>NC_064454.1:6141937-6446463 GCF_023343835.1 Lagopus muta | reverse complement strand
CGCCAGCTGAGGAAGTGCATCTCTGCTGGAGGTCGCAGCCTGCCCAGTAGCTACCCTTTCCTCCTCCCAGGCACGGATGGTGAGCTTTTGGCTGCACCGCAGGCTCTTGTCACCTTTGCTTTGCCGTCTCATTGAATCCCATTTCTTTGCTGTTCTGTTGGTTGTTTTTGTTTCTTTCTGCGTATTGTCATTTTTCCCCTGGGTCCCATTGGTTTGCTTTCCTTTGTTCGCTTGGTTTTGCTTTCTCTACTGCTCCTTTGGCTTTGCTCTCCATTGTTAATTTCATGTTTGTTTGTGTTATTTGGTTTGCTTTCCTTTTTGTTGTTCATTCTGTTCCTTGGCTCTTGGTTTTCTGGTATTGCTTTGCTTTGTCCTACTTTCTACTTCGCTTCTTGTCTTTCATTCTGGTTTGTTTTGTTTGTTTGTTTTTTTTCCATGTTCTCCCCTTAGATTTTGTTAGCTTTGATATTGTCTCACTGTGTTGCTTTGAATTTTTTGCTTTGCTATATACTTGCAGACCATGCCCTTGCTTTTTTTTTGGTACTTTTTCCACCGGATTACTTGTCTCTTTTCCTTTTCCTTTTGGCTTTTGTTTCCTGCTCGGTTGGCTTTGCTTTCTACTGCTGATTTTTCTTTTTGGTTGGTTCTTTTTCTTTCCAGACCATGCCTTTGCATTATTTTCATCTGTTCTAAAAGTTAGTCTCCTCTTTTCTCCTCGATTTCTTTGGCTTTCATTACATTCCTCCTTCTTGCACTAACCTTGCCTTTCCTTACCTGATGTTAGACTTCTGTATTGTTCAGTCCTCTGTGTCCTTTGTGTCCTTGCCTCTGTCCTTGTCATGGACTGGAGGCTTTTCCTCAGATGCCTGGCAGCATCCATGCCCGGTAGCTACCCTGACCTCCTCCTCGGCATGACCACGAGCGCTTTCCCTTCCTCCAGAGAGATGTTTTGTCCTGCTTGCAGCCGCGGACTCCTCCACGGGCGCCAGCTGAGGAAGTGCATCTCTGCTGGAGGTCGCAGCCTGCCCAGTAGCTACCCTTTCCTCCTCCCAGGCACGGATGGTGAGCTTTTGGCTGCACCGCAGGCTCTTGTCACCTTTGCTTTGCCGTCTCATTGAATCCCATTTCTTTGCTGTTCTGTTGGTTGTTTTTGTTTCTTTCTGCGTATTGTCATTTTTCCCCTGGGTCCCATTGGTTTGCTTTCCTTTGTTCGCTTGGTTTTGCTTTCTCTACTGCTCCTTTGGCTTTGCTCTCCATTGTTAATTTCATGTTTGTTTGTGTTATTTGGTTTGCTTTCCTTTTTGTTGTTCATTCTGTTCCTTGGCTCTTGGTTTTCTGGCATTGTTCTGCTTTGTCCTCCTTTCTACTTCGCTTCTTGTCTTTTATTGTTATAGTTTATTTTTTTTTTCCACGTTCTCCCCTTAGATTTTGTTAGCTTTGATATTGTCTCACTGTGTTGCTTTGAATTTTTTGCTTTGCTATATACTTGCAGACCATGCCCTTGGTTTTTTTTGGTACTTTTTCCACCGGATTACTTGTCTCTTTTCCTTTTCCTTTTGGCTTTTGTTTCCTGCTCGGTTGGCTTTGCTTTCTACTGCTGATTTTTCTTTTTGGTTGGTTCTTTTTCTTTCCAGACCATGCCTTTGCATTATTTTCATCTGTTCTAAAAGTTAGTCTCCTCTTTTCTCCTCGATTTCTTTGGCTTTCATTACATTCCTCCTTCTTGCACTAACCTTGCCTTTCCTTACCTGATGTTAGACTTCTGTATTGTTCACTCATATATCCTTTGTGTCCTTGCCTCTGTCCTTGTCATGGACTGGAGGCTTTTCCTCGGGTGCCTGGCAGCATCCGTGCCCGGTAGCTACCCTGACCTCCTCCTCGGCATGACCATGAGCGCTTTCCCTTCCTCCAGAGAGATGTTTTGTCCTGCTTGCAGCCGCGGACTCCTCCACGGGCGCCAGCTGAGGAAGTGCATCTCTGCTGGAGGTCGCAGCCTGCCCAGTAGCTACCCTTTCCTCCTCCCAGGCACGGATGGTGAGCTTTTGGCTGCACCGCAGGCTCTTGTCACCTTTGCTTTGCCGTCTCATTGAATCCCATTTCTTTGCTGTTCTGTTGGTTGTTTTTGTTTCTTTCTGCGTATTGTCATTTTTCCCCTGGGTCCCATTGGTTTGCTTTCCTTTGTTCGCTTGGTTTTGCTTTCTCTACTGCTCCTTTGGCTTTGCTCTCCATTGTTAATTTCATGTTTGTTTGTGTTATTTGGTTTGCTTTCCTTTTTGTTGTTCATTCTGTTCCTTGGCTCTTGGTTTTCTGGCATTGCTTTGCTTTGTCCTACTTTCTATTTTGCTTCTTGTCTTTCATTCTGGTTTGTTTTGTTTGTTTGTTTTTTTTCCATGTTCTCCCCTTAGATTTTGTTAGCTTTGATATTGTTTCACTGTGTTGCTTTGAATTTTTTGCTTTGCTATATACTTGCAGACCATGCCCTTGCTTTTTTTTGGTACTTTTTCCACCGGATTACTTATCTCTTTTCCTTTTCCTTTTGGCTTTTGTTTCCTGCTCGGTTGGCTTTGCTTTCTACTGCTGATTTTTCTTTTTGGTTGGTTCTTTTTCTTTCCAGACCATGCCTTTGCATTATTTTCATCTGTTCTAAAAGTTAGTCTCCTCTTTTCTCCTCGATTTCTTTGGCTTTCATTACATTCCTCCTTCTTGCACTAACCTTGCCTTTCCTTACCTGATGTTAGACTTCTGTATTGTTCACTCATATATCCTTTGTGTCCTTGCCTCTGTCCTTGTCATGGACTGGAGGCTTTTCCTGACGTGCCTGGCATCATCCGTGCCCGGTAGCTACCCTGTCCTCCTCCTCGGCATGACCACGAGCGCTTTCCCTTCCTCCAGAGAGATGTTTTGTCCTGCTTGCAGCCGCGGACTCCTCCACGGGCACCAGCTGAGGAAGTGCATCTCTGCTGGAGGTTGCAGCCTGCCCAGTAGCTACCCTTTCCTCCTCCCAGGCACGGATGATGAGCTTTTGGCTGCACCGCAGGCTCTCGTCACCTTTGCTTTGCCGTCTCATTGAATCCCATTTCTTTGCTGTTCTGTTGGTTGTTTTTGTTTCTTTCTGCGTATTGTCGTTTTTCCCCTGGGTCCCATTGGTTTTCTTTCCTTTGTTCGCTTGGTTTTGCTTTCTCTACTGCTCCTTTGGCTTTGCTCTCCATTGTTAATTTCATGTTTGTTTGTGTTATTTGGTTTGCTTTCCTTTTTGTTGTTCATTCTGTTCCTTGGCTCTTGGTTTTCTGGCATTGCTTTGCTTTGTCCTACTTTCTATTTTGCTTCTTGTCTTTCATTCTGGTTTGTTTTGTTTGTTTTTCTTTTCCATGTTCTCCCCTTAGATTTTGTTAGCTTTGATATTGTCTCACTGTGTTGCTTTGAATTTTTTGCTTTGCTGTATACTTGCAGACCATGCCCTTGGTTTTTTTTGGTACTTTTTCCACCGGATTACTTGTCTCTTTTCCTTTTCCTTTTGGCTTTTGTTTCCTGCTCGGTTGGCTTTGCTTTCTACTGCTGATTTTTCTTTTTGGTTGGTTCTTTTTCTTTCCAGACCATGCCTTTGCATTATTTTCATCTGTTCTAAAAGTTAGTCTCCTCTTTTCTCCTCGATTTCTTTGGCTTTCATTACATTCCTCCTTCTTGCACTAACCTTGCCTTTCCTTACCTGATGTTAGACTTCTGTATTGTTCACTCATATATCCTTTGTGTCCTAGACTCTGTCCTTGTCATGGACTGGAGGCTTTTCCTGAGATGCCTGGCATCATCCGTGCCCGGTAGATACCCTGTCCTCCTCCTCGGCATGACCACGAGCGCTTTCCCTTCCTCCAGAGAGATGTTTTGTCCTGCTTGCAGCCGCGGACTCCTCCACGGGCGCCAGCTGAGGAAGTGCATCTCTGCTGGAGGTCGCAGCCTGCCCAGTAGCTACCCTTTCCTCCTCCCAGGCACGGATGGTGAGCTTTTGGCTGCACCGCAGGCTCTTGTCACCTTTGCTTTGCCGTCTCATTGAATCCCATTTCTTTGCTGTTCTGTTGGTTGTTTTTGTTTCTTTCTGCGTATTGTCATTTTTCCCCTGGGTCCCATTGGTTTGCTTTCCTTTGTTCGCTTGGTTTTGCTTTCTCTACTGCTCCTTTGGCTTTGCTCTCCATTGTTAATTTCATGTTTGTTTGTGTTATTTGGTTTGCTTTCCTTTTTGTTGTTCATTCTGTTCCTTGGCTCTTGGTTTTCTGGCATTGTTTTGCTTTGTCCTACTTTCTATTTTGCTTCTTGTCTTTCATTCTGGTTTGTTTTGTTTGTTTGTTTGTTTTCCATGTTCTCCCCTTAGATTTTGTTAGCTTTGATATTGTCTCACTGTGTTGCTTTGAATTTTTTGCTTTGCTATATACTTGCAGACCATGCCCTTGGTTTTTTTTGGTACTTTTTCCACCGGATTACTTGTCTCTTTTCCTTTTCCTTTTGGCTTTTGTTTCCTGCTCGGTTGGCTTTGCTTTCTACTGCTGATTTTTCTTTTTGGTTGGTTCTTTTTCTTTCCAGACCATGCCTTTGCATTATTTTCATCTGTTCTAAAAGTTAGTCTCCTCTTTTCTCCTCGATTTCTTTGGCTTTCATTACATTCCTCCTTCTTGCACTAACCTTGCCTTTTCTTACCTGATGTTAGACTTCTGTATTGTTCACTCATATATCCTTTGTGTCCTAGCCTCTGTCCTTGTCATGGACTGGAGGCTTTTCCTGAGGTGCCTGGCATCATCCGTGCCCGGTAGCTACCCTGTCCTCCTCCTCGGCATGACCACGAGCGCTTTCCCTTCCTCCAGAGAGATGTTTTGTCCTGCTTGCAGCCGCGGACTCCTCCACGGGCGCCAGCTGAGGAAGTGCATCTCTGCTGGAGGTCGCAGCCTGCCCAGTAGCTACCCTTTCCTCCTCCCAGGCACGGATGGTGAGCTTTTGGCTGCACCGCAGGCTCTTGTCACCTTTGCTTTGCCGTCTCATTGAATCCCATTTCTTTGCTGTTCTGTTGGTTGGTTTTGTTTCTTTCTGCGTATTGTCATTTTTCCCCTGGGTCCCATTGGTTTGCTTTCCTTTGTTCGCTTGGTTTTGCTTTCTCTACTGCTCCTTTGGCTTTGCTCTCCATTGTTAATTTCATGTTTGTTTTGTTTTTCTGGTTTGCTTTCCTTTTTGTTGTTCATTATGTTCCTTGGCTCTTGGTTTTCCGGCATTGTTCTGCTTTGTCCTCCTTTCTACTTCGCTTCTTGTCTTTTATTGTTATAGTTTATTTTTTTTTTCCATGTTCTCCCCTTAGATTTTGTTAGCTTTGATATTGTCTCACTGTGTTGCTTTGAATTTTTTGCTTTGCTATGTACTTGCAGACCATGCCCTTGGTTTTTTTTGGTACTTTTTCCACCGGATTACTTGTCTCTTTTCCTTTTCCTTTTGGCTTTTGTTTCCTGCTCGGTTGGCTTTGCTTTCTACTGCTGATTTTTCTTTTTGGTTGGTTCTTTTTCTTTCCAGACCATGCCTTTGCATTATTTTCATCTGTTCTAAAAGTTAGTCTCCTCTTTTCTCCTCGATTTCTTTGGCTTTCATTACATTCCTCCTTCTTGCACTAACCTTGCCTTTTCTTACCTGATGTTAGACTTCTGTATTGTTCACTCATATATCCTTTGTGTCCTTGCCTCTGTCCTTGTCATGGACTGGAGGCTTTTCCTGAGGTGCCTGGCATCATCCGTGCCCGGTAGCTACCCTGTCCTCCTCCTCGGCATGACCACGAGCGCTTTCCCTTCCTCCAGAGAGATGTTTTGTCCTGCTTGCAGCCGCGGACTCCTCCACGGGCGCCAGCTGAGGAAGTGCATCTCTGCTGGAGGTCGCAGCCTGCCCAGTAGCTACCCTTTCCTCCTCCCAGGCACGGATGGTGAGCTTTTGGCTGCACCGCAGGCTCTTGTCACCTTTGCTTTGCCGTCTCATTGAATCCCATTTCTTTGCTGTTCTGTTGGTTGTTTTTGTTTCTTTCTGCGTATTGTCATTTTTCCCCTGGGTCCCATTGGTTTGCTTTCCTTTGTTCGCTTGGTTTTGCTTTCTCTACTGCTCCTTTGGCTTTGCTCTCCATTGTTAATTTCATGTTTGTTTGTGTTATTTGGTTTGCTTTCCTTTTTGTTGTTCATTCTGTTCCTTGGCTCTTGGTTTTCTGGTATTGCTTTGCTTTGTCCTACTTTCTACTTCGCTTCTTGTCTTTCATTCTGGTTTGTTTTGTTTGTTTGTTTTTTTTCCATGTTCTCCCCTTAGATTTTGTTAGCTTTGATATTGTCTCACTGTGTTGCTTTGAATTTTTTGCTTTGCTATATACTTGCAGACCATGCCCTTGCTTTTTTTTTGGTACTTTTTCCACCGGATTACTTGTCTCTTTTCCTTTTCCTTTTGGCTTTTGTTTCCTGCTCGGTTGGCTTTGCTTTCTACTGCTGATTTTTCTTTTTGGTTGGTTCTTTTTCTTTCCAGACCATGCCTTTGCATTATTTTCATCTGTTCTAAAAGTTAGTCTCCTCTTTTCTCCTCGATTTCTTTGGCTTTCATTACATTCCTCCTTCTTGCACTAACCTTGCCTTTCCTTACCTGATGTTAGACTTCTGTATTGTTCAGTCCTCTGTGTCCTTTGTGTCCTTGCCTCTGTCCTTGTCATGGACTGGAGGCTTTTCCTCAGATGCCTGGCAGCATCCATGCCCGGTAGCTACCCTGACCTCCTCCTCGGCATGACCACGAGCGCTTTCCCTTCCTCCAGAGAGATGTTTTGTCCTGCTTGCAGCCGCGGACTCCTCCACGGGCGCCAGCTGAGGAAGTGCATCTCTGCTGGAGGTCGCAGCCTGCCCAGTAGCTACCCTTTCCTCCTCCCAGGCACGGATGGTGAGCTTTTGGCTGCACCGCAGGCTCTTGTCACCTTTGCTTTGCCGTCTCATTGAATCCCATTTCTTTGCTGTTCTGTTGGTTGTTTTTGTTTCTTTCTGCGTATTGTCATTTTTCCCCTGGGTCCCATTGGTTTGCTTTCCTTTGTTCGCTTGGTTTTGCTTTCTCTACTGCTCCTTTGGCTTTGCTCTCCATTGTTAATTTCATGTTTGTTTGTGTTATTTGGTTTGCTTTCCTTTTTGTTGTTCATTCTGTTCCTTGGCTCTTGGTTTTCTGGCATTGTTCTGCTTTGTCCTCCTTTCTACTTCGCTTCTTGTCTTTTATTGTTATAGTTTATTTTTTTTTTCCACGTTCTCCCCTTAGATTTTGTTAGCTTTGATATTGTCTCACTGTGTTGCTTTGAATTTTTTGCTTTGCTATATACTTGCAGACCATGCCCTTGGTTTTTTTTGGTACTTTTTCCACCGGATTACTTGTCTCTTTTCCTTTTCCTTTTGGCTTTTGTTTCCTGCTCGGTTGGCTTTGCTTTCTACTGCTGATTTTTCTTTTTGGTTGGTTCTTTTTCTTTCCAGACCATGCCTTTGCATTATTTTCATCTGTTCTAAAAGTTAGTCTCCTCTTTTCTCCTCTATTTCTTTGGCTTTCATTACATTCCTCCTTCTTCTACTTACCTTGCCTTTCCTTACCTGATGTTAGCCCTCTGGTTCTTCATTCCTCGGTGTCCTTTGTGTCCTAGCCTCTGTCCTTGTCATGGACTGGAGGCTTTTCCTCGGGTGCCTGGCATCATCCGTGCCCGGTAGCTACCCTGACCTCCTCCTCGGCATGACCATGAGCGCTTTCCCTTCCTCCAGAGAGATGTTTTGTCCTGCTTGCAGCCGCGGACTCCTCCACGGGCGCCAGCTGAGGAAGTGCATCTCTGCTGGAGGTCGCAGCCTGCCCAGTAGCTACCCTTTCCTCCTCCCAGGCACGGATGGTGAGCTTTTGGCTGCACCGCAGGCTCTTGTCACCTTTGCTTTGCCGTCTCATTGAATCCCATTTCTTTGCTGTTCTGTTGGTTGTTTTTGTTTCTTTCTGCGTATTGTCATTTTTCCCCTGGGTCCCATTGGTTTGCTTTCCTTTGTTCGCTTGGTTTTGCTTTCTCTACTGCTCCTTTGGCTTTGCTCTCCATTGTTAATTTCATGTTTGTTTGTGTTATTTGGTTTGCTTTCCTTTTTGTTGTTCATTCTGTTCCTTGGCTCTTGGTTTTCTGGCATTGTTTTGCTTTGTCCTACTTTCTATTTTGCTTCTTGTCTTTCATTCTGGTTTGTTTTGTTTGTTTGTTTGTTTTCCATGTTCTCCCCTTAGATTTTGTTAGCTTTGATATTGTCTCACTGTGTTGCTTTGAATTTTTTGCTTTGCTATATACTTGCAGACCATGCCCTTGCTTTTTTTTTGGTACTTTTTCCACCGGATTACTTGTCTCTTTTCCTTTTCCTTTTGGCTTTTGTTTCCTGCTCGGTTGGCTTTGCTTTCTACTGCTGATTTTTCTTTTTGGTTGGTTCTTTTTCTTTCCAGACCATGCCTTTGCATTATTTTCATCTGTTCTAAAAGTTAGTCTCCTCTTTTCTCCTCGATTTCTTTGGCTTTCATTACATTCCTCCTTCTTGCACTAACCTTGCCTTTCCTTACCTGATGTTAGACTTCTGTATTGTTCAGTCCTCTGTGTCCTTTGTGTCCTTGCCTCTGTCCTTGTCATGGACTGGAGGCTTTTCCTCAGATGCCTGGCAGCATCCATGCCCGGTAGCTACCCTGACCTCCTCCTCGGCATGACCACGAGCGCTTTCCCTTCCTCCAGAGAGATGTTTTGTCCTGCTTGCAGCCGCGGACTCCTCCACGGGCGCCAGCTGAGGAAGTGCATCTCTGCTGGAGGTCGCAGCCTGCCCAGTAGCTACCCTTTCCTCCTCCCAGGCACGGATGGTGAGCTTTTGGCTGCACCGCAGGCTCTTGTCACCTTTGCTTTGCCGTCTCATTGAATCCCATTTCTTTGCTGTTCTGTTGGTTGTTTTTGTTTCTTTCTGCGTATTGTCATTTTTCCCCTGGGTCCCATTGGTTTGCTTTCCTTTGTTCGCTTGGTTTTGCTTTCTCTACTGCTCCTTTGGCTTTGCTCTCCATTGTTAATTTCATGTTTGTTTGTGTTATTTGGTTTGCTTTCCTTTTTGTTGTTCATTCTGTTCCTTGGCTCTTGGTTTTCTGGCATTGTTCTGCTTTGTCCTCCTTTCTACTTCGCTTCTTGTCTTTTATTGTTATAGTTTATTTTTTTTTTCCACGTTCTCCCCTTAGATTTTGTTAGCTTTGATATTGTCTCACTGTGTTGCTTTGAATTTTTTGCTTTGCTATATACTTGCAGACCATGCCCTTGGTTTTTTTTGGTACTTTTTCCACCGGATTACTTGTCTCTTTTCCTTTTCCTTTTGGCTTTTGTTTCCTGCTCGGTTGGCTTTGCTTTCTACTGCTGATTTTTCTTTTTGGTTGGTTCTTTTTCTTTCCAGACCATGCCTTTGCATTATTTTCATCTGTTCTAAAAGTTAGTCTCCTCTTTTCTCCTCTATTTCTTTGGCTTTCATTACATTCCTCCTTCTTCTACTTACCTTGCCTTTCCTTACCTGATGTTAGCCCTCTGGTTCTTCATTCCTCGGTGTCCTTTGTGTCCTAGCCTCTGTCCTTGTCATGGACTGGAGGCTTTTCCTCGGGTGCCTGGCATCATCCGTGCCCGGTAGCTACCCTGACCTCCTCCTCGGCATGACCATGAGCGCTTTCCCTTCCTCCAGAGAGATGTTTTGTCCTGCTTGCAGCCGCGGACTCCTCCACGGGCGCCAGCTGAGGAAGTGCATCTCTGCTGGAGGTCGCAGCCTGCCCAGTAGCTACCCTTTCCTCCTCCCAGGCACGGATGGTGAGCTTTTGGCTGCACCGCAGGCTCTTGTCACCTTTGCTTTGCCGTCTCATTGAATCCCATTTCTTTGCTGTTCTGTTGGTTGTTTTTGTTTCTTTCTGCGTATTGTCATTTTTCCCCTGGGTCCCATTGGTTTGCTTTCCTTTGTTCGCTTGGTTTTGCTTTCTCTACTGCTCCTTTGGCTTTGCTCTCCATTGTTAATTTCATGTTTGTTTGTGTTATTTGGTTTGCTTTCCTTTTTGTTGTTCATTCTGTTCCTTGGCTCTTGGTTTTCTGGCATTGTTTTGCTTTGTCCTACTTTCTATTTTGCTTCTTGTCTTTCATTCTGGTTTGTTTTGTTTGTTTGTTTGTTTTCCATGTTCTCCCCTTAGATTTTGTTAGCTTTGATATTGTTTCACTGTGTTGCTTTGAATTTTTTGCTTTGCTATATACTTGCAGACCATGCCCTTGCTTTTTTTTGGTACTTTTTCCACCGGATTACTTATCTCTTTTCCTTTTCCTTTTGGCTTTTGTTTCCTGCTCGGTTGGCTTTGCTTTCTACTGCTGATTTTTCTTTTTGGTTGGTTCTTTTTCTTTCCAGACCATGCCTTTGCATTATTTTCATCTGTTCTAAAAGTTAGTCTCCTCTTTTCTCCTCGATTTCTTTGGCTTTCATTACATTCCTCCTTCTTGCACTAACCTTGCCTTTCCTTACCTGATGTTAGACTTCTGTATTGTTCACTCATATATCCTTTGTGTCCTTGCCTCTGTCCTTGTCATGGACTGGAGGCTTTTCCTGAGGTGCCTGGCATCATCCGTGCCCGGTAGCTACCCTGTCCTCCTCCTCGGCATGACCACGAGCGCTTTCCCTTCCTCCAGAGAGATGTTTTGTCCTGCTTGCAGCCGCGGACTCCTCCACGGGCACCAGCTGAGGAAGTGCATCTCTGCTGGAGGTTGCAGCCTGCCCAGTAGCTACCCTTTCCTCCTCCCAGGCACGGATGATGAGCTTTTGGCTGCACCGCAGGCTCTCGTCACCTTTGCTTTGCCGTCTCATTGAATCCCATTTCTTTGCTGTTCTGTTGGTTGTTTTTGTTTCTTTCTGCGTATTGTCGTTTTTCCCCTGGGTCCCATTGGTTTTCTTTCCTTTGTTCGCTTGGTTTTGCTTTCTCTACTGCTCCTTTGGCTTTGCTCTCCATTGTTAATTTCATGTTTGTTTGTGTTATTTGCTTTGCTTTCCTTTTTGTTGTTCATTCTGTTCCTTGGCTCTTGGTTTTCTGGCATTGCTTTGCTTTGTCCTACTTTCTATTTTGCTTCTTGTCTTTCATTCTGGTTTGTTTTGTTTGTTTTTCTTTTCCATGTTCTCCCCTTAGATTTTGTTAGCTTTGATATTGTCTCACTGTGTTGCTTTGAATTTTTTGCTTTGCTGTATACTTGCAGACCATGCCCTTGGTTTTTTTTGGTACTTTTTCCACCGGATTACTTGTCTCTTTTCCTTTTCCTTTTGGCTTTTGTTTCCTGCTCGGTTGGCTTTGCTTTCTACTGCTGATTTTTCTTTTTGGTTGGTTCTTTTTCTTTCCAGACCATGCCTTTGCATTATTTTCATCTGTTCTAAAAGTTAGTCTCCTCTTTTCTCCTCGATTTCTTTGGCTTTCATTACATTCCTCCTTCTTGCACTAACCTTGCCTTTCCTTACCTGATGTTAGACTTCTGTATTGTTCACTCATATATCCTTTGTGTCCTAGACTCTGTCCTTGTCATGGACTGGAGGCTTTTCCTGAGATGCCTGGCATCATCCGTGCCCGGTAGATACCCTGTCCTCCTCCTCGGCATGACCACGAGCGCTTTCCCTTCCTCCAGAGAGATGTTTTGTCCTGCTTGCAGCCGCGGACTCCTCCACGGGCGCCAGCTGAGGAAGTGCATCTCTGCTGGAGGTCGCAGCCTGCCCAGTAGCTACCCTTTCCTCCTCCCAGGCACGGATGGTGAGCTTTTGGCTGCACCGCAGGCTCTTGTCACCTTTGCTTTGCCGTCTCATTGAATCCCATTTCTTTGCTGTTCTGTTGGTTGTTTTTGTTTCTTTCTGCGTATTGTCATTTTTCCCCTGGGTCCCATTGGTTTGCTTTCCTTTGTTCGCTTGGTTTTGCTTTCTCTACTGCTCCTTTGGCTTTGCTCTCCATTGTTAATTTCATGTTTGTTTGTGTTATTTGGTTTGCTTTCCTTTTTGTTGTTCATTCTGTTCCTTGGCTCTTGGTTTTCTGGCATTGTTTTGCTTTGTCCTACTTTCTATTTTGCTTCTTGTCTTTCATTCTGGTTTGTTTTGTTTGTTTGTTTGTTTTCCATGTTCTCCCCTTAGATTTTGTTAGCTTTGATATTGTCTCACTGTGTTGCTTTGAATTTTTTGCTTTGCTATATACTTGCAGACCATGCCCTTGGTTTTTTTTGGTACTTTTTCCACCGGATTACTTGTCTCTTTTCCTTTTCCTTTTGGCTTTTGTTTCCTGCTCGGTTGGCTTTGCTTTCTACTGCTGATTTTTCTTTTTGGTTGGTTCTTTTTCTTTCCAGACCATGCCTTTGCATTATTTTCATCTGTTCTAAAAGTTAGTCTCCTCTTTTCTCCTCGATTTCTTTGGCTTTCATTACATTCCTCCTTCTTGCACTAACCTTGCCTTTTCTTACCTGATGTTAGACTTCTGTATTGTTCACTCATATATCCTTTGTGTCCTTGCCTCTGTCCTTGTCATGGACTGGAGGCTTTTCCTGAGGTGCCTGGCATCATCCGTGCCCGGTAGCTACCCTGTCCTCCTCCTCGGCATGACCACGAGCGCTTTCCCTTCCTCCAGAGAGATGTTTTGTCCTGCTTGCAGCCGCGGACTCCTCCACGGGCGCCAGCTGAGGAAGTGCATCTCTGCTGGAGGTCGCAGCCTGCCCAGTAGCTACCCTTTCCTCCTCCCAGGCACGGATGGTGAGCTTTTGGCTGCACCGCAGGCTCTTGTCACCTTTGCTTTGCCGTCTCATTGAATCCCATTTCTTTGCTGTTCTGTTGGTTGGTTTTGTTTCTTTCTGCGTATTGTCATTTTTCCCCTGGGTCCCATTGGTTTGCTTTCCTTTGTTCGCTTGGTTTTGCTTTCTCTACTGCTCCTTTGGCTTTGCTCTCCATTGTTAATTTCATGTTTGTTTTGTTTTTCTGGTTTGCTTTCCTTTTTGTTGTTCATTATGTTCCTTGGCTCTTGGTTTTCCGGCATTGTTCTGCTTTGTCCTCCTTTCTACTTCGCTTCTTGTCTTTTATTGTTATAGTTTATTTTTTTTTTCCACGTTCTCCCCTTAGATTTTGTTAGCTTTGATATTGTCTCACTGTGTTGCTTTGAATTTTTTGCTTTGCTATATACTTGCAGACCATGCCCTTGGTTTTTTTTGGTACTTTTTCCACCGGATTACTTGTCTCTTTTCCTTTTCCTTTTGGCTTTTGTTTCCTGCTCGGTTGGCTTTGCTTTCTACTGCTGATTTTTCTTTTTGGTTGGTTCTTTTTCTTTCCAGACCATGCCTTTGCATTATTTTCATCTGTTCTAAAAGTTAGTCTCCTCTTTTCTCCTCGATTTCTTTGGCTTTCATTACATTCCTCCTTCTTGCACTAACCTTGCCTTTCCTTACCTGATGTTAGACTTCTGTATTGTTCACTCATATATCCTTTGTGTCCTTGCCTCTGTCCTTGTCATGGACTGGAGGCTTTTCCTGAGGTGCCTGGCATCATCCATGCCCGGTAGCTACCCTGTCCTCCTCCTCGGCATGACCACGAGTGCTTTCCCTTCCTCCAGAGAGATGTTTTGTCCTGCTTGCAGCCGCGGACTCCTCCACGGGCGCCAGCTGAGGAAGTGCATCTCTGCTGGAGGTCGCAGCCTGCCCAGTAGCTACCCTTTCCTCCTCCCAGGCACGGATGGTGAGCTTTTGGCTGCACCGCAGGCTCTTGTCACCTTTGCTTTGCCGTCTCATTGAATCCCATTTCTTTGCTGTTCTGTTGGTTGTTTTTGTTTCTTTCTGCGTATTGTCGTTTTTCCCCTGGGTCCCATTGGTTTGCTTTCCTTTGTTCGCTTGGTTTTGCTTTCTCTACTGCTCCTTTGGCTTTGCTCTCCATTGTTAATTTCATGTTTGTTTGTGTTATTTGGTTTGCTTTCCTTTTTGTTGTTCATTCTGTTCCTTGGCTCTTGGTTTTCTGGTATTGCTTTGCTTTGTCCTACTTTCTACTTCGCTTCTTGTCTTTCATTCTGGTTTGTTTTGTTTGTTTTTTTTTTCCATGTTCTCCCCTTAGATTTTGTTAGCTTTGATATTGTCTCACTGTGTTGCTTTGAATTTTTTGCTTTGCTATGTACTTGCAGACCATGCCCTTGCTTTTTTTTGGTACTTTTTCCACCGGATTACTTGTCTCTTTTCCTTTTCCTTTTGGCTTTTGTTTCCTGCTCGGTTGGCTTTGCTTTCTACTGCTGATTTTTCTTTTTGGTTGGTTCTTTTTCTTTCCAGACCATGCCTTTGCATTATTTTCATCTGTTCTAAAAGTTAGTCTCCTCTTTTCTCCTCGATTTCTTTGGCTTTCATTACATTCCTCCTTCTTGCACTAACCTTGCCTTTCCTTACCTGATGTTAGACTTCTGTATTGTTCAGTCCTCTGTGTCCTTTGTGTCCTTGCCTCTGTCCTTGTCATGGACTGGAGGCTTTTCCTCAGATGCCTGGCAGCATCCATGCCCGGTAGCTACCCTGACCTCCTCCTCGGCATGACCACGAGCGCTTTCCCTTCCTCCAGAGAGATGTTTTGTCCTGCTTGCAGCCGCGGACTCCTCCACGGGCGCCAGCTGAGGAAGTGCATCTCTGCTGGAGGTCGCAGCCTGCCCAGTAGCTACCCTTTCCTCCTCCCAGGCACGGATGGTGAGCTTTTGGCTGCACCGCAGGCTCTTGTCACCTTTGCTTTGCCGTCTCATTGAATCCCATTTCTTTGCTGTTCTGTTGGTTGTTTTTGTTTCTTTCTGCGTATTGTCATTTTTCCCCTGGGTCCCATTGGTTTGCTTTCCTTTGTTCGCTTGGTTTTGCTTTCTCTACTGCTCCTTTGGCTTTGCTCTCCATTGTTAATTTCATGTTTGTTTGTGTTATTTGGTTTGCTTTCCTTTTTGTTGTTCACTCTGTTCCTTGGCTCTTGGTTTTCTGGCATTGTTCTGCTTTGTCCTCCTTTCTACTTCGCTTCTTGTCTTTTATTGTTATAGTTTATTTTTTTTTTCCACGTTCTCCCCTTAGATTTTGTTAGCTTTGATATTGTCTCACTGTGTTGCTTTGAATTTTTTGCTTTGCTATATACTTGCAGACCATGCCCTTGGTTTTTTTTGGTACTTTTTCCACCGGATTACTTGTCTCTTTTCCTTTTCCTTTTGGCTTTTGTTTCCTGCTCGGTTGGCTTTGCTTTCTACTGCTGATTTTTCTTTTTGGTTGGTTCTTTTTCTTTCCAGACCATGCCTTTGCATTATTTTCATCTGTTCTAAAAGTTAGTCTCCTCTTTTCTCCTCGATTTCTTTGGCTTTCATTACATTCCTCCTTCTTGCACTAACCTTGCCTTTCCTTACCTGATGTTAGACTTCTGTATTGTTCACTCATATATCCTTTGTGTCCTTGCCTCTGTCCTTGTCATGGACTGGAGGCTTTTCCTCAGATGCCTGGCAGCATCCATGCCCGGTAGCTACCCTGACCTCCTCCTCGGCATGACCACGAGTGCTTTCCCTTCCTCCAGAGAGATGTTTTGTCCTGCTTGCAGCCGCGGACTCCTCCACGGGCGCCAGCTGAGGAAGTGCATCTCTGCTGGAGGTCGCAGCCTGCCCAGTAGCTACCCTTTCCTCCTCCCAGGCACGGATGGTGAGCTTTTGGCTGCACCGCAGGCTCTTGTCACCTTTGCTTTGCCGTCTCATTGAATCCCATTTCTTTGCTCTTCTGTTGGTTGTTTCAGTTTCTTTCTGCGTATTGTCTCTTTTTCCACTGGGTCCCATTGGTTTGCTTTCCTTTGTTCGCTTGGTTTTGCTTTCTCTACTGCTCCTTTGGCTTTGCTCTCCATTGTTAATTTCATGTTTGTTTGTGTTATTTGGTTTGCTTTCCTTTTTGTTGTTCATTCTGTTCCTTGGCTCTTGGTTTTCTGGCATTGCTTTGCTTTGTCCTACTTTCTATTTTGCTTCTTGTCTTTCATTCTGGTTTGTTTTGTTTGTTTTTTTTTTTTCCATGTTCTCCCCTTAGATTTTGTTAGCTTTGATATTGTTTCACTGTGTTGCTTTGAATTTTTTGCTTTGCTATATACTTGCAGACCATGCCCTTGCTTTTTTTTGGTACTTTTTCCACCGGATTACTTATCTCTTTTCCTTTTCCTTTTGGCTTTTGTTTCCTGCTCGGTTGGCTTTGCTTTCTACTGCTGATTTTTCTTTTTGGTTGGTTCTTTTTCTTTCCAGACCATGCCTTTGCATTATTTTCATCTGTTCTAAAAGTTAGTCTCCTCTTTTCTCCTCGATTTCTTTGGCTTTCATTACATTCCTCCTTCTTGCACTAACCTTGCCTTTCCTTACCTGATGTTAGACTTCTGTATTGTTCACTCATATATCCTTTGTGTCCTTGCCTCTGTCCTTGTCATGGACTGGAGGCTTTTCCTGAGGTGCCTGGCATCATCCGTGCCCGGTAGCTACCCTGTCCTCCTCCTCGGCATGACCACGAGCGCTTTCCCTTCCTCCAGAGAGATGTTTTGTCCTGCTTGCAGCCGCGGACTCCTCCACGGGCACCAGCTGAGGAAGTGCATCTCTGCTGGAGGTTGCAGCCTGCCCAGTAGCTACCCTTTCCTCCTCCCAGGCACGGATGATTAGCTTTTGGCTGCACCGCAGGCTCTCGTCACCTTTGCTTTGCCGTCTCATTGAATCCCATTTCTTTGCTGTTCTGTTGGTTGTTTTTGTTTCTTTCTGCGTATTGTCATTTTTCCCCTGGGTCCCATTGGTTTGCTTTCCTTTGTTCGCTTGGTTTTGCTTTCTCTACTGCTCCTTTGGCTTTGCTCTCCATTGTTAATTTCATGTTTGTTTGTGTTATTTGGTTTGCTTTCCTTTTTGTTGTTCATTCTGTTCCTTGGCTCTTGGTTTTCTGGCATTGTTCTGCTTTGTCCTCCTTTCTACTTCGCTTCTTGTCTTTTATTGTTATAGTTTATTTTTTTTTTCCATGTTCTCCCCTTAGATTTTGTTAGCTTTGATATTGTCTCACTGTGTTGCTTTGAATTTTTTGCTTTGCTATATGCTTGCAGACCATGCCCTTGCTTTTTTTTGGTACTTTTTCCACCGGATTACTTGTCTCTTTTCCTTTTCCTTTTGGCTTTTGTTTCCTGCTCGGTTGGCTTTGCTTTCTACTGCTGATTTTTCTTTTTGGTTGGTTCTTTTTCTTTCCAGACCATGCCTTTGCATTATTTTCATCTGTTCTAAAAGTTAGTCTCCTCTTTTCTCCTCTATTTCTTTGGCTTTCATTACATTCCTCCTTCTTGCACCTACCTTGCCTTTCCTTACCTGATGTTAGACTTCTGTATTGTTCACTCATATATCCTTTGTGTCCTAGCCTCTGTCCTTGTCATGGACTGGAGGCTTTTCCTCAGATGCCTGGCAGCATCCGTGCCCGGTAGCTACCCTGACCTCCTCCTCGGCATGACCACGAGTGCTTTCCCTTCCTCCAGAGAGATGTTTTGTCCTGCTTGCAGCCGCGGACTCCTCCACGGGCGCCAGCTGAGGAAGTGCATCTCTGCTGGAGGTCGCAGCCTGCCCAGTAGCTACCCTTTCCTCCTCCCAGGCACGGATGGTGAGCTTTTGGCTGCACCGCAGGCTCTTGTCACCTTTGCTTTGCCGACTCATTGAATCCCATTTCTTTGCTGTTCTGTTGGTTGTTTTTGTTTCTTTCTGCGTATTGTCATTTTTCCCCTGGGTCCCATTGGTTTGCTTTCCTTTGTTCGCTTGGTTTTGCTTTCTCTACTGCTCCTTTGGCTTTGCTCTCCATTGTTAATTTCATGTTTGTTTGTGTTATTTGGTTTGCTTTCCTTTTTGTTGTTCATTCTGTTCCTTGGCTCTTGGTTTTCTGGCATTGCTTTGCTTTGTCCTACTTTCTATTTTGCTTCTTGTCTTTCATTCTGGTTTGTTTTGTTTGTTTTTTTTTTTTCCATGTTCTCCCCTTAGATTTTGTTAGCTTTGATATTGTTTCACTGTGTTGCTTTGAATTTTTTGCTTTGCTATATACTTGCAGACCATGCCCTTGCTTTTTTTTGGTACTTTTTCCACCGGATTACTTATCTCTTTTCCTTTTCCTTTTGGCTTTTGTTTCCTGCTCGGTTGGCTTTGCTTTCTACTGCTGATTTTTCTTTTTGGTTGGTTCTTTTTCTTTCCAGACCATGCCTTTGCATTATTTTCATCTGTTCTAAAAGTTAGTCTCCTCTTTTCTCCTCGATTTCTTTGGCTTTCATTACATTCCTCCTTCTTGCACTAACCTTGCCTTTCCTTACCTGATGTTAGACTTCTGTATTGTTCACTCATATATCCTTTGTGTCCTTGCCTCTGTCCTTGTCATGGACTGGAGGCTTTTCCTGAGGTGCCTGGCATCATCCGTGCCCGGTAGCTACCCTGTCCTCCTCCTCGGCATGACCACGAGCGCTTTCCCTTCCTCCAGAGAGATGTTTTGTCCTGCTTGCAGCCGCGGACTCCTCCACGGGCACCAGCTGAGGAAGTGCATCTCTGCTGGAGGTTGCAGCCTGCCCAGTAGCTACCCTTTCCTCCTCCCAGGCACGGATGATTAGCTTTTGGCTGCACCGCAGGCTCTCGTCACCTTTGCTTTGCCGTCTCATTGAATCCCATTTCTTTGCTGTTCTGTTGGTTGTTTTTGTTTCTTTCTGCGTATTGTCATTTTTCCCCTGGGTCCCATTGGTTTGCTTTCCTTTGTTCGCTTGGTTTTGCTTTCTCTACTGCTCCTTTGGCTTTGCTCTCCATTGTTAATTTCATGTTTGTTTGTGTTATTTGGTTTGCTTTCCTTTTTGTTGTTCATTCTGTTCCTTGGCTCTTGGTTTTCTGGCATTGTTCTGCTTTGTCCTCCTTTCTACTTCGCTTCTTGTCTTTTATTGTTATAGTTTATTTTTTTTTTCCATGTTCTCCCCTTAGATTTTGTTAGCTTTGATATTGTCTCACTGTGTTGCTTTGAATTTTTTGCTTTGCTATATGCTTGCAGACCATGCCCTTGCTTTTTTTTGGTACTTTTTCCACCGGATTACTTGTCTCTTTTCCTTTTCCTTTTGGCTTTTGTTTCCTGCTCGGTTGGCTTTGCTTTCTACTGCTGATTTTTCTTTTTGGTTGGTTCTTTTTCTTTCCAGCCCATGCCTTTGCATTATTTTCATCTGTTCTAAAAGTTAGTCTCCTCTTTTCTCCTCTATTTCTTTGGCTTTCATTACATTCCTCCTTCTTGCACCTACCTTGCCTTTCCTTACCTGATGTTAGACTTCTGTATTGTTCACTCATATATCCTTTGTGTCCTAGCCTCTGTCCTTGTCATGGACTGGAGGCTTTTCCTCAGATGCCTGGCAGCATCCGTGCCCGGTAGCTACCCTGACCTCCTCCTCGGCATGACCACGAGTGCTTTCCCTTCCTCCAGAGAGATGTTTTGTCCTGCTTGCAGCCGCGGACTCCTCCACGGGCGCCAGCTGAGGAAGTGCATCTCTGCTGGAGGTCGCAGCCTGCCCAGTAGCTACCCTTTCCTCCTCCCAGGCACGGATGGTGAGCTTTTGGCTGCACCGCAGGCTCTTGTCACCTTTGCTTTGCCGACTCATTGAATCCCATTTCTTTGCTGTTCTGTTGGTTGTTTTTGTTTCTTTCTGCGTATTGTCATTTTTCCCCTGGGTCCCATTGGTTTGCTTTCCTTTGTTCGCTTGGTTTTGCTTTCTCTACTGCTCCTTTGGCTTTGCTCTCCATTGTTAATTTCATGTTTGTTTGTGTTATTTGGTTTGCTTTCCTTTTTGTTGTTCATTCTGTTCCTTGGCTCTTGGTTTTCTGGCATTGCTTTGCTTTGTCCTACTTTCTATTTTGCTTCTTGTCTTTCATTCTGGTTTGTTTTGTTTGTTTTTTTTTTTTCCATGTTCTCCCCTTAGATTTTGTTAGCTTTGATATTGTCTCACTGTGTTGCTTTGAATTTTTTGCTTTGCCATATATTTGCCGTCCCCCCCTTAGCTCTTTGTTTGTCCTTTTCTCCCCGGTTTACTTGGCTCTTTTCCTTTTCCTTTTGGCTTTTGTTTCCTGCTCGGTTGGCTTTGCTTTCTACTGCTGATTTTTCTTTTTGGTTGGTTCTTTTTCTTTCCAGACCATGCCTTTGCATTATTTTCATCTGTTCTAAAAGTTAGTCTCCTCTTTTCTCCTCTATTTCTTTGGCTTTCATTACATTCCTCCTTCTTGCACTAACCTTGCCTTTCCTTACCTGATGTTAGACTTCTGTATTGTTCACTCATATATCCTTTGTGTCCTAGACTCTGTCCTTGTCATGGACTGGAGGCTTTTCTTGAGGTGCCTGGCATCATCCGTGCCCGGTAGCTACCCTGTCCTCCTCCTCGGCATGACCACGAGCGCTTTCCCTTCCTCCAGAGAGATGTTTTGTCCTGCTTGCAGCCGCGGACTCCTCCACGGGCGCCAGCTGAGGAAGTGCATCTCTGCTGGAGGTCGCAGCCTGCCCAGTAGCTACCCTTTCCTCCTCCCAGGCACGGATGGTGAGCTTTTGGCTGCACCGCAGGCTCTTGTCACCTTTGCTTTGCCGTCTCATTGAATCCCATTTCTTTGCTGTTCTGTTGGTTGTTTTTGTTTCTTTCTGCGTATTGTCATTTTTCCCCTGGGTCCCATTGGTTTGCTTTCCTTTGTTCGCTTGGTTTTGCTTTCTCTACTGCTCCTTTGGCTTTGCTCTCCATTGTTAATTTCATGTTTGTTTGTGTTATTTGGTTTGCTTTCCTTTTTGTTGTTCATTCTGTTCCTTGGCTCTTGGTTTTCTGGCATTGTTCTGCTTTGTCCTCCTTTCTACTTCGCTTCTTGTCTTTTATTGTTATAGTTTATTTTTTTTTTCCATGTTCTCCCCTTAGATTTTGTTAGCTTTGATATTGTCTCACTGTGTTGCTTTGAATTTTTTGCTTTGCTATATACTTGCAGACCATGCCCTTGGTTTTTTTTGGTACTTTTTCCACCGGATTACTTGTCTCTTTTCCTTTTCCTTTTGGCTTTTGTTTCCTGCTCGGTTGGCTTTGCTTTCTACTGCTGATTTTTCTTTTTGGTTGGTTCTTTTTCTTTCCAGCCCATGCCTTTGCATTATTTTCATCTGTTCTAGAAGTTAGTCTCCTCTTTTCTCCTCTATTTCTTTGGCTTTCATTACATTCCTCCTTCTTGCACTAACCTTGCCTTTCCTTACCTGATGTTAGACTTCTGTATTGTTCACTGATATATCCTTTGTGTCCTAGACTCTGTCCTTGTCATGGACTGGAGGCTTTTCCTCAGATGCCTGGCAGCATCCGTGCCCGGTAGCTACCCTGACCTCCTCCTCGGCATGACCACGAGTGCTTTCCCTTCCTCCAGAGAGATGTTTTGTCCTGCTTGCAGCCGCGGACTCCTCCACGGGCGCCAGCTGAGGAAGTGCATCTCTGCTGGAGGTCGCAGCCTGCCCAGTAGCTACCCTTTCCTCCTCCCAGGCACGGATGTTGAGCTTTTGGCTGCACCGCAGGCTCTTGTCACCTTTGCTTTGCCGTCTCATTGAATCCCATTTCTTTGCTGTTCTGTTGGTTGTTTTTGTTTCTTTCTGCGTATTGTCATTTTTCCCCTGGGTCCCATTGGTTTGCTTTCCTTTGTTCGCTTGGTTTTGCTTTCTCTACTGCTCCTTTGGCTTTGCTCTCCATTGTTAATTTCATGTTTGTTTGTGTTATTTGGTTTGCTTTCCTTTTTGTTGTTCATTCTGTTCCTTGGCTCTTGGTTTTCTGGCATTGCTTTGCTTTGTCCTACTTTCTATTTTGCTTCTTGTCTTTCATTCTGGTTTGTTTTGTTTGTTTGTTTTTTTTCCATGTTCTCCCCTTAGATTTTGTTAGCTTTGATATTGTTTCACTGTGTTGCTTTGAATTTTTTGCTTTGCTATATACTTGCAGACCATGCCCTTGCTTTTTTTTGGTACTTTTTCCACCGGATTACTTATCTCTTTTCCTTTTCCTTTTGGCTTTTGTTTCCTGCTCGGTTGGCTTTGCTTTCTACTGCTGATTTTTCTTTTTGGTTGGTTCTTTTTCTTTCCAGCCCATGCCTTTGCATTATTTTCATCTGTTCTAAAAGTTAGTCTCCTCTTTTCTCCTCGATTTCTTTGGCTTTCATTACATTCCTCCTTCTTGCACTAACCTTGCCTTTCCTTACCTGATGTTAGACTTCTGTATTGTTCACTCATATATCCTTTGTGTCCTTGCCTCTGTCCTTGTCATGGACTGGAGGCTTTTCCTGAGGTGCCTGGCAGCATCCGTGCCCGGTAGCTACCCTGACCTCCTCCTCGGCATGACCACGAGTGCTTTCCCTTCCTCCAGAGAGATGTTTTGTCCTGCTTGCATCCGCGGACTCCTCCACGGGCGCCAGCTGAGGAAGTGCATCTCTGCTGGAGGTCGCAGCCTGCCCAGTAGCTACCCTTTCCTCCTCCCAGGCACGGATGATGAGCTTTTGGCTGCACCGCAGGCTCTTGTCACCTTTGCTTTGCCGTCTCATTGAATCCCATTTCTTTGCTGTTCTGTTGGTTGTTTTTGTTTCTTTCTGCGTATTGTCATTTTTCCCCTGGGTCCCATTGGTTTGCTTTCCTTTGTTCGCTTGGTTTTGCTTTCTCTACTGCTCCTTTGGCTTTGCTCTCCATTGTTAATTTCATGTTTGTTTGTGTTATTTGGTTTGCTTTCCTTTTTGTTGTTCATTCTGTTCCTTGGCTCTTGGTTTTCTGGCATTGTTCTGCTTTGTCCTCCTTTCTACTTCGCTTCTTGTCTTTTATTGTTATAGTTTATTTTTTTTTTCCATGTTCTCCCCTTAGATTTTGTTAGCTTTGATATTGTCTCACTGTGTTGCTTTGAATTTTTTGCTTTGCTATATGCTTGCAGACCATGCCCTTGGTTTTTTTTGGTACTTTTTCCACCGGATTACTTGTCTCTTTTCCTTTTCCTTTTGGCTTTTGTTTCCTGCTCGGTTGGCTTTGCTTTCTACTGCTGATTTTTCTTTTTGGTTGGTTCTTTTTCTTTCCAGCCCATGCCTTTGCATTATTTTCATCTGTTCTAAAAGTTAGTCTCCTCTTTTCTCCTCTATTTCTTTGGCTTTCATTACATTCCTCCTTCTTGCACCTACCTTGCCTTTCCTTACCTGATGTTAGACTTCTGTATTGTTCACTCATATATCCTTTGTGTCCTAGCCTCTGTCCTTGTCATGGACTGGAGGCTTTTCCTCAGATGCCTGGCAGCATCCGTGCCCGGTAGCTACCCTGACCTCCTCCTCGGCATGACCACGAGTGCTTTCCCTTCCTCCAGAGAGATGTTTTGTCCTGCTTGCAGCCGCGGACTCCTCCACGGGCGCCAGCTGAGGAAGTGCATCTCTGCTGGAGGTCGCAGCCTGCCCAGTAGCTACCCTTTCCTCCTCCCAGGCACGGATGGTGAGCTTTTGGCTGCACCGCAGGCTCTTGTCACCTTTGCTTTGCCGACTCATTGAATCCCATTTCTTTGCTGTTCTGTTGGTTGTTTTTGTTTCTTTCTGCGTATTGTCATTTTTCCCCTGGGTCCCATTGGTTTGCTTTCCTTTGTTCGCTTGGTTTTGCTTTCTCTACTGCTCCTTTGGCTTTGCTCTCCATTGTTAATTTCATGTTTGTTTGTGTTATTTGGTTTGCTTTCCTTTTTGTTGTTCATTCTGTTCCTTGGCTCTTGGTTTTCTGGCATTGCTTTGCTTTGTCCTACTTTCTATTTTGCTTCTTGTCTTTCATTCTGGTTTGTTTTGTTTGTTTTTTTTTTTCCATGTTCTCCCCTTAGATTTTGTTAGCTTTGATATTGTCTCACTGTGTTGCTTTGAATTTTTTGCTTTGCCATATATTTGCCGTCCCCCCCTTAGCTCTTTGTTTGTCCTTTTCTCCCCGGTTTACTTGGCTCTTTTCCTTTTCCTTTTGGCTTTTGTTTCCTGCTCGGTTGGCTTTGCTTTCTACTGCTGATTTTTCTTTTTGGTTGGTTCTTTTTCTTTCCAGACCATGCCTTTGCATTATTTTCATCTGTTCTAAAAGTTAGTCTCCTCTTTTCTCCTCGATTTCTTTGGCTTTCATTACATTCCTCCTTCTTGCACTAACCTTGCCTTTCCTTACCTGATGTTAGACTTCTGTATTGTTCACTCATATATCCTTTGTGTCCTTGCCTCTGTCCTTGTCATGGACTGGAGGCTTTTCTTGAGGTGCCTGGCATCATCCGTGCCCGGTAGCTACCCTGTCCTCCTCCTCGGCATGACCACGAGCGCTTTCCCTTCCTCCAGAGAGATGTTTTGTCCTGCTTGCAGCCGCGGACTCCTCCACGGGCGCCAGCTGAGGAAGTGCATCTCTGCTGGAGGTCGCAGCCTGCCCAGTAGCTACCCTTTCCTCCTCCCAGGCACGGATGGTGAGCTTTTGGCTGCACCGCAGGCTCTTGTCACCTTTGCTTTGCCGTCTCATTGAATCCCATTTCTTTGCTGTTCTGTTGGTTGTTTTTGTTTCTTTCTGCGTATTGTCATTTTTCCCCTGGGTCCCATTGGTTTGCTTTCCTTTGTTCGCTTGGTTTTGCTTTCTCTACTGCTCCTTTGGCTTTGCTCTCCATTGTTAATTTCATGTTTGTTTGTGTTATTTGGTTTGCTTTCCTTTTTGTTGTTCATTCTGTTCCTTGGCTCTTGGTTTTCTGGCATTGTTCTGCTTTGTCCTCCTTTCTACTTCGCTTCTTGTCTTTTATTGTTATAGTTTATTTTTTTTTTCCATGTTCTCCCCTTAGATTTTGTTAGCTTTGATATTGTCTCACTGTGTTGCTTTGAATTTTTTGCTTTGCTATATACTTGCAGACCATGCCCTTGGTTTTTTTTGGTACTTTTTCCACCGGATTACTTGTCTCTTTTCCTTTTCCTTTTGGCTTTTGTTTCCTGCTCGGTTGGCTTTGCTTTCTACTGCTGATTTTTCTTTTTGGTTGGTTCTTTTTCTTTCCAGCCCATGCCTTTGCATTATTTTCATCTGTTCTAGAAGTTAGTCTCCTCTTTTCTCCTCTATTTCTTTGGCTTTCATTACATTCCTCCTTCTTGCACTAACCTTGCCTTTCCTTACCTGATGTTAGACTTCTGTATTGTTCACTCATATATCCTTTGTGTCCTAGACTCTGTCCTTGTCATGGACTGGAGGCTTTTCCTCAGATGCCTGGCAGCATCCGTGCCCGGTAGCTACCCTGACCTCCTCCTCGGCATGACCACGAGTGCTTTCCCTTCCTCCAGAGAGATGTTTTGTCCTGCTTGCAGCCGCGGACTCCTCCACGGGCGCCAGCTGAGGAAGTGCATCTCTGCTGGAGGTCGCAGCCTGCCCAGTAGCTACCCTTTCCTCCTCCCAGGCACGGATGGTGAGCTTTTGGCTGCACCGCAGGCTCTTGTCACCTTTGCTTTGCCGTCTCATTGAATCCCATTTCTTTGCTGTTCTGTTGGTTGTTTTTGTTTCTTTCTGCGTATTGTCATTTTTCCCCTGGGTCCCATTGGTTTGCTTTCCTTTGTTCGCTTGGTTTTGCTTTCTCTACTGCTCCTTTGGCTTTGCTCTCCATTGTTAATTTCATGTTTGTTTGTGTTATTTGGTTTGCTTTCCTTTTTGTTGTTCATTCTGTTCCTTGGCTCTTGGTTTTCTGGCATTGCTTTGCTTTGTCCTACTTTCTATTTTGCTTCTTGTCTTTCATTCTGGTTTGTTTTGTTTGTTTGTTTTTTTTCCATGTTCTCCCCTTAGATTTTGTTAGCTTTGATATTGTTTCACTGTGTTGCTTTGAATTTTTTGCTTTGCTATATACTTGCAGACCATGCCCTTGCTTTTTTTTGGTACTTTTTCCACCGGATTACTTATCTCTTTTCCTTTTCCTTTTGGCTTTTGTTTCCTGCTCGGTTGGCTTTGCTTTCTACTGCTGATTTTTCTTTTTGGTTGGTTCTTTTTCTTTCCAGACCATGCCTTTGCATTATTTTCATCTGTTCTAAAAGTTAGTCTCCTCTTTTCTCCTCGATTTCTTTGGCTTTCATTACATTCCTCCTTCTTGCACTAACCTTGCCTTTCCTTACCTGATGTTAGACTTCTGTATTGTTCACTCATATATCCTTTGTGTCCTTGCCTCTGTCCTTGTCATGGACTGGAGGCTTTTCCTGAGGTGCCTGGCATCATCCGTGCCCGGTAGCTACCCTGTCCTCCTCCTCGGCATGACCACGAGCGCTTTCCCTTCCTCCAGAGAGATGTTTTGTCCTGCTTGCAGCCGCGGACTCCTCCACGGGCACCAGCTGAGGAAGTGCATCTCTGCTGGAGGTTGCAGCCTGCCCAGTAGCTACCCTTTCCTCCTCCCAGGCACGGATGATGAGCTTTTGGCTGCACCGCAGGCTCTCGTCACCTTTGCTTTGCCGTCTCATTGAATCCCATTTCTTTGCTGTTCTGTTGGTTGTTTTTGTTTCTTTCTGCGTATTGTCGTTTTTCCCCTGGGTCCCATTGGTTTGCTTTCCTTTGTTCGCTTGGTTTTGCTTTCTCTACTGCTCCTTTGGCTTTGCTCTCCATTGTTAATTTCATGTTTGTTTGTGTTATTTGGTTTGCTTTCCTTTTTGTTGTTCATTCTGTTCCTTGGCTCTTGGTTTTCTGGCATTGTTCTGCTTTGTCCTCCTTTCTACTTCGCTTCTTGTCTTTTATTGTTATAGTGTATTTTTTTTTTCCATGTTCTCCCCTTAGATTTTGTTAGCTTTGATATTGTCTCACTGTGTTGCTTTGAATTTTTTGCTTTGCTATACGCTTGCAGACCATGCCCTTGCTTTTTTTTGGTACTTTTTCCACCGGATTACTTGTCTCTTTTCCTTTTCCTTTTGGCTTTTGTTTCCTGCTCGGTTGGCTTTGCTTTCTACTGCTGATTTTTCTTTTTGGTTGGTTCTTTTTCTTTCCAGACCATGCCTTTGCATTATTTTCATCTGTTCTAAAAGTTAGTCTCCTCTTTTCTCCTCTATTTCTTTGGCTTTCATTACATTCCTCCTTCTTGCACTAACCTTGCCTTTCCTTACCTGATGTTAGACTTCTGTATTGTTCACTCATATATCCTTTGTGTCCTAGCCTCTGTCCTTGTCATGGACTGGAGGCTTTTCCTCAGATGCCTGGCAGCATCCGTGCCCGGTAGCTACCCTGACCTCCTCCTCGGCATGACCACGAGTGCTTTCCCTTCCTCCAGAGAGATGTTTTGTCCTGCTTGCAGCCGCGGACTCCTCCACGGGCGCCAGCTGAGGAAGTGCATCTCTGCTGGAGGTCGCAGCCTGCCCAGTAGCTACCCTTTCCTCCTCCCAGGCACGGATGGTGAGCTTTTGGCTGCACCGCAGGCTCTTGTCACCTTTGCTTTGCCGACTCATTGAATCCCATTTCTTTGCTGTTCTGTTGGTTGTTTTTGTTTCTTTCTGCGTATTGTCATTTTTCCCCTGGGTCCCATTGGTTTGCTTTCCTTTGTTCGCTTGGTTTTGCTTTCTCTACTGCTCCTTTGGCTTTGCTCTCCATTGTTAATTTCATGTTTGTTTGTGTTATTTGGTTTGCTTTCCTTTTTGTTGTTCATTCTGTTCCTTGGCTCTTGGTTTTCTGGCATTGCTTTGCTTTGTCCTACTTTCTATTTTGCTTCTTGTCTTTCATTCTGGTTTGTTTTGTTTGTTTTTTTTTTTTCCATGTTCTCCCCTTAGATTTTGTTAGCTTTGATATTGTCTCACTGTGTTGCTTTGAATTTTTTGCTTTGCCATATATTTGCCGTCCCCCCCTTAGCTCTTTGTTTGTCCTTTTCTCCCCGGTTTACTTGGCTCTTTTCCTTTTCCTTTTGGCTTTTGTTTCCTGCTCGGTTGGCTTTGCTTTCTACTGCTGATTTTTCTTTTTGGTTGGTTCTTTTTCTTTCCAGACCATGCCTTTGCATTATTTTCATCTGTTCTAAAAGTTAGTCTCCTCTTTTCTCCTCGATTTCTTTGGCTTTCATTACATTCCTCCTTCTTGCACTAACCTTGCCTTTCCTTACCTGATGTTAGACTTCTGTATTGTTCACTCATATATCCTTTGTGTCCTAGACTCTGTCCTTGTCATGGACTGGAGGCTTTTCTTGAGGTGCCTGGCATCATCCGTGCCCGGTAGCTACCCTGTCCTCCTCCTCGGCATGACCACGAGCGCTTTCCCTTCCTCCAGAGAGATGTTTTGTCCTGCTTGCAGCCGCGGACTCCTCCACGGGCGCCAGCTGAGGAAGTGCATCTCTGCTGGAGGTCGCAGCCTGCCCAGTAGCTACCATTTCCTCCTCCCAGGCACGGATGGTGAGCTTTTGGCTGCACCGCAGGCTCTTGTCACCTTTGCTTTGCCGTCTCATTGAATCCCATTTCTTTGCTGTTCTGTTGGTTGTTTTTGTTTCTTTCTGCGTATTGTCATTTTTCCCCTGGGTCCCATTGGTTTGCTTTCCTTTGTTCGCTTGGTTTTGCTTTCTCTACTGCTCCTTTGGCTTTGCTCTCCATTGTTAATTTCATGTTTGTTTGTGTTATTTGCTTTGCTTTCCTTTTTGTTGTTCATTCTGTTCCTTGGCTCTTGGTTTTCTGGCATTGTTCTGCTTTGTCCTCCTTTCTACTTCGCTTCTTGTCTTTTATTGTTATAGTTTATTTTTTTTTTCCATGTTCTCCCCTTAGATTTTGTTAGCTTTGATATTGTCTCACTGTGTTGCTTTGAATTTTTTGCTTTGCTATATACTTGCAGACCATGCCCTTGGTTTTTTTTGGTACTTTTTCCACCGGATTACTTGTCTCTTTTCCTTTTCCTTTTGGCTTTTGTTTCCTGCTCGGTTGGCTTTGCTTTCTACTGCTGATTTTTCTTTTTGGTTGGTTCTTTTTCTTTCCAGCCCATGCCTTTGCATTATTTTCATCTGTTCTAGAAGTTAGTCTCCTCTTTTCTCCTCTATTTCTTTGGCTTTCATTACATTCCTCCTTCTTGCACTAACCTTGCCTTTCCTTACCTGATGTTAGACTTCTGTATTGTTCACTCATATATCCTTTGTGTCCTAGACTCTGTCCTTGTCATGGACTGGAGGCTTTTCCTCAGATGCCTGGCAGCATCCGTGCCCGGTAGCTACCCTGACCTCCTCCTCGGCATGACCACGAGTGCTTTCCCTTCCTCCAGAGAGATGTTTTGTCCTGCTTGCAGCCGCGGACTCCTCCACGGGCGCCAGCTGAGGAAGTGCATCTCTGCTGGAGGTCGCAGCCTGCCCAGTAGCTACCCTTTCCTCCTCCCAGGCACGGATGTTGAGCTTTTGGCTGCACCGCAGGCTCTTGTCACCTTTGCTTTGCCGTCTCATTGAATCCCATTTCTTTGCTGTTCTGTTGGTTGTTTTTGTTTCTTTCTGCGTATTGTCATTTTTCCCCTGGGTCCCATTGGTTTGCTTTCCTTTGTTCGCTTGGTTTTGCTTTCTCTACTGCTCCTTTGGCTTTGCTCTCCATTGTTAATTTCATGTTTGTTTGTGTTATTTGGTTTGCTTTCCTTTTTGTTGTTCATTCTGTTCCTTGGCTCTTGGTTTTCTGGCATTGTTCTGCTTTGTCCTCCTTTCTACTTCGCTTCTTGTCTTTTATTGTTATAGTTTATTTTTTTTTTTCCATGTTCTCCCCTTAGATTTTGTTAGCTTTGATATTGTCTCACTGTGTTGCTTTGAATTTTTTGCTTTGCTATATACTTGCAGACCATGCCCTTGGTTTTTTTTGGTACTTTTTCCACCGGATTACTTGTCTCTTTTCCTTTTCCTTTTGGCTTTTGTTTCCTGCTCGGTTGGCTTTGCTTTCTACTGCTGATTTTTCTTTTTGGTTGGTTCTTTTTCTTTCCAGCCCATGCCTTTGCATTATTTTCATCTGTTCTAGAAGTTAGTCTCCTCTTTTCTCCTCTATTTCTTTGGCTTTCATTACATTCCTCCTTCTTGCACTAACCTTGCCTTTCCTTACCTGATGTTAGACTTCTGTATTGTTCACTCATATATCCTTTGTGTCCTAGACTCTGTCCTTGTCATGGACTGGAGGCTTTTCCTCAGATGCCTGGCAGCATCCGTGCCCGGTAGCTACCCTGACCTCCTCCTCGGCATGACCACGAGCGCTTTCCCTTCCTCCAGAGAGATGTTTTGTCCTGCTTGCAGCCGCGGACTCCTCCACGGGCGCCAGCTGAGGAAGTGCATCTCTGCTGGAGGTCGCAGCCTGCCCAGTAGCTACCCTTTCCTCCTCCCAGGCACGGATGTTGAGCTTTTGGCTGCACCGCAGGCTCTTGTCACCTTTGCTTTGCCGTCTCATTGAATCCCATTTCTTTGCTGTTCTGTTGGTTGTTTTTGTTTCTTTCTGCGTATTGTCATTTTTCCCCTGGGTCCCATTGGTTTGCTTTCCTTTGTTCGCTTGGTTTTGCTTTCTCTACTGCTCCTTTGGCTTTGCTCTCCATTGTTAATTTCATGTTTGTTTGTGTTATTTGGTTTGCTTTCCTTTTTGTTGTTCATTCTGTTCCTTGGCTCTTGGTTTTCTGGCATTGTTCTGCTTTGTCCTCCTTTCTACTTCGCTTCTTGTCTTTTATTGTTATAGTTTATTTTTTTTTTTCCATGTTCTCCCCTTAGATTTTGTTAGCTTTGATATTGTCTCACTGTGTTGCTTTGAATTTTTTGCTTTGCTATATACTTGCAGACCATGCCCTTGGTTTTTTTTGGTACTTTTTCCACCGGATTACTTGTCTCTTTTCCTTTTCCTTTTGGCTTTTGTTTCCTGCTCGGTTGGCTTTGCTTTCTACTGCTGATTTTTCTTTTTGGTTGGTTCTTTTTCTTTCCAGACCATGCCTTTGCATTATTTTCATCTGTTCTAAAAGTTAGTCTCCTCTTTTCTCCTCGATTTCTTTGGCTTTCATTACATTCCTCCTTCTTGCACTAACCTTGCCTTTCCTTACCTGATGTTAGACTTCTGTATTGTTCACTCATATATCCTTTGTGTCCTTGCCTCTGTCCTTGTCATGGACTGGAGGCTTTTCCTCAGATGCCTGGCAGCATCCATGCCCGGTAGCTACCCTGACCTCCTCCTCGGCATGACCACGAGCGCTTTCCCTTCCTCCAGAGAGATGTTTTGTCCTGCTTGCAGCCGCGGACTCCTCCACGGGCGCCAGCTGAGGAAGTGCATCTCTGCTGGAGGTCGCAGCCTGCCCAGTAGCTACCCTTTCCTCCTCCCAGGCACGGATGGTGAGCTTTTGGCTGCACCGCAGGCTCTTGTCACCTTTGCTTTGCCGTCTCATTGAATCCCATTTCTTTGCTGTTCTGTTGGTTGTTTTTGTTTCTTTCTGCGTATTGTCATTTTTCCCCTGGGTCCCATTGGTTTGCTTTCCTTTGTTCGCTTGGTTTTGCTTTCTCTACTGCTCCTTTGGCTTTGCTCTCCATTGTTAATTTCATGTTTGTTTGTGTTATTTGGTTTGCTTTCCTTTTTGTTGTTCATTCTGTTCCTTGGCTCTTGGTTTTCTGGTATTGCTTTGCTTTGTCCTACTTTCTACTTCGCTTCTTGTCTTTCATTCTGGTTTGTTTTGTTTGTTTTTTCCATGTTCTCCCCTTAGATTTTGTTAGCTTTGATATTGTCTCACTGTGTTGCTTTGAATTTTTTGCTTTGCTATATACTTGCAGACCATGCCCTTGGTTTTTTTTGGTACTTTTTCCACCGGATTACTTGTCTCTTTTCCTTTTCCTTTTGGCTTTTGTTTCCTGCTCGGTTGGCTTTGCTTTCTACTGCTGATTTTTCTTTTTGGTTGGTTCTTTTTCTTTCCAGACCATGCCTTTGCATTATTTTCATCTGTTCTAAAAGTTAGTCTCCTCTTTTCTCCTCTATTTCTTTGGCTTTCATTACATTCCTCCTTCTTGCACTAACCTTGCCTTTCCTTACCTGATGTTAGCCCTCTGGTTCTTCATTCCTCTGTGTCCTTTGTGTCCTAGCCTCTGTACTTGTCATGGACTGGAGGCTTTTCCTCGGGTGCCTGGCAGCATCCGTGCCCGGTAGCTACCCTGTCCTCCTCCTCGGCATGACCACAAGCGCTTTCCCTTCCTCCAGAGAGATGTTTTGTCCTGCTTGCAGCCGCGGACTCCTCCACGGGCGCCAGCTGAGGAAGTGCATCTCTGCTGGAGGTTGCAGCCTGCCCAGTAGCTACCCTTTCCTCCTCCCAGGCACGGATGGTGAGCTTTTGGCTGCACCGCAGGCTCTTGTCACCTTTGCTTTGCCGTCTCATTGAATCCCATTTCTTTGCTGTTCTGTTGGTTGTTTTTGTTTCTTTCTGCGTATTGTCATTTTTCCCCTGGGTCCCATTGGTTTGCTTTCCTTTGTTCGCTTGGTTTTGCTTTCTCTACTGCTCCTTTGGCTTTGCTCTCCATTGTTAATTTCATGTTTGTTTGTGTTATTTGCTTTGCTTTCCTTTTTGTTGTTCATTCTGTTCCTTGGCTCTTGGTTTTCTGGTATTGCTTTGCTTTGTCCTACTTTCTACTTCGCTTCTTGTCTTTCATTCTGGTTTGTTTTGTTTGTTTTTCTTTTCCATGTTCTCCCCTTAGATTTTGTTAGCTTTGATATTGTCTCACTGTGTTGCTTTGAATTTTTTGCTTTGCTATATACTTGCAGACCATGCCCTTGGTTTTTTTTGGTACTTTTTCCACCGGATTACTTGTCTCTTTTCCTTTTCCTTTTGGCTTTTGTTTCCTGCTCGGTTGGCTTTGCTTTCTACTGCTGATTTTTCTTTTTGGTTGGTTCTTTTTCTTTCCAGACCATGCCTTTGCATTATTTTCATCTGTTCTAAAAGTTAGTCTCCTCTTTTCTCCTCGATTTCTTTGGCTTTCATTACATTCCTCCTTCTTGCACTAACCTTGCCTTTCCTTACCTGATGTTAGACTTCTGTATTGTTCACTCATATATCCTTTGTGTCCTTGCCTCTGTCCTTGTCATGGACTGGAGGCTTTTCCTCAGATGCCTGGCAGCATCCATGCCCGGTAGCTACCCTGACCTCCTCCTCGGCATGACCACGAGCGCTTTCCCTTCCTCCAGAGAGATGTTTTGTCCTGCTTGCAGCCGCGGACTCCTCCACGGGCGCCAGCTGAGGAAGTGCATCTCTGCTGGAGGTCGCAGCCTGCCCAGTAGCTACCCTTTCCTCCTCCCAGGCACGGATGGTGAGCTTTTGGCTGCACCGCAGGCTCTTGTCACCTTTGCTTTGCCGTCTCATTGAATCCCATTTCTTTGCTGTTCTGTTGGTTGTTTTTGTTTCTTTCTGCGTATTGTCATTTTTCCCCTGGGTCCCATTGGTTTGCTTTCCTTTGTTCGCTTGGTTTTGCTTTCTCTACTGCTCCTTTGGCTTTGCTCTCCATTGTTAATTTCATGTTTGTTTGTGTTATTTGCTTTGCTTTCCTTTTTTTGTTCATTCTGTTCCTTGGCTCTTGGTTTTCTGGTATTGCTTTGCTTTGTCCTACTTTCTACTTCGCTTCTTGTCTTTCATTCTGGTTTGTTTTGTTTGTTTTTCTTTTCCATGTTCTCCCCTTAGATTTTGTTAGCTTTGATATTGTCTCACTGTGTTGCTTTGAATTTTTTGCTTTGCTATATACTTGCAGACCATGCCCTTGGTTTTTTTTGGTACTTTTTCCACCGGATTACTTGTCTCTTTTCCTTTTCCTTTTGGCTTTTGTTTCCTGCTCGGTTGGCTTTGCTTTCTACTGCTGATTTTTCTTTTTGGTTGGTTCTTTTTCTTTCCAGACCATGCCTTTGCATTATTTTCATCTGTTCTAAAAGTTAGTCTCCTCTTTTCTCCTCGATTTCTTTGGCTTTCATTACATTCCTCCTTCTTGCAATAACCTTGCCTTTCCTTACCTGATGTTAGACTTCTGTATTGTTCACTCATATATCCTTTGTGTCCTTGCCTCTGTCCTTGTCATGGACTGGAGGCTTTTCCTCAGATGCCTGGCAGCATCCATGCCCGGTAGCTACCCTGACCTCCTCCTCGGCATGACCACGAGCGCTTTCCCTTCCTCCAGAGAGATGTTTTGTCCTGCTTGCAGCCGCGGACTCCTCCACGGGCGCCAGCTGAGGAAGTGCATCTCTGCTGGAGGTCGCAGCCTGCCCAGTAGCTACCCTTTCCTCCTCCCAGGCACGGATGGTGAGCTTTTGGCTGCACCGCAGGCTCTTGTCACCTTTGCTTTGCCGTCTCATTGAATCCCATTTCTTTGCTCTTCTGTTGGTTGTTTTTGTTTCTTTCTGCGTATTGTCTCTTTTTCCACTAGGTCCCATTGGTTTGCTTTCCTTTGTTCGCTTGGTTTTGCTTTCTCTACTGCTCCTTTGGCTTTGCTCTCCATTGTTAATTTCATGTTTGTTTGTGTTATTTGGTTTGCTTTCCTTTTTGTTGTTCATTCTGTTCCTTGGCTCTTGGTTTTCTGGCATTGCTTTGCTTTTTCCTACTTTCTATTTTGCTTCTTGTCTTTAATTCTGGTTTGTTTTGTTTGTTTGTTTGTTTTTCCATGTTCTCCCCTTAGATTTTGTTAGCTTTGATATTGTCTCACTTTGAATTTTTTGCTTTGCTATATACTTGCAGACCATGCCCTTGCTTTTTTTTGGTACTTTTTCCACCGGATTACTTGTCTCTTTTCCTTTTCCTTTTGGCTTTTGTTTCCTGCTCGGTTGGCTTTGCTTTCTACTGCTGATTTTTCTTTTTGGTTGGTTTTCTTTCCAGACCATGCCTTTGCATTATTTTCATCTGTTCTAAAAGTTAGTCTCCTCTTTTCTCCTCGATTTCTTTGGCTTTCATTACATTCCTCCTTCTTGCACTAACCTTGCCTTTCCTTACCTGATGTTAGCCCTCTGGTTCTTCATTCCTCTGTGTCCTTTGTGTCCTAGCCTCTGTCCTTGTCATGGACTGGAGGCTTTTCCTCGGGTGCCTGGCAGCATCCGTGCCCGGTAGCTACCCTGTCCTCCTCCTCGGCATGACCACAAGCGCTTTCCCTTCCTCCAGAGAGATGTTTTGTCCTGCTTGCAGCCGCGGACTCCTCCACGGGCGCCAGCTGAGGAAGTGCATCTCTGCTGGAGGTTGCAGCCTGCCCAGTAGCTACCCTTTCCTCCTCCCAGGCACGGATGGTGAGCTTTTGGCTGCACCGCAGGCTCTTGTCACCTTTGCTTTGCCGTCTCATTGAATCCCATTTCTTTGCTGTTCTGTTGGTTGTTTTTGTTTCTTTCTGCGTATTGTCATTTTTCCCCTGGGTCCCATTGGTTTGCTTTCCTTTGTTCGCTTGGTTTTGCTTTCTCTACTGCTCCTTTGGCTTTGCTCTCCATTGTTAATTTCATGTTTGTTTGTGTTATTTGCTTTGCTTTCCTTTTTGTTGTTCATTCTGTTCCTTGGCTCTTGGTTTTCTGGTATTGCTTTGCTTTGTCCTACTTTCTACTTCGCTTCTTGTCTTTCATTCTGGTTTGTTTTGTTTGTTTTTCTTTTCCATGTTCTCCCCTTAGATTTTGTTAGCTTTGATATTGTCTCACTGTGTTGCTTTGAATTTTTTGCTTTGCTATATACTTGCAGACCATGCCCTTGGTTTTTTTTGGTACTTTTTCCACCGGATTACTTGTCTCTTTTCCTTTTCCTTTTGGCTTTTGTTTCCTGCTCGGTTGGCTTTGCTTTCTACTGCTGATTTTTCTTTTTGGTTGGTTCTTTTTCTTTTCAGACCATGCCTTTGCATTATTTTCATCTGTTCTAAAAGTTAGTCTCCTCTTTTCTCCTCGATTTCTTTGGCTTTCATTACATTCCTCCTTCTTGCACTAACCTTGCCTTTCCTTACCTGATGTTAGACTTCTGTATTGTTCACTCATATATCCTTTGTGTCCTTGCCTCTGTCCTTGTCATGGACTGGAGGCTTTTCCTCAGATGCCTGGCAGCATCCATGCCCGGTAGCTACCCTGACCTCCTCCTCGGCATGACCACGAGCGCTTTCCCTTCCTCCAGAGAGATGTTTTGTCCTGCTTGCAGCCGCGGACTCCTCCACGGGCGCCAGCTGAGGAAGTGCATCTCTGCTGGAGGTCGCAGCCTGCCCAGTAGCTACCCTTTCCTCCTCCCAGGCACGGATGGTGAGCTTTTGGCTGCACCGCAGGCTCTTGTCACCTTTGCTTTGCCGTCTCATTGAATCCCATTTCTTTGCTGTTCTGTTGGTTGTTTTTGTTTCTTTCTGCGTATTGTCATTTTTCCCCTGGGTCCCATTGGTTTGCTTTCCTTTGTTCGCTTGGTTTTGCTTTCTCTACTGCTCCTTTGGCTTTGCTCTCCATTGTTAATTTCATGTTTGTTTGTGTTATTTGGTTTGCTTTCCTTTTTGTTGTTCATTCTGTTCCTTGGCTCTTGGTTTTCTGGTATTGCTTTGCTTTGTCCTACTTTCTACTTCGCTTCTTGTCTTTCATTCTGGTTTGTTTTGTTTGTTTTTTCCATGTTCTCCCCTTAGATTTTGTTAGCTTTGATATTGTCTCACTGTGTTGCTTTGAATTTTTTGCTTTGCTATATACTTGCAGACCATGCCCTTGGTTTTTTTTGGTACTTTTTCCACCGGATTACTTGTCTCTTTTCCTTTTCCTTTTGGCTTTTGTTTCCTGCTCGGTTGGCTTTGCTTTCTACTGCTGATTTTTCTTTTTGGTTGGTTCTTTTTCTTTCCAGACCATGCCTTTGCATTATTTTCATCTGTTCTAAAAGTTAGTCTCCTCTTTTCTCCTCGATTTCTTTGGCTTTCATTACATTCCTCCTTCTTGCACTAACCTTGCCTTTCCTTACCTGATGTTAGCCCTCTGGTTCTTCATTCCTCTGTGTCCTTTGTGTCCTAGCCTCTGTACTTGTCATGGACTGGAGGCTTTTCCTCGGGTGCCTGGCAGCATCCGTGCCCGGTAGCTACCCTGTCCTCCTCCTCGGCATGACCACAAGCGCTTTCCCTTCCTCCAGAGAGATGTTTTGTCCTGCTTGCAGCCGCGGACTCCTCCACGGGCGCCAGCTGAGGAAGTGCATCTCTGCTGGAGGTTGCAGCCTGCCCAGTAGCTACCCTTTCCTCCTCCCAGGCACGGATGGTGAGCTTTTGGCTGCACCGCAGGCTCTTGTCACCTTTGCTTTGCCGTCTCATTGAATCCCATTTCTTTGCTGTTCTGTTGGTTGTTTTTGTTTCTTTCTGCGTATTGTCATTTTTCCCCTGGGTCCCATTGGTTTGCTTTCCTTTGTTCGCTTGGTTTTGCTTTCTCTACTGCTCCTTTGGCTTTGCTCTCCATTGTTAATTTCATGTTTGTTTGTGTTATTTGCTTTGCTTTCCTTTTTGTTGTTCATTCTGTTCCTTGGCTCTTGGTTTTCTGGTATTGCTTTGCTTTGTCCTACTTTCTACTTCGCTTCTTGTCTTTCATTCTGGTTTGTTTTGTTTGTTTTTCTTTTCCATGTTCTCCCCTTAGATTTTGTTAGCTTTGATATTGTCTCACTGTGTTGCTTTGAATTTTTTGCTTTGCTATATACTTGCAGACCATGCCCTTGGTTTTTTTTGGTACTTTTTCCACCGGATTACTTGTCTCTTTTCCTTTTCCTTTTGGCTTTTGTTTCCTGCTCGGTTGGCTTTGCTTTCTACTGCTGATTTTTCTTTTTGGTTGGTTCTTTTTCTTTCCAGCCCATGCCTTTGCATTATTTTCATCTGTTCTAAAAGTTAGTCTCCTCTTTTCTCCTCTATTTCTTTGGCTTTCATTACATTCCTCCTTCTTGCACTAACCTTGCCTTTCCTTACCTGATGTTAGACTTCTGTATTGTTCACTCATATATCCTTTGTGTCCTTGCCTCTGTCCTTGTCATGGACTGGAGGCTTTTCCTCAGATGCCTGGCAGCATCCATGCCCGGTAGCTACCCTGACCTCCTCCTCGGCATGACCACGAGCGCTTTCCCTTCCTCCAGAGAGATGTTTTGTCCTGCTTGCAGCCGCGGACTCCTCCACGGGCGCCAGCTGAGGAAGTGCATCTCTGCTGGAGGTCGCAGCCTGCCCAGTAGCTACCCTTTCCTCCTCCCAGGCACGGATGGTGAGCTTTTGGCTGCACCGCAGGCTCTTGTCACCTTTGCTTTGCCGTCTCATTGAATCCCATTTCTTTGCTGTTCTGTTGGTTGTTTTTGTTTCTTTCTGCGTATTGTCATTTTTCCCCTGGGTCCCATTGGTTTGCTTTCCTTTGTTCGCTTGGTTTTGCTTTCTCTACTGCTCCTTTGGCTTTGCTCTCCATTGTTAATTTCATGTTTGTTTGTGTTATTTGCTTTGCTTTCCTTTTTGTTGTTCATTCTGTTCCTTGGCTCTTGGTTTTCTGGTATTGCTTTGCTTTGTCCTACTTTCTACTTCGCTTCTTGTCTTTCATTCTGGTTTGTTTTGTTTGTTTTTCTTTTCCATGTTCTCCCCTTAGATTTTGTTAGCTTTGATATTGTCTCACTGTGTTGCTTTGAATTTTTTGCTTTGCTATATACTTGCAGACCATGCCCTTGGTTTTTTTTGGTACTTTTTCCACCGGATTACTTGTCTCTTTTCCTTTTCCTTTTGGCTTTTGTTTCCTGCTCGGTTGGCTTTGCTTTCTACTGCTGATTTTTCTTTTTGGTTGGTTCTTTTTCTTTTCAGACCATGCCTTTGCATTATTTTCATCTGTTCTAAAAGTTAGTCTCCTCTTTTCTCCTCGATTTCTTTGGCTTTCATTACATTCCTCCTTCTTGCACTAACCTTGCCTTTCCTTACCTGATGTTAGACTTCTGTATTGTTCACTCATATATCCTTTGTGTCCTTGCCTCTGTCCTTGTCATGGACTGGAGGCTTTTCCTCAGATGCCTGGCAGCATCCATGCCCGGTAGCTACCCTGACCTCCTCCTCGGCATGACCACGAGTGCTTTCCCTTCCTCCAGAGAGATGTTTTGTCCTGCTTGCAGCCGCGGACTCCTCCACGGGCGCCAGCTGAGGAAGTGCATCTCTGCTGGAGGTCGCAGCCTGCCCAGTAGCTACCCTTTCCTCCTCCCAGGCACGGATGGTGAGCTTTTGGCTGCACCGCAGGCTCTTGTCACCTTTGCTTTGCCGTCTCATTGAATCCCATTTCTTTGCTGTTCTGTTGGTTGTTTTTGTTTCTTTCTGCGTATTGTCATTTTTCCCCTGGGTCCCATTGGTTTGCTTTCCTTTGTTCGCTTGGTTTTGCTTTCTCTACTGCTCCTTTGGCTTTGCTCTCCATTGTTAATTTCATGTTTGTTTGTGTTATTTGCTTTGCTTTCCTTTTTGTTGTTCATTCTGTTCCTTGGCTCTTGGTTTTCTGGTATTGCTTTGCTTTGTCCTACTTTCTACTTCGCTTCTTGTCTTTCATTCTGGTTTGTTTTGTTTGTTTTTTCCATGTTCTCCCCTTAGATTTTGTTAGCTTTGATATTGTCTCACTGTGTTGCTTTGAATTTTTTGCTTTGCTATATACTTGCAGACCATGCCCTTGCTTTTTTTTGGTACTTTTTCCACCGGATTACTTGTCTCTTTTCCTTTTCCTTTTGGCTTTTGTTTCCTGCTCGGTTGGCTTTGCTTTCTACTGCTGATTTTTCTTTTTGGTTGGTTCTTTTTCTTTCCAGACCATGCCTTTGCATTATTTTCATCTGTTCTAAAAGTTAGTCTCCTCTTTTCTCCTCTATTTCTTTGGCTTTCATTACATTCCTCCTTCTTGCACTAACCTTGCCTTTCCTTACCTGATGTTAGCCCTCTGGTTCTTCATTCCTCTGTGTCCTTTGTGTCCTAGCCTCTGTACTTGTCATGGACTGGAGGCTTTTCCTCAGATGCCTGGCAGCATCCGTGCCCGGTAGCTACCCTGTCCTCCTCCTCGGCATGACCACAAGCGCTTTCCCTTCCTCCAGAGAGATGTTTTGTCCTGCTTGCAGCCGCGGACTCCTCCACGGGCGCCAGCTGAGGAAGTGCATCTCTGCTGGAGGTTGCAGCCTGCCCAGTAGCTACCCTTTCCTCCTCCCAGGCACGGATGGTGAGCTTTTGGCTGCACCGCAGGCTCTTGTCACCTTTGCTTTGCCGTCTCATTGAATCCCATTTCTTTGCTGTTCTGTTGGTTGTTTTTGTTTCTTTCTGCGTATTGTCATTTTTCCCCTGGGTCCCATTGGTTTGCTTTCCTTTGTTCGCTTGGTTTTGCTTTCTCTACTGCTCCTTTGGCTTTGCTCTCCATTGTTAATTTCATGTTTGTTTGTGTTATTTGCTTTGCTTTCCTTTTTGTTGTTCATTCTGTTCCTTGGCTCTTGGTTTTCTGGTATTGCTTTGCTTTGTCCTACTTTCTACTTCGCTTCTTGTCTTTCATTCTGGTTTGTTTTGTTTGTTTTTCTTTTCCATGTTCTCCCCTTAGATTTTGTTAGCTTTGATATTGTCTCACTGTGTTGCTTTGAATTTTTTGCTTTGCTATATACTTGCAGACCATGCCCTTGGTTTTTTTTGGTACTTTTTCCACCGGATTACTTGTCTCTTTTCCTTTTCCTTTTGGCTTTTGTTTCCTGCTCGGTTGGCTTTGCTTTCTACTGCTGATTTTTCTTTTTGGTTGGTTCTTTTTCTTTCCAGCCCATGCCTTTGCATTATTTTCATCTGTTCTAAAAGTTAGTCTCCTCTTTTCTCCTCGATTTCTTTGGCTTTCATTACATTCCTCCTTCTTGCACTAACCTTGCCTTTCCTTACCTGATGTTAGACTTCTGTATTGTTCACTCATATATCCTTTGTGTCCTTGCCTCTGTCCTTGTCATGGACTGGAGGCTTTTCCTCAGATGCCTGGCAGCATCCATGCCCGGTAGCTACCCTGACCTCCTCCTCGGCATGACCACGAGCGCTTTCCCTTCCTCCAGAGAGATGTTTTGTCCTGCTTGCAGCCGCGGACTCCTCCACGGGCGCCAGCTGAGGAAGTGCATCTCTGCTGGAGGTCGCAGCCTGCCCAGTAGCTACCCTTTCCTCCTCCCAGGCACGGATGGTGAGCTTTTGGCTGCACCGCAGGCTCTTGTCACCTTTGCTTTGCCGTCTCATTGAATCCCATTTCTTTGCTGTTCTGTTGGTTGTTTTTGTTTCTTTCTGCGTATTGTCATTTTTCCCCTGGGTCCCATTGGTTTGCTTTCCTTTGTTCGCTTGGTTTTGCTTTCTCTACTGCTCCTTTGGCTTTGCTCTCCATTGTTAATTTCATGTTTGTTTGTGTTATTTGCTTTGCTTTCCTTTTTGTTGTTCATTCTGTTCCTTGGCTCTTGGTTTTCTGGTATTGCTTTGCTTTGTCCTACTTTCTACTTCGCTTCTTGTCTTTCATTCTGGTTTGTTTTGTTTGTTTTTCTTTTCCATGTTCTCCCCTTAGATTTTGTTAGCTTTGATATTGTCTCACTGTGTTGCTTTGAATTTTTTGCTTTGCTATATACTTGCAGACCATGCCCTTGGTTTTTTTTGGTACTTTTTCCACCGGATTACTTGTCTCTTTTCCTTTTCCTTTTGGCTTTTGTTTCCTGCTCGGTTGGCTTTGCTTTCTACTGCTGATTTTTCTTTTTGGTTGGTTCTTTTTCTTTTCAGACCATGCCTTTGCATTATTTTCATCTGTTCTAAAAGTTAGTCTCCTCTTTTCTCCTCGATTTCTTTGGCTTTCATTACATTCCTCCTTCTTGCACTAACCTTGCCTTTCCTTACCTGATGTTAGACTTCTGTATTGTTCACTCATATATCCTTTGTGTCCTTGCCTCTGTCCTTGTCATGGACTGGAGGCTTTTCCTCAGATGCCTGGCAGCATCCATGCCCGGTAGCTACCCTGACCTCCTCCTCGGCATGACCACGAGTGCTTTCCCTTCCTCCAGAGAGATGTTTTGTCCTGCTTGCAGCCGCGGACTCCTCCACGGGCGCCAGCTGAGGAAGTGCATCTCTGCTGGAGGTCGCAGCCTGCCCAGTAGCTACCCTTTCCTCCTCCCAGGCACGGATGGTGAGCTTTTGGCTGCACCGCAGGCTCTTGTCACCTTTGCTTTGCCGTCTCATTGAATCCCATTTCTTTGCTGTTCTGTTGGTTGTTTTTGTTTCTTTCTGCGTATTGTCATTTTTCCCCTGGGTCCCATTGGTTTGCTTTCCTTTGTTCGCTTGGTTTTGCTTTCTCTACTGCTCCTTTGGCTTTGCTCTCCATTGTTAATTTCATGTTTGTTTGTGTTATTTGGTTTGCTTTCCTTTTTGTTGTTCATTCTGTTCCTTGGCTCTTGGTTTTCTGGTATTGCTTTGCTTTGTCCTACTTTCTACTTCGCTTCTTGTCTTTCATTCTGGTTTGTTTTGTTTGTTTTTTCCATGTTCTCCCCTTAGATTTTGTTAGCTTTGATATTGTCTCACTGTGTTGCTTTGAATTTTTTGCTTTGCTATATACTTGCAGACCATGCCCTTGCTTTTTTTTGGTACTTTTTCCACCGGATTACTTGTCTCTTTTCCTTTTCCTTTTGGCTTTTGTTTCCTGCTCGGTTGGCTTTGCTTTCTACTGCTGATTTTTCTTTTTGGTTGGTTCTTTTTCTTTCCAGACCATGCCTTTGCATTATTTTCATCTGTTCTAAAAGTTAGTCTCCTCTTTTCTCCTCTATTTCTTTGGCTTTCATTACATTCCTCCTTCTTGCACTAACCTTGCCTTTCCTTACCTGATGTTAGCCCTCTGGTTCTTCATTCCTCTGTGTCCTTTGTGTCCTAGCCTCTGTACTTGTCATGGACTGGAGGCTTTTCCTCAGATGCCTGGCAGCATCCGTGCCCGGTAGCTACCCTGTCCTCCTCCTCGGCATGACCACAAGCGCTTTCCCTTCCTCCAGAGAGATGTTTTGTCCTGCTTGCAGCCGCGGACTCCTCCACGGGCGCCAGCTGAGGAAGTGCATCTCTGCTGGAGGTTGCAGCCTGCCCAGTAGCTACCCTTTCCTCCTCCCAGGCACGGATGGTGAGCTTTTGGCTGCACCGCAGGCTCTTGTCACCTTTGCTTTGCCGTCTCATTGAATCCCATTTCTTTGCTGTTCTGTTGGTTGTTTTTGTTTCTTTCTGCGTATTGTCATTTTTCCCCTGGGTCCCATTGGTTTGCTTTCCTTTGTTCGCTTGGTTTTGCTTTCTCTACTGCTCCTTTGGCTTTGCTCTCCATTGTTAATTTCATGTTTGTTTGTGTTATTTGCTTTGCTTTCCTTTTTGTTGTTCATTCTGTTCCTTGGCTCTTGGTTTTCTGGTATTGCTTTGCTTTGTCCTACTTTCTACTTCGCTTCTTGTCTTTCATTCTGGTTTGTTTTGTTTGTTTTTCTTTTCCATGTTCTCCCCTTAGATTTTGTTAGCTTTGATATTGTCTCACTGTGTTGCTTTGAATTTTTTGCTTTGCTATATACTTGCAGACCATGCCCTTGGTTTTTTTTGGTACTTTTTCCACCGGATTACTTGTCTCTTTTCCTTTTCCTTTTGGCTTTTGTTTCCTGCTCGGTTGGCTTTGCTTTCTACTGCTGATTTTTCTTTTTGGTTGGTTCTTTTTCTTTCCAGACCATGCCTTTGCATTATTTTCATCTGTTCTAAAAGTTAGTCTCCTCTTTTCTCCTCGATTTCTTTGGCTTTCATTACATTCCTCCTTCTTGCACTAACCTTGCCTTTCCTTACCTGATGTTAGACTTCTGTATTGTTCACTCATATATCCTTTGTGTCCTTGCCTCTGTCCTTGTCATGGACTGGAGGCTTTTCCTCAGATGCCTGGCAGCATCCATGCCCGGTAGCTACCCTGACCTCCTCCTCGGCATGACCACGAGCGCTTTCCCTTCCTCCAGAGAGATGTTTTGTCCTGCTTGCAGCCACGGACTCCTCCACGGGCGCCAGCTGAGGAAGTGCATCTCTGCTGGAGGTCGCAGCCTGCCCAGTAGCTACCCTTTCCTCCTCCCAGGCACGGATGGTGAGCTTTTGGCTGCACCGCAGGCTCTTGTCACCTTTGCTTTGCCGTCTCATTGAATCCCATTTCTTTGCTCTTCTGTTGGTTGTTTCAGTTTCTTTCTGCGTATTGTCTCTTTTTCCACTAGGTCCCATTGGTTTGCTTTCCTTTGTTCGCTTGGTTTTGCTTTCTCTACTGCTCCTTTGGCTTTGCTCTCCATTGTTAATTTCATGTTTGTTTGTGTTATTTGGTTTGCTTTCCTTTTTGTTGTTCATTCTGTTCCTTGGCTCTTGGTTTTCTGGCATTGCTTTGCTTTGTCCTACTTTCTATTTTGCTTCTTGTCTTTAATTCTGGTTTGTTTTGTTTGTTTTTTTTTTTTTTTCCATGTTCTCCCCTTAGATTTTGTTAGCTTTGATATTGTCTCACTTTGAATTTTTTGCTTTGCTATATACTTGCAGACCATGCCCTTGGTTTTTTTTGGTACTTTTTCCACCGGATTACTTGTCTCTTTTCCTTTTCCTTTTGGCTTTTGTTTCCTGCTCGGTTGGCTTTGCTTTCTACTGCTGATTTTTCTTTTTGGTTGGTTTTCTTTCCAGACCATGCCTTTGCATTATTTTCATCTGTTCTAAAAGTTAGTCTCCTCTTTTCTCCTCGATTTCTTTGGCTTTCATTACATTCCTCCTTCTTGCACTAACCTTGCCTTTCCTTACCTGATGTTAGCCCTCTGGTTCTTCATTCCTCTGTGTCCTTTGTGTCCTAGCCTCTGTCCTTGTCATGGACTGGAGGCTTTTCCTCGGGTGCCTGGCAGCATCCGTGCCCGGTAGCTACCCTGTCCTCCTCCTCGGCATGACCACAAGCGCTTTCCCTTCCTCCAGAGAGATGTTTTGTCCTGCTTGCAGCCGCGGACTCCTCCACGGGCGCCAGCTGAGGAAGTGCATCTCTGCTGGAGGTTGCAGCCTGCCCAGTAGCTACCCTTTCCTCCTCCCAGGCACGGATGGTGAGCTTTTGGCTGCACCGCAGGCTCTTGTCACCTTTGCTTTGCCGTCTCATTGAATCCCATTTCTTTGCTGTTCTGTTGGTTGTTTTTGTTTCTTTCTGCGTATTGTCATTTTTCCCCTGGGTCCCATTGGTTTGCTTTCCTTTGTTCGCTTGGTTTTGCTTTCTCTACTGCTCCTTTGGCTTTGCTCTCCATTGTTAATTTCATGTTTGTTTGTGTTATTTGCTTTGCTTTCCTTTTTGTTGTTCATTCTGTTCCTTGGCTCTTGGTTTTCTGGTATTGCTTTGCTTTGTCCTACTTTCTACTTCGCTTCTTGTCTTTCATTCTGGTTTGTTTTGTTTGTTTTTCTTTTCCATGTTCTCCCCTTAGATTTTGTTAGCTTTGATATTGTCTCACTGTGTTGCTTTGAATTTTTTGCTTTGCTATATACTTGCAGACCATGCCCTTGGTTTTTTTTGGTACTTTTTCCACCGGATTACTTGTCTCTTTTCCTTTTCCTTTTGGCTTTTGTTTCCTGCTCGGTTGGCTTTGCTTTCTACTGCTGATTTTTCTTTTTGGTTGGTTCTTTTTCTTTTCAGACCATGCCTTTGCATTATTTTCATCTGTTCTAAAAGTTAGTCTCCTCTTTTCTCCTCGATTTCTTTGGCTTTCATTACATTCCTCCTTCTTGCACTAACCTTGCCTTTCCTTACCTGATGTTAGACTTCTGTATTGTTCACTCATATATCCTTTGTGTCCTTGCCTCTGTCCTTGTCATGGACTGGAGGCTTTTCCTCAGATGCCTGGCAGCATCCATGCCCGGTAGCTACCCTGACCTCCTCCTCGGCATGACCACGAGCGCTTTCCCTTCCTCCAGAGAGATGTTTTGTCCTGCTTGCAGCCGCGGACTCCTCCACGGGCGCCAGCTGAGGAAGTGCATCTCTGCTGGAGGTCGCAGCCTGCCCAGTAGCTACCCTTTCCTCCTCCCAGGCACGGATGGTGAGCTTTTGGCTGCACCGCAGGCTCTTGTCACCTTTGCTTTGCCGTCTCATTGAATCCCATTTCTTTGCTGTTCTGTTGGTTGTTTTTGTTTCTTTCTGCGTATTGTCATTTTTCCCCTGGGTCCCATTGGTTTGCTTTCCTTTGTTCGCTTGGTTTTGCTTTCTCTACTGCTCCTTTGGCTTTGCTCTCCATTGTTAATTTCATGTTTGTTTGTGTTATTTGCTTTGCTTTCCTTTTTGTTGTTCATTCTGTTCCTTGGCTCTTGGTTTTCTGGTATTGCTTTGCTTTGTCCTACTTTCTACTTCGCTTCTTGTCTTTCATTCTGGTTTGTTTTGTTTGTTTTTCTTTTCCATGTTCTCCCCTTAGATTTTGTTAGCTTTGATATTGTCTCACTGTGTTGCTTTGAATTTTTTGCTTTGCTATATACTTGCAGACCATGCCCTTGGTTTTTTTTGGTACTTTTTCCACCGGATTACTTGTCTCTTTTCCTTTTCCTTTTGGCTTTTGTTTCCTGCTCGGTTGGCTTTGCTTTCTACTGCTGATTTTTCTTTTTGGTTGGTTCTTTTTCTTTCCAGACCATGCCTTTGCATTATTTTCATCTGTTCTAAAAGTTAGTCTCCTCTTTTCTCCTCGATTTCTTTGGCTTTCATTACATTCCTCCTTCTTGCACTAACCTTGCCTTTCCTTACCTGATGTTAGACTTCTGTATTGTTCACTCATATATCCTTTGTGTCCTTGCCTCTGTCCTTGTCATGGACTGGAGGCTTTTCCTCAGATGCCTGGCAGCATCCATGCCCGGTAGCTACCCTGACCTCCTCCTCGGCATGACCACGAGCGCTTTCCCTTCCTCCAGAGAGATGTTTTGTCCTGCTTGCAGCCGCGGACTCCTCCACGGGCGCCAGCTGAGGAAGTGCATCTCTGCTGGAGGTCGCAGCCTGCCCAGTAGCTACCCTTTCCTCCTCCCAGGCACGGATGGTGAGCTTTTGGCTGCACCGCAGGCTCTTGTCACCTTTGCTTTGCCGTCTCATTGAATCCCATTTCTTTGCTGTTCTGTTGGTTGTTTTTGTTTCTTTCTGCGTATTGTCATTTTTCCCCTGGGTCCCATTGGTTTGCTTTCCTTTGTTCGCTTGGTTTTGCTTTCTCTACTGCTCCTTTGGCTTTGCTCTCCATTGTTAATTTCATGTTTGTTTGTGTTATTTGCTTTGCTTTCCTTTTTGTTGTTCATTCTGTTCCTTGGCTCTTGGTTTTCTGGTATTGCTTTGCTTTGTCCTACTTTCTACTTCGCTTCTTGTCTTTCATTCTGGTTTGTTTTGTTTGTTTTTTTTTTCCATGTTCTCCCCTTAGATTTTGTTAGCTTTGATATTGTCTCACTGTGTTGCTTTGAATTTTTTGCTTTGCTATATACTTGCAGACCATGCCCTTGCTTTTTTTTGGTACTTTTTCCACCGGATTACTTGTCTCTTTTCCTTTTCCTTTTGGCTTTTGTTTCCTGCTCGGTTGGCTTTGCTTTCTACTGCTGATTTTTCTTTTTGGTTGGTTCTTTTTCTTTCCAGACCATGCCTTTGCATTATTTTCATCTGTTCTAAAAGTTAGTCTCCTCTTTTCTCCTCGATTTCTTTGGCTTTCATTACATTCCTCCTTCTTGCACTAACCTTGCCTTTCCTTACCTGATGTTAGCCCTCTGGTTCTTCATTCCTCTGTGTCCTTTGTGTCCTAGCCTCTGTCCTTGTCATGGACTGGAGGCTTTTCCTCGGGTGCCTGGCAGCATCCGTGCTTGGTAGCTACCCTGTCCTCCTCCTCGGCATGACCACAAGCGCTTTCCCTTCCTCCAGAGAGATGTTTTGTCCTGCTTGCAGCCGCGGACTCCTCCACGGGCGCCAGCTGAGGAAGTGCATCTCTGCTGGAGGTCGCAGCCTGCCCAGTAGCTACCCTTTCCTCCTCCCAGGCACGGATGGTGAGCTTTTGGCTGCACCGCAGGCTCTTGTCACCTTTGCTTTGCCGTCTCATTGAATCCCATTTCTTTGCTGTTCTGTTGGTTGTTTTTGTTTCTTTCTGCGTATTGTCATTTTTCCCCTGGGTCCCATTGGTTTGCTTTCCTTTGTTCGCTTGGTTTTGCTTTCTCTACTGCTCCTTTGGCTTTGCTCTCCATTGTTAATTTCATGTTTGTTTGTGTTATTTGCTTTGCTTTCCTTTTTGTTGTTCATTCTGTTCCTTGGCTCTTGGTTTTCTGGTATTGCTTTGCTTTGTCCTACTTTCTACTTCGCTTCTTGTCTTTCATTCTGGTTTGTTTTGTTTGTTTTTCTTTTCCATGTTCTCCCCTTAGATTTTGTTAGCTTTGATATTGTCTCACTGTGTTGCTTTGAATTTTTTGCTTTGCTATATACTTGCAGACCATGCCCTTGGTTTTTTTTGGTACTTTTTCCACCGGATTACTTGTCTCTTTTCCTTTTCCTTTTGGCTTTTGTTTCCTGCTCGGTTGGCTTTGCTTTCTACTGCTGATTTTTCTTTTTGGTTGGTTCTTTTTCTTTCCAGACCATGCCTTTGCATTATTTTCATCTGTTCTAAAAGTTAGTCTCCTCTTTTCTCCTCGATTTCTTTGGCTTTCATTACATTCCTCCTTCTTGCACTAACCTTGCCTTTCCTTACCTGATGTTAGACTTCTGTATTGTTCACTCATATATCCTTTGTGTCCTTGCCTCTGTCCTTGTCATGGACTGGAGGCTTTTCCTCAGATGCCTGGCAGCATCCATGCCCGGTAGCTACCCTGACCTCCTCCTCGGCATGACCACGAGCGCTTTCCCTTCCTCCAGAGAGATGTTTTGTCCTGCTTGCAGCCGCGGACTCCTCCACGGGCGCCAGCTGAGGAAGTGCATCTCTGCTGGAGGTCGCAGCCTGCCCAGTAGCTACCCTTTCCTCCTCCCAGGCACGGATGGTGAGCTTTTGGCTGCACCGCAGGCTCTTGTCACCTTTGCTTTGCCGTCTCATTGAATCCCATTTCTTTGCTGTTCTGTTGGTTGTTTTTGTTTCTTTCTGCGTATTGTCATTTTTCCCCTGGGTCCCATTGGTTTGCTTTCCTTTGTTCGCTTGGTTTTGCTTTCTCTACTGCTCCTTTGGCTTTGCTCTCCATTGTTAATTTCATGTTTGTTTGTGTTATTTGCTTTGCTTTCCTTTTTGTTGTTCATTCTGTTCCTTGGCTCTTGGTTTTCTGGTATTGCTTTGCTTTGTCCTACTTTCTACTTCGCTTCTTGTCTTTCATTCTGGTTTGTTTTGTTTGTTTTTTCCATGTTCTCCCCTTAGATTTTGTTAGCTTTGATATTGTCTCACTGTGTTGCTTTGAATTTTTTGCTTTGCTATATACTTGCAGACCATGCCCTTGGTTTTTTTTGGTACTTTTTCCACCGGATTACTTGTCTCTTTTCCTTTTCCTTTTGGCTTTTGTTTCCTGCTCGGTTGGCTTTGCTTTCTACTGCTGATTTTTCTTTTTGGTTGGTTCTTTTTCTTTCCAGACCATGCCTTTGCATTATTTTCATCTGTTCTAAAAGTTAGTCTCCTCTTTTCTCCTCTATTACTTTGGCTTTCATTACATTCCTCCTTCTTGCACTAACCTTGCCTTTCCTTACCTGATGTTAGACTTCTGTATTGTTCACTCATATATCCTTTGTGTCCTTGCCTCTGTCCTTGTCATGGACTGGAGGCTTTTCCTCAGATGCCTGGCAGCATCCATGCCCGGTAGCTACCCTGACCTCCTCCTCGGCATGACCACGAGCGCTTTCCCTTCCTCCAGAGAGATGTTTTGTCCTGCTTGCAGCCGCGGACTCCTCCACGGGCGCCAGCTGAGGAAGTGCATCTCTGCTGGAGGTCGCAGCCTGCCCAGTAGCTACCCTTTCCTCCTCCCAGGCACGGATGGTGAGCTTTTGGCTGCACCGCAGGCTCTTGTCACCTTTGCTTTGCCGTCTCATTGAATCCCATTTCTTTGCTCTTCTGTTGGTTGTTTCAGTTTCTTTCTGCGTATTGTCTCTTTTTCCACTAGGTCCCATTGGTTTGCTTTCCTTTGTTCGCTTGGTTTTGCTTTCTCTACTGCTCCTTTGGCTTTGCTCTCCATTGTTAATTTCATGTTTGTTTGTGTTATTTGGTTTGCTTTCCTTTTTGTTGTTCATTCTGTTCCTTGGCTCTTGGTTTTCTGGCATTGCTTTGCTTTGTCCTACTTTCTATTTTGCTTCTTGTCTTTAATTCTGGTTTGTTTTGTTTGTTTTTTTTTTTTTCCATGTTCTCCCCTTAGATTTTGTTAGCTTTGATATTGTCTCACTTTGAATTTTTTGCTTTGCTATATACTTGCAGACCATGCCCTTGCTTTTTTTTGGTACTTTTTCCACCGGATTACTTGTCTCTTTTCCTTTTCCTTTTGGCTTTTGTTTCCTGCTCGGTTGGCTTTGCTTTCTACTGCTGATTTTTCTTTTTGGTTGGTTTTCTTTCCAGACCATGCCTTTGCATTATTTTCATCTGTTCTAAAAGTTAGTCTCCTCTTTTCTCCTCGATTTCTTTGGCTTTCATTACATTCCTCCTTCTTGCACTAACCTTGCCTTTCCTTACCTGATGTTAGCCCTCTGGTTCTTCATTCCTCTGTGTCCTTTGTGTCCTAGCCTCTGTCCTTGTCATGGACTGGAGGCTTTTCCTCGGGTGCCTGGCAGCATCCGTGCTTGGTAGCTACCCTGTCCTCCTCCTCGGCATGACCACAAGCGCTTTCCCTTCCTCCAGAGAGATGTTTTGTCCTGCTTGCAGCCGCGGACTCCTCCACGGGCGCCAGCTGAGGAAGTGCATCTCTGCTGGAGGTCGCAGCCTGCCCAGTAGCTACCCTTTCCTCCTCCCAGGCACGGATGGTGAGCTTTTGGCTGCACCGCAGGCTCTTGTCACCTTTGCTTTGCCGTCTCATTGAATCCCATTTCTTTGCTGTTCTGTTGGTTGTTTTTGTTTCTTTCTGCGTATTGTCATTTTTCCCCTGGGTCCCATTGGTTTGCTTTCCTTTGTTCGCTTGGTTTTGCTTTCTCTACTGCTCCTTTGGCTTTGCTCTCCATTGTTAATTTCATGTTTGTTTGTGTTATTTGCTTTGCTTTCCTTTTTGTTGTTCATTCTGTTCCTTGGCTCTTGGTTTTCTGGTATTGCTTTGCTTTGTCCTACTTTCTACTTCGCTTCTTGTCTTTCATTCTGGTTTGTTTTGTTTGTTTTTCTTTTCCATGTTCTCCCCTTAGATTTTGTTAGCTTTGATATTGTCTCACTGTGTTGCTTTGAATTTTTTGCTTTGCTATATACTTGCAGACCATGCCCTTGGTTTTTTTTGGTACTTTTTCCACCGGATTACTTGTCTCTTTTCCTTTTCCTTTTGGCTTTTGTTTCCTGCTCGGTTGGCTTTGCTTTCTACTGCTGATTTTTCTTTTTGGTTGGTTCTTTTTCTTTCCAGACCATGCCTTTGCATTATTTTCATCTGTTCTAAAAGTTAGTCTCCTCTTTTCTCCTCTATTTCTTTGGCTTTCATTACATTCCTCCTTCTTGCACTAACCTTGCCTTTCCTTACCTGATGTTAGACTTCTGTATTGTTCACTCATATATCCTTTGTGTCCTTGCCTCTGTCCTTGTCATGGACTGGAGGCTTTTCCTCAGATGCCTGGCAGCATCCATGCCCGGTAGCTACCCTGACCTCCTCCTCGGCATGACCACGAGCGCTTTCCCTTCCTCCAGAGAGATGTTTTGTCCTGCTTGCAGCCGCGGACTCCTCCACGGGCGCCAGCTGAGGAAGTGCATCTCTGCTGGAGGTCGCAGCCTGCCCAGTAGCTACCCTTTCCTCCTCCCAGGCACGGATGGTGAGCTTTTGGCTGCACCGCAGGCTCTTGTCACCTTTGCTTTGCCGTCTCATTGAATCCCATTTCTTTGCTGTTCTGTTGGTTGTTTTTGTTTCTTTCTGCGTATTGTCATTTTTCCCCTGGGTCCCATTGGTTTGCTTTCCTTTGTTCGCTTGGTTTTGCTTTCTCTACTGCTCCTTTGGCTTTGCTCTCCATTGTTAATTTCATGTTTGTTTGTGTTATTTGCTTTGCTTTCCTTTTTGTTGTTCATTCTGTTCCTTGGCTCTTGGTTTTCTGGTATTGCTTTGCTTTGTCCTACTTTCTACTTCGCTTCTTGTCTTTCATTCTGGTTTGTTTTGTTTGTTTTTTCCATGTTCTCCCCTTAGATTTTGTTAGCTTTGATATTGTCTCACTGTGTTGCTTTGAATTTTTTGCTTTGCTATATACTTGCAGACCATGCCCTTGGTTTTTTTTGGTACTTTTTCCACCGGATTACTTGTCTCTTTTCCTTTTCCTTTTGGCTTTTGTTTCCTGCTCGGTTGGCTTTGCTTTCTACTGCTGATTTTTCTTTTTGGTTGGTTCTTTTTCTTTCCAGACCATGCCTTTGCATTATTTTCATCTGTTCTAAAAGTTAGTCTCCTCTTTTCTCCTCTATTACTTTGGCTTTCATTACATTCCTCCTTCTTGCACTAACCTTGCCTTTCCTTACCTGATGTTAGACTTCTGTATTGTTCACTCATATATCCTTTGTGTCCTTGCCTCTGTCCTTGTCATGGACTGGAGGCTTTTCCTCAGATGCCTGGCAGCATCCATGCCCGGTAGCTACCCTGACCTCCTCCTCGGCATGACCACGAGCGCTTTCCCTTCCTCCAGAGAGATGTTTTGTCCTGCTTGCAGCCGCGGACTCCTCCACGGGCGCCAGCTGAGGAAGTGCATCTCTGCTGGAGGTCGCAGCCTGCCCAGTAGCTACCCTTTCCTCCTCCCAGGCACGGATGGTGAGCTTTTGGCTGCACCGCAGGCTCTTGTCACCTTTGCTTTGCCGTCTCATTGAATCCCATTTCTTTGCTCTTCTGTTGGTTGTTTCAGTTTCTTTCTGCGTATTGTCTCTTTTTCCACTAGGTCCCATTGGTTTGCTTTCCTTTGTTCGCTTGGTTTTGCTTTCTCTACTGCTCCTTTGGCTTTGCTCTCCATTGTTAATTTCATGTTTGTTTGTGTTATTTGGTTTGCTTTCCTTTTTGTTGTTCATTCTGTTCCTTGGCTCTTGGTTTTCTGGCATTGCTTTGCTTTGTCCTACTTTCTATTTTGCTTCTTGTCTTTAATTCTGGTTTGTTTTGTTTGTTTTTTTTTTTTTCCATGTTCTCCCCTTAGATTTTGTTAGCTTTGATATTGTCTCACTTTGAATTTTTTGCTTTGCTATATACTTGCAGACCATGCCCTTGCTTTTTTTTGGTACTTTTTCCACCGGATTACTTGTCTCTTTTCCTTTTCCTTTTGGCTTTTGTTTCCTGCTCGGTTGGCTTTGCTTTCTACTGCTGATTTTTCTTTTTGGTTGGTTTTCTTTCCAGACCATGCCTTTGCATTATTTTCATCTGTTCTAAAAGTTAGTCTCCTCTTTTCTCCTCGATTTCTTTGGCTTTCATTACATTCCTCCTTCTTGCACTAACCTTGCCTTTCCTTACCTGATGTTAGCCCTCTGGTTCTTCATTCCTCTGTGTCCTTTGTGTCCTAGCCTCTGTCCTTGTCATGGACTGGAGGCTTTTCCTCGGGTGCCTGGCAGCATCCGTGCCCGGTAGCTACCCTGTCCTCCTCCTCGGCATGACCACAAGCGCTTTCCCTTCCTCCAGAGAGATGTTTTGTCCTGCTTGCAGCCGCGGACTCCTCCACGGGCGCCAGCTGAGGAAGTGCATCTCTGCTGGAGGTCGCAGCCTGCCCAGTAGCTACCCTTTCCTCCTCCCAGGCACGGATGGTGAGCTTTTGGCTGCACCGCAGGCTCTTGTCACCTTTGCTTTGCCGTCTCATTGAATCCCATTTCTTTGCTGTTCTGTTGGTTGTTTTTGTTTCTTTCTGCGTATTGTCATTTTTCCCCTGGGTCCCATTGGTTTGCTTTCCTTTGTTCGCTTGGTTTTGCTTTCTCTACTGCTCCTTTGGCTTTGCTCTCCATTGTTAATTTCATGTTTGTTTGTGTTATTTGCTTTGCTTTCCTTTTTGTTGTTCATTCTGTTCCTTGGCTCTTGGTTTTCTGGTATTGCTTTGCTTTGTCCTACTTTCTACTTCGCTTCTTGTCTTTCATTCTGGTTTGTTTTGTTTGTTTTTCTTTTCCATGTTCTCCCCTTAGATTTTGTTAGCTTTGATATTGTCTCACTGTGTTGCTTTGAATTTTTTGCTTTGCTATATACTTGCAGACCATGCCCTTGGTTTTTTTTGGTACTTTTTCCACCGGATTACTTGTCTCTTTTCCTTTTCCTTTTGGCTTTTGTTTCCTGCTCGGTTGGCTTTGCTTTCTACTGCTGATTTTTCTTTTTGGTTGGTTCTTTTTCTTTCCAGACCATGCCTTTGCATTATTTTCATCTGTTCTAAAAGTTAGTCTCCTCTTTTCTCCTCGATTTCTTTGGCTTTCATTACATTCCTCCTTCTTGCACTAACCTTGCCTTTCCTTACCTGATGTTAGACTTCTGTATTGTTCACTCATATATCCTTTGTGTCCTTGCCTCTGTCCTTGTCATGGACTGGAGGCTTTTCCTCAGATGCCTGGCAGCATCCATGCCCGGTAGCTACCCTGACCTCCTCCTCGGCATGACCACGAGCGCTTTCCCTTCCTCCAGAGAGATGTTTTGTCCTGCTTGCAGCCGCGGACTCCTCCACGGGCGCCAGCTGAGGAAGTGCATCTCTGCTGGAGGTCGCAGCCTGCCCAGTAGCTACCCTTTCCTCCTCCCAGGCACGGATGGTGAGCTTTTGGCTGCACCGCAGGCTCTTGTCACCTTTGCTTTGCCGTCTCATTGAATCCCATTTCTTTGCTGTTCTGTTGGTTGTTTTTGTTTCTTTCTGCGTATTGTCATTTTTCCCCTGGGTCCCATTGGTTTGCTTTCCTTTGTTCGCTTGGTTTTGCTTTCTCTACTGCTCCTTTGGCTTTGCTCTCCATTGTTAATTTCATGTTTGTTTGTGTTATTTGCTTTGCTTTCCTTTTTGTTGTTCATTCTGTTCCTTGGCTCTTGGTTTTCTGGTATTGCTTTGCTTTGTCCTACTTTCTACTTCGCTTCTTGTCTTTCATTCTGGTTTGTTTTGTTTGTTTTTTTTTTCCATGTTCTCCCCTTAGATTTTGTTAGCTTTGATATTGTCTCACTGTGTTGCTTTGAATTTTTTGCTTTGCTATATACTTGCAGACCATGCCCTTGCTTTTTTTTGGTACTTTTTCCACCGGATTACTTGTCTCTTTTCCTTTTCCTTTTGGCTTTTGTTTCCTGCTCGGTTGGCTTTGCTTTCTACTGCTGATTTTTCTTTTTGGTTGGTTCTTTTTCTTTCCAGACCATGCCTTTGCATTATTTTCATCTGTTCTAAAAGTTAGTCTCCTCTTTTCTCCTCTATTACTTTGGCTTTCATTACATTCCTCCTTCTTGCACTAACCTTGCCTTTCCTTACCTGATGTTAGCCCTCTGGTTCTTCATTCCTCTGTGTCCTTTGTGTCCTAGCCTCTGTCCTTGTCATGGACTGGAGGCTTTTCCTCGGGTGCCTGGCAGCATCCGTGCCCGGTAGCTACCCTGTCCTCCTCCTCGGCATGACCACAAGCGCTTTCCCTTCCTCCAGAGAGATGTTTTGTCCTGCTTGCAGCCGCGGACTCCTCCACGGGCGCCAGCTGAGGAAGTGCATCTCTGCTGGAGGTCGCAGCCTGCCCAGTAGCTACCCTTTCCTCCTCCCAGGCACGGATGGTGAGCTTTTGGCTGCACCGCAGGCTCTTGTCACCTTTGCTTTGCCGTCTCATTGAATCCCATTTCTTTGCTGTTCTGTTGGTTGTTTTTGTTTCTTTCTGCGTATTGTCATTTTTCCCCTGGGTCCCATTGGTTTGCTTTCCTTTGTTCGCTTGGTTTTGCTTTCTCTACTGCTCCTTTGGCTTTGCTCTCCATTGTTAATTTCATGTTTGTTTGTGTTATTTGCTTTGCTTTCCTTTTTGTTGTTCATTCTGTTCCTTGGCTCTTGGTTTTCTGGTATTGCTTTGCTTTGTCCTACTTTCTACTTCGCTTCTTGTCTTTCATTCTGGTTTGTTTTGTTTGTTTTTCTTTTCCATGTTCTCCCCTTAGATTTTGTTAGCTTTGATATTGTCTCACTGTGTTGCTTTGAATTTTTTGCTTTGCTATATACTTGCAGACCATGCCCTTGGTTTTATTTGGTACTTTTTCCACCGGATTACTTGTCTCTTTTCCTTTTCCTTTTGGCTTTTGTTTCCTGCTCGGTTGGCTTTGCTTTCTACTGCTGATTTTTCTTTTTGGTTGGTTCTTTTTCTTTCCAGACCATGCCTTTGCATTATTTTCATCTGTTCTAAAAGTTAGTCTCCTCTTTTCTCCTCGATTTCTTTGGCTTTCATTACATTCCTCCTTCTTGCACTAACCTTGCCTTTCCTTACCTGATGTTAGACTTCTGTATTGTTCACTCATATATCCTTTGTGTCCTTGCCTCTGTCCTTGTCATGGACTGGAGGCTTTTCCTCAGATGCCTGGCAGCATCCATGCCCGGTAGCTACCCTGACCTCCTCCTCGGCATGACCACGAGCGCTTTCCCTTCCTCCAGAGAGATGTTTTGTCCTGCTTGCAGCCGCGGACTCCTCCACGGGCGCCAGCTGAGGAAGTGCATCTCTGCTGGAGGTCGCAGCCTGCCCAGTAGCTACCCTTTCCTCCTCCCAGGCACGGATGGTGAGCTTTTGGCTGCACCGCAGGCTCTTGTCACCTTTGCTTTGCCGTCTCATTGAATCCCATTTCTTTGCTCTTCTGTTGGTTGTTTCAGTTTCTTTCTGCGTACTTTCTCTTTTTCCCCTGGGTCCCATTGGTTTGCTTTCCTTTGTTCGCTTGGTTTTGCTTTCTCTACTGCTCCTTTGGCTTTGCTCTCCATTGTTAATTTCATGTTTGTTTGTGTTATTTGCTTTGCTTTCCTTTTTGTTGTTCATTCTGTTCCTTGGCTCTTGGTTTTCTGGTATTGCTTTGCTTTGTCCTACTTTCTACTTCGCTTCTTGTCTTTCATTCTGGTTTGTTTTGTTTGTTTTTTCCATGTTCTCCCCTTAGATTTTGTTAGCTTTGATATTGTCTCACTGTGTTGCTTTGAATTTTTTGCTTTGCTATATACTTGCAGACCATGCCCTTGGTTTTTTTTGGTACTTTTTCCACCGGATTACTTGTCTCTTTTCCTTTTCCTTTTGGCTTTTGTTTCCTGCTCGGTTGGCTTTGCTTTCTACTGCTGATTTTTCTTTTTGGTTGGTTCTTTTTCTTTCCAGACCATGCCTTTGCATTATTTTCATCTGTTCTAAAAGTTAGTCTCCTCTTTTCTCCTCGATTTCTTTGGCTTTCATTACATTCCTCCTTCTTGCACTAACCTTGCCTTTCCTTACCTGATGTTAGACTTCTGTATTGTTCACTCATATATCCTTTGTGTCCTTGCCTCTGTCCTTGTCATGGACTGGAGGCTTTTCCTCAGATGCCTGGCAGCATCCATGCCCGGTAGCTACCCTGACCTCCTCCTCGGCATGACCACGAGCGCTTTCCCTTCCTCCAGAGAGATGTTTTGTCCTGCTTGCAGCCGCGGACTCCTCCACGGGCGCCAGCTGAGGAAGTGCATCTCTGCTGGAGGTCGCAGCCTGCCCAGTAGCTACCCTTTCCTCCTCCCAGGCACGGATGGTGAGCTTTTGGCTGCACCGCAGGCTCTTGTCACCTTTGCTTTGCCGTCTCATTGAATCCCATTTCTTTGCTCTTCTGTTGGTTGTTTCAGTTTCTTTCTGCGTATTGTCTCTTTTTCCACTAGGTCCCATTGGTTTGCTTTCCTTTGTTCGCTTGGTTTTGCTTTCTCTACTGCTCCTTTGGCTTTGCTCTCCATTGTTAATTTCATGTTTGTTTGTGTTATTTGGTTTGCTTTCCTTTTTGTTGTTCATTCTGTTCCTTGGCTCTTGGTTTTCTGGCATTGCTTTGCTTTGTCCTACTTTCTATTTTGCTTCTTGTCTTTAATTCTGGTTTGTTTTGTTTGTTTTTTTTTTTTTCCATGTTCTCCCCTTAGATTTTGTTAGCTTTGATATTGTCTCACTTTGAATTTTTTGCTTTGCTATATACTTGCAGACCATGCCCTTGCTTTTTTTTGGTACTTTTTCCACCGGATTACTTGTCTCTTTTCCTTTTCCTTTTGGCTTTTGTTTCCTGCTCGGTTGGCTTTGCTTTCTACTGCTGATTTTTCTTTTTGGTTGGTTTTCTTTCCAGACCATGCCTTTGCATTATTTTCATCTGTTCTAAAAGTTAGTCTCCTCTTTTCTCCTCGATTTCTTTGGCTTTCATTACATTCCTCCTTCTTGCACTAACCTTGCCTTTCCTTACCTGATGTTAGCCCTCTGGTTCTTCATTCCTCTGTGTCCTTTGTGTCCTAGCCTCTGTCCTTGTCATGGACTGGAGGCTTTTCCTCGGGTGCCTGGCAGCATCCGTGCCCGGTAGCTACCCTGTCCTCCTCCTCGGCATGACCACAAGCGCTTTCCCTTCCTCCAGAGAGATGTTTTGTCCTGCTTGCAGCCGCGGACTCCTCCACGGGCGCCAGCTGAGGAAGTGCATCTCTGCTGGAGGTTGCAGCCTGCCCAGTAGCTACCCTTTCCTCCTCCCAGGCACGGATGGTGAGCTTTTGGCTGCACCGCAGGCTCTTGTCACCTTTGCTTTGCCGTCTCATTGAATCCCATTTCTTTGCTGTTCTGTTGGTTGTTTTTGTTTCTTTCTGCGTATTGTCATTTTTCCCCTGGGTCCCATTGGTTTGCTTTCCTTTGTTCGCTTGGTTTTGCTTTCTCTACTGCTCCTTTGGCTTTGCTCTCCATTGTTAATTTCATGTTTGTTTGTGTTATTTGCTTTGCTTTCCTTTTTGTTGTTCATTCTGTTCCTTGGCTCTTGGTTTTCTGGTATTGCTTTGCTTTGTCCTACTTTCTACTTCGCTTCTTGTCTTTCATTCTGGTTTGTTTTGTTTGTTTTTCTTTTCCATGTTCTCCCCTTAGATTTTGTTAGCTTTGATATTGTCTCACTGTGTTGCTTTGAATTTTTTGCTTTGCTATATACTTGCAGACCATGCCCTTGGTTTTTTTTGGTACTTTTTCCACCGGATTACTTGTCTCTTTTCCTTTTCCTTTTGGCTTTTGTTTCCTGCTCGGTTGGCTTTGCTTTCTACTGCTGATTTTTCTTTTTGGTTGGTTCTTTTTCTTTCCAGACCATGCCTTTGCATTATTTTCATCTGTTCTAAAAGTTAGTCTCCTCTTTTCTCCTCGATTTCTTTGGCTTTCATTACATTCCTCCTTCTTGCAATAACCTTGCCTTTCCTTACCTGATGTTAGACTTCTGTATTGTTCACTCATATATCCTTTGTGTCCTTGCCTCTGTCCTTGTCATGGACTGGAGGCTTTTCCTCAGATGCCTGGCAGCATCCATGCCCGGTAGCTACCCTGACCTCCTCCTCGGCATGACCACGAGCGCTTTCCCTTCCTCCAGAGAGATGTTTTGTCCTGCTTGCAGCCGCGGACTCCTCCACGGGCGCCAGCTGAGGAAGTGCATCTCTGCTGGAGGTCGCAGCCTGCCCAGTAGCTACCCTTTCCTCCTCCCAGGCACGGATGGTGAGCTTTTGGCTGCACCGCAGGCTCTTGTCACCTTTGCTTTGCCGTCTCATTGAATCCCATTTCTTTGCTGTTCTGTTGGTTGTTTTTGTTTCTTTCTGCGTATTGTCATTTTTCCCCTGGGTCCCATTGGTTTGCTTTCCTTTGTTCGCTTGGTTTTGCTTTCTCTACTGCTCCTTTGGCTTTGCTCTCCATTGTTAATTTCATGTTTGTTTGTGTTATTTGGTTTGCTTTCCTTTTTGTTGTTCATTCTGTTCCTTGGCTCTTGGTTTTCTGGTATTGCTTTGCTTTGTCCTACTTTCTACTTCGCTTCTTGTCTTTCATTCTGGTTTGTTTTGTTTGTTTTTCTTTTCCATGTTCTCCCCTTAGATTTTGTTAGCTTTGATATTGTCTCACTGTGTTGCTTTGAATTTTTTGCTTTGCTATATACTTGCAGACCATGCCCTTGGTTTTTTTTGGTACTTTTTCCACCGGATTACTTGTCTCTTTTCCTTTTCCTTTTGGCTTTTGTTTCCTGCTCGGTTGGCTTTGCTTTCTACTGCTGATTTTTCTTTTTGGTTGGTTCTTTTTCTTTCCAGACCATGCCTTTGCATTATTTTCATCTGTTCTAAAAGTTAGTCTCCTCTTTTCTCCTCGATTTCTTTGGCTTTCATTACATTCCTCCTTCTTGCACTAACCTTGCCTTTCCTTACCTGATGTTAGACTTCTGTATTGTTCACTCATATATCCTTTGTGTCCTTGCTTCTGTCCTTGTCATGGACTGGAGGCTTTTCCTCAGATGCCTGGCAGCATCCATGCCCGGTAGCTACCCTGACCTCCTCCTCGGCATGACCACGAGCGCTTTCCCTTCCTCCAGAGAGATGTTTTGTCCTGCTTGCAGCCGCGGACTCCTCCACGGGCGCCAGCTGAGGAAGTGCATCTCTGCTGGAGGTCGCAGCCTGCCCAGTAGCTACCCTTTCCTCCTCCCAGGCACGGATGGTGAGCTTTTGGCTGCACCGCAGGCTCTTGTCACCTTTGCTTTGCCGTCTCATTGAATCCCATTTCTTTGCTGTTCTGTTGGTTGTTTTTGTTTCTTTCTGCGTATTGTCATTTTTCCCCTGGGTCCCATTGGTTTGCTTTCCTTTGTTCGCTTGGTTTTGCTTTCTCTACTGCTCCTTTGGCTTTGCTCTCCATTGTTAATTTCATGTTTCTTTGTGTTATTTGGTTTGCTTTCCTTTTTGTTGTTCATTCTGTTCCTTGGCTCTTGGTTTTCTGGCATTGCTTTGCTTTGTCCTACTTTCTATTTTGCTTCTTGTCTTTAATTCTGGTTTGTTTTGTTTGTTTTTTTTTTTTTCCATGTTCTCCCCTTAGATTTTGTTAGCTTTGATATTGTCTCACTTTGAATTTTTTGCTTTGCTATATACTTGCAGACCATGCCCTTGCTTTTTTTTGGTACTTTTTCCACCGGATTACTTGTCTCTTTTCCTTTTCCTTTTGGCTTTTGTTTCCTGCTCGGTTGGCTTTGCTTTCTACTGCTGATTTTTCTTTTTGGTTGGTTTTCTTTCCAGACCATGCCTTTGCATTATTTTCATCTGTTCTAAAAGTTAGTCTCCTCTTTTCTCCTCGATTTCTTTGGCTTTCATTACATTCCTCCTTCTTGCACTAACCTTGCCTTTCCTTACCTGATGTTAGCCCTCTGGTTCTTCATTCCTCTGTGTCCTTTGTGTCCTAGCCTCTGTCCTTGTCATGGACTGGAGGCTTTTCCTCGGGTGCCTGGCAGCATCCGTGCCCGGTAGCTACCCTGTCCTCCTCCTCGGCATGACCACAAGCGCTTTCCCTTCCTCCAGAGAGATGTTTTGTCCTGCTTGCAGCCGCGGACTCCTCCACGGGCGCCAGCTGAGGAAGTGCATCTCTGCTGGAGGTTGCAGCCTGCCCAGTAGCTACCCTTTCCTCCTCCCAGGCACGGATGGTGAGCTTTTGGCTGCACCGCAGGCTCTTGTCACCTTGGCTTTGCCGTCTCATTGAATCCCATTTCTTTGCTGTTCTGTTGGTTGTTTTTGTTTCTTTCTGCGTATTGTCATTTTTCCCCTGGGTCCCATTGGTTTGCTTTCCTTTGTTCGCTTGGTTTTGCTTTCTCTACTGCTCCTTTGGCTTTGCTCTCCATTGTTAATTTCATGTTTGTTTGTGTTATTTGGTTTGCTTTCCTTTTTGTTGTTCATTCTGTTCCTTGGCTCTTGGTTTTCTGGTATTGCTTTGCTTTGTCCTACTTTCTACTTCGCTTCTTGTCTTTCATTCTGGTTTGTTTTGTTTGTTTTTCTTTTCCATGTTCTCCCCTTAGATTTTGTTAGCTTTGATATTGTCTCACTGTGTTGCTTTGAATTTTTTGCTTTGCTATATACTTGCAGACCATGCCCTTGGTTTTTTTTGGTACTTTTTCCACCGGATTACTTGTCTCTTTTCCTTTTCCTTTTGGCTTTTGTTTCCTGCTCGGTTGGCTTTGCTTTCTACTGCTGATTTTTCTTTTTGGTTGGTTCTTTTTCTTTCCAGACCATGCCTTTGCATTATTTTCATCTGTTCTAAAAGTTAGTCTCCTCTTTTCTCCTCGATTTCTTTGGCTTTCATTACATTCCTCCTTCTTGCACTAACCTTGCCTTTCCTTACCTGATGTTAGACTTCTGTATTGTTCACTCATATATCCTTTGTGTCCTTGCCTCTGTCCTTGTCATGGACTGGAGGCTTTTCCTCAGATGCCTGGCAGCATCCATGCCCGGTAGCTACCCTGACCTCCTCCTCGGCATGACCACGAGCGCTTTCCCTTCCTCCAGAGAGATGTTTTGTCCTGCTTGCAGCCGCGGACTCCTCCACGGGCGCCAGCTGAGGAAGTGCATCTCTGCTGGAGGTCGCAGCCTGCCCAGTAGCTACCCTTTCCTCCTCCCAGGCACGGATGGTGAGCTTTTGGCTGCACCGCAGGCTCTTGTCACCTTTGCTTTGCCGTCTCATTGAATCCCATTTCTTTGCTCTTCTGTTGGTTGTTTCAGTTTCTTTCTGCGTATTGTCTCTTTTTCCACTAGGTCCCATTGGTTTGCTTTCCTTTGTTCGCTTGGTTTTGCTTTCTCTACTGCTCCTTTGGCTTTGCTCTCCATTGTTAATTTCATGTTTGTTTGTGTTATTTGGTTTGCTTTCCTTTTTGTTGTTCATTCTGTTCCTTGGCTCTTGGTTTTCTGGCATTGCTTTGCTTTGTCCTACTTTCTATTTTGCTTCTTGTCTTTAATTCTGGTTTGTTTTGTTTGTTTTTTTTTTTTTCCATGTTCTCCCCTTAGATTTTGTTAGCTTTGATATTGTCTCACTTTGAATTTTTTGCTTTGCTATATACTTGCAGACCATGCCCTTGCTTTTTTTTGGTACTTTTTCCACCGGATTACTTGTCTCTTTTCCTTTTCCTTTTGGCTTTTGTTTCCTGCTCGGTTGGCTTTGCTTTCTACTGCTGATTTTTCTTTTTGGTTGGTTTTCTTTCCAGACCATGCCTTTGCATTATTTTCATCTGTTCTAAAAGTTAGTCTCCTCTTTTCTCCTCGATTTCTTTGGCTTTCATTACATTCCTCCTTCTTGCACTAACCTTGCCTTTCCTTACCTGATGTTAGCCCTCTGGTTCTTCATTCCTCTGTGTCCTTTGTGTCCTAGCCTCTGTCCTTGTCATGGACTGGAGGCTTTTCCTCGGGTGCCTGGCAGCATCCGTGCCCGGTAGCTACCCTGTCCTCCTCCTCGGCATGACCACAAGCGCTTTCCCTTCCTCCAGAGAGATGTTTTGTCCTGCTTGCAGCCGCGGACTCCTCCACGGGCGCCAGCTGAGGAAGTGCATCTCTGCTGGAGGTTGCAGCCTGCCCAGTAGCTACCCTTTCCTCCTCCCAGGCACGGATGGTGAGCTTTTGGCTGCACCGCAGGCTCTTGTCACCTTTGCTTTGCCGTCTCATTGAATCCCATTTCTTTGCTGTTCTGTTGGTTGTTTTTGTTTCTTTCTGCGTATTGTCATTTTTCCCCTGGGTCCCATTGGTTTGCTTTCCTTTGTTCGCTTGGTTTTGCTTTCTCTACTGCTCCTTTGGCTTTGCTCTCCATTGTTAATTTCATGTTTGTTTGTGTTATTTGCTTTGCTTTCCTTTTTGTTGTTCATTCTGTTCCTTGGCTCTTGGTTTTCTGGTATTGCTTTGCTTTGTCCTACTTTCTACTTCGCTTCTTGTCTTTCATTCTGGTTTGTTTTGTTTGTTTTTCTTTTCCATGTTCTCCCCTTAGATTTTGTTAGCTTTGATATTGTCTCACTGTGTTGCTTTGAATTTTTTGCTTTGCTATATACTTGCAGACCATGCCCTTGGTTTTTTTTGGTACTTTTTCCACCGGATTACTTGTCTCTTTTCCTTTTCCTTTTGGCTTTTGTTTCCTGCTCGGTTGGCTTTGCTTTCTACTGCTGATTTTTCTTTTTGGTTGGTTCTTTTTCTTTTCAGACCATGCCTTTGCATTATTTTCATCTGTTCTAAAAGTTAGTCTCCTCTTTTCTCCTCGATTTCTTTGGCTTTCATTACATTCCTCCTTCTTGCACTAACCTTGCCTTTCCTTACCTGATGTTAGACTTCTGTATTGTTCACTCATATATCCTTTGTGTCCTTGCCTCTGTCCTTGTCATGGACTGGAGGCTTTTCCTCAGATGCCTGGCAGCATCCATGCCCGGTAGCTACCCTGACCTCCTCCTCGGCATGACCACGAGCGCTTTCCCTTCCTCCAGAGAGATGTTTTGTCCTGCTTGCAGCCGCGGACTCCTCCACGGGCGCCAGCTGAGGAAGTGCATCTCTGCTGGAGGTCGCAGCCTGCCCAGTAGCTACCCTTTCCTCCTCCCAGGCACGGATGGTGAGCTTTTGGCTGCACCGCAGGCTCTTGTCACCTTTGCTTTGCCGTCTCATTGAATCCCATTTCTTTGCTGTTCTGTTGGTTGTTTTTGTTTCTTTCTGCGTATTGTCATTTTTCCCCTGGGTCCCATTGGTTTGCTTTCCTTTGTTCGCTTGGTTTTGCTTTCTCTACTGCTCCTTTGGCTTTGCTCTCCATTGTTAATTTCATGTTTGTTTGTGTTATTTGGTTTGCTTTCCTTTTTGTTGTTCATTCTGTTCCTTGGCTCTTGGTTTTCTGGTATTGCTTTGCTTTGTCCTACTTTCTACTTCGCTTCTTGTCTTTCATTCTGGTTTGTTTTGTTTGTTTTTTCCATGTTCTCCCCTTAGATTTTGTTAGCTTTGATATTGTCTCACTGTGTTGCTTTGAATTTTTTGCTTTGCTATATACTTGCAGACCATGCCCTTGGTTTTTTTTGGTACTTTTTCCACCGGATTACTTGTCTCTTTTCCTTTTCCTTTTGGCTTTTGTTTCCTGCTCGGTTGGCTTTGCTTTCTACTGCTGATTTTTCTTTTTGGTTGGTTCTTTTTCTTTCCAGACCATGCCTTTGCATTATTTTCATCTGTTCTAAAAGTTAGTCTCCTCTTTTCTCCTCGATTTCTTTGGCTTTCATTACATTCCTCCTTCTTGCACTAACCTTGCCTTTCCTTACCTGATGTTAGACTTCTGTATTGTTCACTCATATATCCTTTGTGTCCTTGCCTCTGTCCTTGTCATGGACTGGAGGCTTTTCCTCAGATGCCTGGCAGCATCCATGCCCGGTAGCTACCCTGACCTCCTCCTCGGCATGACCACGAGCGCTTTCCCTTCCTCCAGAGAGATGTTTTGTCCTGCTTGCAGCCGCGGACTCCTCCACGGGCGCCAGCTGAGGAAGTGCATCTCTGCTGGAGGTCGCAGCCTGCCCAGTAGCTACCCTTTCCTCCTCCCAGGCACGGATGGTGAGCTTTTGGCTGCACCGCAGGCTCTTGTCACCTTTGCTTTGCCGTCTCATTGAATCCCATTTCTTTGCTGTTCTGTTGGTTGTTTCAGTTTCTTTCTGCGTATTGTCTCTTTTTCCACTAGGTCCCATTGGTTTGCTTTCCTTTGTTCGCTTGGTTTTGCTTTCTCTACTGCTCCTTTGGCTTTGCTCTCCATTGTTAATTTCATGTTTGTTTGTGTTATTTGGTTTGCTTTCCTTTTTGTTGTTCATTCTGTTCCTTGGCTCTTGGTTTTCTGGCATTGCTTTGCTTTGTCCTACTTTCTATTTTGCTTCTTGTCTTTCATTCTGGTTTGTTTTGTTTGTTTTTTCCATGTTCTCCCCTTAGATTTTGTTAGCTTTGATATTGTCTCACTGTGTTGCTTTGAATTTTTTGCTTTGCTATATACTTGCAGACCATGCCCTTGCTTTTTTTTGGTACTTTTTCCACCGGATTACTTGTCTCTTTTCCTTTTCCTTTTGGCTTTTGTTTCCTGCTCGGTTGGCTTTGCTTTCTACTGCTGATTTTTCTTTTTGGTTGGTTCTTTTTCTTTCCAGCCCATGCCTTTGCATTATTTTCATCTGTTCTAGAAGTTAGTCTCCTCTTTTCTCCTCTATTTCTTTGGCTTTCATTACATTCCTCCTTCTTGCACTAACCTTGCCTTTCCTTACCTGATGTTAGACTTCTGTATTGTTCACTCATATATCCTTTGTGTCCTAGACTCTGTCCTTGTCATGGACTGGAGGCTTTTCCTCGGGTGCCTGGCAGCATCCGTGCCCGGTAGCTACCCTGTCCTCCTCCTCGGCATGACCACAAGCGCTTTCCCTTCCTCCAGAGAGATGTTTTGTCCTGCTTGCAGCCGCGGACTCCTCCACGGGCGCCAGCTGAGGAAGTGCATCTCTGCTGGAGGTTGCAGCCTGCCCAGTAGCTACCCTTTCCTCCTCCCAGGCACGGATGGTGAGCTTTTGGCTGCACCGCAGGCTCTTGTCACCTTGGCTTTGCCGTCTCATTGAATCCCATTTCTTTGCTGTTCTGTTGGTTGTTTTTGTTTCTTTCTGCGTATTGTCATTTTTCCCCTGGGTCCCATTGGTTTGCTTTCCTTTGTTCGCTTGGTTTTGCTTTCTCTACTGCTCCTTTGGCTTTGCTCTCCATTGTTAATTTCATGTTTGTTTGTGTTATTTGCTTTGCTTTCCTTTTTGTTGTTCATTCTGTTCCTTGGCTCTTGGTTTTCTGGTATTGCTTTGCTTTGTCCTACTTTCTACTTCGCTTCTTGTCTTTCATTCTGGTTTGTTTTGTTTGTTTTTCTTTTCCATGTTCTCCCCTTAGATTTTGTTAGCTTTGATATTGTCTCACTGTGTTGCTTTGAATTTTTTGCTTTGCTATATACTTGCAGACCATGCCCTTGGTTTTTTTTGGTACTTTTTCCACCGGATTACTTGTCTCTTTTCCTTTTCCTTTTGGCTTTTGTTTCCTGCTCGGTTGGCTTTGCTTTCTACTGCTGATTTTTCTTTTTGGTTGGTTCTTTTTCTTTCCAGCCCATGCCTTTGCATTATTTTCATCTGTTCTAAAAGTTAGTCTCCTCTTTTCTCCTCTATTTCTTTGGCTTTCATTACATTCCTCCTTCTTGCACTAACCTTGCCTTTCCTTACCTGATGTTAGACTTCTGTATTGTTCACTCATATATCCTTTGTGTCCTTGCCTCTGTCCTTGTCATGGACTGGAGGCTTTTCCTCAGATGCCTGGCAGCATCCATGCCCGGTAGCTACCCTGACCTCCTCCTCGGCATGACCACGAGCGCTTTCCCTTCTTCCAGAGAGATGTTTTGTCCTGCTTGCAGCCGCGGACTCCTCCACGGGCGCCAGCTGAGGAAGTGCATCTCTGCTGGAGGTCGCAGCCTGCCCAGTAGCTACCCTTTCCTCCTCCCAGGCACGGATGGTGAGCTTTTGGCTGCACCGCAGGCTCTTGTCACCTTTGCTTTGCCGTCTCATTGAATCCCATTTCTTTGCTGTTCTGTTGGTTGTTTTTGTTTCTTTCTGCGTATTGTCATTTTTCCCCTGGGTCCCATTGGTTTGCTTTCCTTTGTTCGCTTGGTTTTGCTTTCTCTACTGCTCCTTTGGCTTTGCTCTCCATTGTTAATTTCATGTTTGTTTGTGTTATTTGCTTTGCTTTCCTTTTTGTTGTTCATTCTGTTCCTTGGCTCTTGGTTTTCTGGTATTGCTTTGCTTTGTCCTACTTTCTACTTCGCTTCTTGTCTTTCATTCTGGTTTGTTTTGTTTGTTTTTTCCATGTTCTCCCCTTAGATTTTGTTAGCTTTGATATTGTCTCACTGTGTTGCTTTGAATTTTTTGCTTTGCTATATACTTGCAGACCATGCCCTTGGTTTTTTTTGGTACTTTTTCCACCGGATTACTTGTCTCTTTTCCTTTTCCTTTTGGCTTTTGTTTCCTGCTCGGTTGGCTTTGCTTTCTACTGCTGATTTTTCTTTTTGGTTGGTTCTTTTTCTTTCCAGACCATGCCTTTGCATTATTTTCATCTGTTCTAAAAGTTAGTCTCCTCTTTTCTCCTCGATTTCTTTGGCTTTCATTACATTCCTCCTTCTTGCACTAACCTTGCCTTTCCTTACCTGATGTTAGACTTCTGTATTGTTCACTCATATATCCTTTGTGTCCTTGCCTCTGTCCTTGTCATGGACTGGAGGCTTTTCCTCAGATGCCTGGCAGCATCCATGCCCGGTAGCTACCCTGACCTCCTCCTCGGCATGACCACGAGCGCTTTCCCTTCCTCCAGAGAGATGTTTTGTCCTGCTTGCAGCCGCGGACTCCTCCACGGGCGCCAGCTGAGGAAGTGCATCTCTGCTGGAGGTCGCAGCCTGCCCAGTAGCTACCCTTTCCTCCTCCCAGGCACGGATGGTGAGCTTTTGGCTGCACCGCAGGCTCTTGTCACCTTTGCTTTGCCGTCTCATTGAATCCCATTTCTTTGCTCTTCTGTTGGTTGTTTCAGTTTCTTTCTGCGTATTGTCTCTTTTTCCACTAGGTCCCATTGGTTTGCTTTCCTTTGTTCGCTTGGTTTTGCTTTCTCTACTGCTCCTTTGGCTTTGCTCTCCATTGTTAATTTCATGTTTGTTTGTGTTATTTGGTTTGCTTTCCTTTTTGTTGTTCATTCTGTTCCTTGGCTCTTGGTTTTCTGGCATTGCTTTGCTTTGTCCTACTTTCTATTTTGCTTCTTGTCTTTAATTCTGGTTTGTTTTGTTTGTTTTTTTTTTTTTCCATGTTCTCCCCTTAGATTTTGTTAGCTTTGATATTGTCTCACTTTGAATTTTTTGCTTTGCTATATACTTGCAGACCATGCCCTTGCTTTTTTTTGGTACTTTTTCCACCGGATTACTTGTCTCTTTTCCTTTTCCTTTTGGCTTTTGTTTCCTGCTCGGTTGGCTTTGCTTTCTACTGCTGATTTTTCTTTTTGGTTGGTTTTCTTTCCAGACCATGCCTTTGCATTATTTTCATCTGTTCTAAAAGTTAGTCTCCTCTTTTCTCCTCGATTTCTTTGGCTTTCATTACATTCCTCCTTCTTGCACTAACCTTGCCTTTCCTTACCTGATGTTAGCCCTCTGGTTCTTCATTCCTCTGTGTCCTTTGTGTCCTAGCCTCTGTCCTTGTCATGGACTGGAGGCTTTTCCTCGGGTGCCTGGCAGCATCCGTGCCCGGTAGCTACCCTGTCCTCCTCCTCGGCATGACCACAAGCGCTTTCCCTTCCTCCAGAGAGATGTTTTGTCCTGCTTGCAGCCGCGGACTCCTCCACGGGCGCCAGCTGAGGAAGTGCATCTCTGCTGGAGGTTGCAGCCTGCCCAGTAGCTACCCTTTCCTCCTCCCAGGCACGGATGGTGAGCTTTTGGCTGCACCGCAGGCTCTTGTCACCTTTGCTTTGCCGTCTCATTGAATCCCATTTCTTTGCTGTTCTGTTGGTTGTTTTTGTTTCTTTCTGCGTATTGTCATTTTTCCCCTGGGTCCCATTGGTTTGCTTTCCTTTGTTCGCTTGGTTTTGCTTTCTCTACTGCTCCTTTGGCTTTGCTCTCCATTGTTAATTTCATGTTTGTTTGTGTTATTTGCTTTGCTTTCCTTTTTGTTGTTCATTCTGTTCCTTGGCTCTTGGTTTTCTGGTATTGCTTTGCTTTGTCCTACTTTCTACTTCGCTTCTTGTCTTTCATTCTGGTTTGTTTTGTTTGTTTTTCTTTTCCATGTTCTCCCCTTAGATTTTGTTAGCTTTGATATTGTCTCACTGTGTTGCTTTGAATTTTTTGCTTTGCTATATACTTGCAGACCATGCCCTTGGTTTTTTTTGGTACTTTTTCCACCGGATTACTTGTCTCTTTTCCTTTTCCTTTTGGCTTTTGTTTCCTGCTCGGTTGGCTTTGCTTTCTACTGCTGATTTTTCTTTTTGGTTGGTTCTTTTTCTTTCCAGACCATGCCTTTGCATTATTTTCATCTGTTCTAAAAGTTAGTCTCCTCTTTTCTCCTCGATTTCTTTGGCTTTCATTACATTCCTCCTTCTTGCACTAACCTTGCCTTTCCTTACCTGATGTTAGACTTCTGTATTGTTCACTCATATATCCTTTGTGTCCTTGCCTCTGTCCTTGTCATGGACTGGAGGCTTTTCCTGAGGTGCCTGGCATCATCCATGCCCGGTAGCTACCCTGACCTCCTCCTCGGCATGACCACGAGCGCTTTCCCTTCCTCCAGAGAGATGTTTTGTCCTGCTTGCAGCCGCGGACTCCTCCACGGGCGCCAGCTGAGGAAGTGCATCTCTGCTGGAGGTCGCAGCCTGCCCAGTAGCTACCCTTTCCTCCTCCCAGGCACGGATGGTGAGCTTTTGGCTGCACCGCAGGCTCTTGTCACCTTTGCTTTGCCGTCTCATTGAATCCCATTTCTTTGCTGTTCTGTTGGTTGTTTTTGTTTCTTTCTGCGTATTGTCATTTTTCCCCTGGGTCCCATTGGTTTGCTTTCCTTTGTTCGCTTGGTTTTGCTTTCTCTACTGCTCCTTTGGCTTTGCTCTCCATTGTTAATTTCATGTTTGTTTGTGTTATTTGCTTTGCTTTCCTTTTTGTTGTTCATTCTGTTCCTTGGCTCTTGGTTTTCTGGCATTGCTTTGCTTTGTCCTACTTTCTATTTTGCTTCTTGTCTTTCATTCTGGTTTGTTTTGTTTGTTTTTCTTTTCCATGTTCTCCCCTTAGATTTTGTTAGCTTTGATATTGTCTCACTGTGTTGCTTTGAATTTTTTGCTTTGCTATGTACTTGCAGACCATGCCCTTGGTTTTTTTTGGTACTTTTTCCACCGGATTACTTGTCTCTTTTCCTTTTCCTTTTGGCTTTTGTTTCCTGCTCGGTTGGCTTTGCTTTCTACTGCTGATTTTTCTTTTTGGTTGGTTCTTTTTCTTTCCAGACCATGCCTTTGCATTATTTTCATCTGTTCTAAAAGTTAGTCTCCTCTTTTCTCCTCGATTTCTTTGGCTTTCATTACATTCCTCCTTCTTGCACTAACCTTGCCTTTTCTTACCTGATGTTAGACTTCTGTATTGTTCACTCATATATCCTTTGTGTCCTTGCCTCTGTCCTTGTCATGGACTGGAGGCTTTTCCTGAGGTGCCTGGCATCATCCGTGCCCGGTAGCTACCCTGTCCTCCTCCTCGGCATGACCACGAGCGCTTTCCCTTCCTCCAGAGAGATGTTTTGTCCTGCTTGCAGCCGCGGACTCCTCCACGGGCGCCAGCTGAGGAAGTGCATCTCTGCTGGAGGTCGCAGCCTGCCCAGTAGCTACCCTTTCCTCCTCCCAGGCACGGATGGTGAGCTTTTGGCTGCACCGCAGGCTCTTGTCACCTTTGCTTTGCCGTCTCATTGAATCCCATTTCTTTGCTGTTCTGTTGGTTGTTTTTGTTTCTTTCTGCGTATTGTCATTTTTCCACTGGGTCCCATTGGTTTGCTTTCCTTTGTTCGCTTGGTTTTGCTTTCTCTACTGCTCCTTTGGCTTTGCTCTCCATTGTTAATTTCATGTTTGTTTGTGTTATTTGCTTTGCTTTCCTTTTTGTTGTTCATTCTGTTCCTTGGCTCTTGGTTTTCTGGCATTGCTTTGCTTTGTCCTACTTTCTATTTTGCTTCTTGTCTTTCATTCTGGTTTGTTTTGTTTGTTTTTTTTTTTTCCATGTTCTCCCCTTAGATTTTGTTAGCTTTGATATTGTCTCACTGTGTTGCTTTGAATTTTTTGCTTTGCTATATACTTGCAGACCATGCCCTTGGTTTTTTTTGGTACTTTTTCCACCGGATTACTTGTCTCTTTTCCTTTTCCTTTTGGCTTTTGTTTCCTGCTCGGTTGGCTTTGCTTTCTACTGCTGATTTTTCTTTTTGGTTGGTTCTTTTTCTTTCCAGACCATGCCTTTGCATTATTTTCATCTGTTCTAAAAGTTAGTCTCCTCTTTTCTCCTCTATTACTTTGGCTTTCATTACATTCCTCCTTCTTGCACTAACCTTGCCTTTCCTTACCTGATGTTAGACTTCTGTATTGTTCACTCATATATCCTTTGTGTCCTTGCCTCTGTCCTTGTCATTGACTGGAGGCTTTTCCTCAGATGCCTGGCAGCATCCATGCCCGGTAGCTACCCTGACCTCCTCCTCGGCATGACCACGAGCGCTTTCCCTTCCTCCAGAGAGATGTTTTGTCCTGCTTGCAGCCGCGGACTCCTCCACGGGCGCCAGCTGAGGAAGTGCATCTCTGCTGGAGGTCGCAGCCTGCCCAGTAGCTACCCTTTCCTCCTCCCAGGCACGGATGGTGAGCTTTTGGCTGCACCGCAGGCTCTTGTCACCTTTGCTTTGCCGTCTCATTGAATCCCATTTCTTTGCTGTTCTGTTGGTTGTTTTTGTTTCTTTCTGCGTATTGTCATTTTTCCCCTGGGTCCCATTGGTTTGCTTTCCTTTGTTCGCTTGGTTTTGCTTTCTCTACTGCTCCTTTGGCTTTGCTCTCCATTGTTAATTTCATGTTTGTTTGTGTTATTTGCTTTGCTTTCCTTTTTGTTGTTCATTCTGTTCCTTGGCTCTTGGTTTTCTGGTATTGCTTTGCTTTGTCCTACTTTCTACTTCGCTTCTTGTCTTTCATTCTGGTTTGTTTTGTTTGTTTTTTTTTTCCATGTTCTCCCCTTAGATTTTGTTAGCTTTGATATTGTCTCACTGTGTTGCTTTGAATTTTTTGCTTTGCTATATACTTGCAGACCATGCCCTTGCTTTTTTTTTGGTACTTTTTCCACCGGATTACTTGTCTCTTTTCCTTTTCCTTTTGGCTTTTGTTTCCTGCTCGGTTGGCTTTGCTTTCTACTGCTGATTTTTCTTTTTGGTTGGTTCTTTTTCTTTCCAGCCCATGCCTTTGCATTATTTTCATCTGTTCTAAAAGTTAGTCTCCTCTTTTCTCCTCTATTACTTTGGCTTTCATTACATTCCTCCTTCTTGCACTAACCTTGCCTTTCCTTACCTGATGTTAGACTTCTGTATTGTTCACTCATATATCCTTTGTGTCCTTGCCTCTGTCCTTGTCATTGACTGGAGGCTTTTCCTCAGATGCCTGGCAGCATCCATGCCCGGTAGCTACCCTGACCTCCTCCTCGGCATGACCACGAGCGCTTTCCCTTCCTCCAGAGAGATGTTTTGTCCTGCTTGCAGCCGCAGACTCCTCCACGGGCGCCAGCTGAGGAAGTGCATCTCTGCTGGAGGTCGCAGCCTGCCCAGTAGCTACCCTTTCCTCCTCCCAGGCACGGATGGTGAGCTTTTGGCTGCACCGCAGGCTCTTGTCACCTTTGCTTTGCCGTCTCATTGAATCCCATTTCTTTGCTGTTCTGTTGGTTGTTTTTGTTTCTTTCTGCGTATTGTCATTTTTCCCCTGGGTCCCATTGGTTTGCTTTCCTTTGTTCGCTTGGTTTTGCTTTCTCTACTGCTCCTTTGGCTTTGCTCTCCATTGTTAATTTCATGTTTGTTTGTGTTATTTGCTTTGCTTTCCTTTTTGTTGTTCATTCTGTTCCTTGGCTCTTGGTTTTCTGGTATTGCTTTGCTTTGTCCTACTTTCTACTTCGCTTCTTGTCTTTCATTCTGGTTTGTTTTGTTTGTTTTTTTTTTCCATGTTCTCCCCTTAGATTTTGTTAGCTTTGATATTGTCTCACTGTGTTGCTTTGAATTTTTTGCTTTGCTATATACTTGCAGACCATGCCCTTGCTTTTTTTTTGGTACTTTTTCCACCGGATTACTTGTCTCTTTTCCTTTTCCTTTTGGCTTTTGTTTCCTGCTCGGTTGGCTTTGCTTTCTACTGCTGATTTTTCTTTTTGGTTGGTTCTTTTTCTTTCCAGACCATGCCTTTGCATTATTTTCATCTGTTCTAAAAGTTAGTCTCCTCTTTTCTCCTCGATTTCTTTGGCTTTCATTACATTCCTCCTTCTTGCACTAACCTTGCCTTTCCTTACCTGATGTTAGACTTCTGTATTGTTCACTCCTCTGTGTCCTTTGTGTCCTTGCCTCTGTCCTTGTCATGGACTGGAGGCTTTTCCTCGGGTGCCTGGCATCATCCGTGCCCGGTAGCTACCCTGTCCTCCTCCTCGGCATGACCACGAGCGCTTTCCCTTCCTCCAGAGAGATGTTTTGTCCTGCTTGCAGCCGCGGACTCCTCCACGGGCGCCAGCTGAGGAAGTGCATCTCTGCTGGAGGTCGCAGCCTGCCCAGTAGCTACCCTTTCCTCCTCCCAGGCACGGATGGTGAGCTTTTGGCTGCACCGCAGGCTCTTGTCACCTTTGCTTTGCCGTCTCATTGAATCCCATTTCTTTGCTGTTCTGTTGGTTGTTTTTGTTTCTTTCTGCGTATTGTCATTTTTCCCCTGGGTCCCATTGGTTTGCTTTCCTTTGTTCGCTTGGTTTTGCTTTCTCTACTGCTCCTTTGGCTTTGCTCTCCATTGTTAATTTCATGTTTGTTTGTGTTATTTGGTTTGCTTTCCTTTTTGTTGTTCATTCTGTTCCTTGGCTCTTGGTTTTCTGGCATTGTTCTGCTTTGTCCTCCTTTCTACTTCGCTTCTTGTCTTTTATTGTTATAGTTTATTTTTTTTTTCCACGTTCTCCCCTTAGATTTTGTTAGCTTTGATATTGTCTCACTGTGTTGCTTTGAATTTTTTGCTTTGCTATATACTTGCAGACCATGCCCTTGGTTTTTTTTGGTACTTTTTCCACCGGATTACTTGTCTCTTTTCCTTTTCCTTTTGGCTTTTGTTTCCTGCTCGGTTGGCTTTGCTTTCTACTGCTGATTTTTCTTTTTGGTTGGTTCTTTTTCTTTCCAGACCATGCCTTTGCATTATTTTCATCTGTTCTAAAAGTTAGTCTCCTCTTTTCTCCTCTATTACTTTGGCTTTCATTACATTCCTCCTTCTTGCACTAACCTTGCCTTTCCTTACCTGATGTTAGACTTCTGTATTGTTCACTCATATATCCTTTGTGTCCTTGCCTCTGTCCTTGTCATTGACTGGAGGCTTTTCCTCAGATGCCTGGCAGCATCCATGCCCGGTAGCTACCCTGACCTCCTCCTCGGCATGACCACGAGCGCTTTCCCTTCCTCCAGAGAGATGTTTTGTCCTGCTTGCAGCCGCGGACTCCTCCACGGGCGCCAGCTGAGGAAGTGCATCTCTGCTGGAGGTCGCAGCCTGCCCAGTAGCTACCCTTTCCTCCTCCCAGGCACGGATGGTGAGCTTTTGGCTGCACCGCAGGCTCTTGTCACCTTTGCTTTGCCGTCTCATTGAATCCCATTTCTTTGCTGTTCTGTTGGTTGTTTTTGTTTCTTTCTGCGTATTGTCATTTTTCCCCTGGGTCCCATTGGTTTTCTTTCCTTTGTTCGCTTGGTTTTGCTTTCTCTACTGCTCCTTTGGCTTTGCTCTCCATTGTTAATTTCATGTTTGTTTGTGTTATTTGCTTTGCTTTCCTTTTTGTTGTTCATTCTGTTCCTTGGCTCTTGGTTTTCTGGTATTGCTTTGCTTTGTCCTACTTTCTACTTCGCTTCTTGTCTTTCATTCTGGTTTGTTTTGTTTGTTTTTTTTTTCCATGTTCTCCCCTTAGATTTTGTTAGCTTTGATATTGTCTCACTGTGTTGCTTTGAATTTTTTGCTTTGCTATATACTTGCAGACCATGCCCTTGCTTTTTTTTTGGTACTTTTTCCACCGGATTACTTGTCTCTTTTCCTTTTCCTTTTGGCTTTTGTTTCCTGCTCGGTTGGCTTTGCTTTCTACTGCTGATTTTTCTTTTTGGTTGGTTCTTTTTCTTTCCAGCCCATGCCTTTGCATTATTTTCATCTGTTCTAAAAGTTAGTCTCCTCTTTTCTCCTCTATTACTTTGGCTTTCATTACATTCCTCCTTCTTGCACTAACCTTGCCTTTCCTTACCTGATGTTAGACTTCTGTATTGTTCACTCATATATCCTTTGTGTCCTTGCCTCTGTCCTTGTCATTGACTGGAGGCTTTTCCTCAGATGCCAGGCAGCATCCATGCCCGGTAGCTACCCTGACCTCCTCCTCGGCATGACCACGAGCGCTTTCCCTTCCTCCAGAGAGATGTTTTGTCCTGCTTGCAGCCGCGGACTCCTCCACGGGCGCCAGCTGAGGAAGTGCATCTCTGCTGGAGGTCGCAGCCTGCCCAGTAGCTACCCTTTCCTCCTCCCAGGCACGGATGGTGAGCTTTTGGCTGCACCGCAGGCTCTTGTCACCTTTGCTTTGCCGTCTCATTGAATCCCATTTCTTTGCTGTTCTGTTGGTTGTTTTTGTTTCTTTCTGCGTATTGTCATTTTTCCCCTGGGTCCCATTGGTTTGCTTTCCTTTGTTCGCTTGGTTTTGCTTTCTCTACTGCTCCTTTGGCTTTGCTCTCCATTGTTAATTTCATGTTTGTTTGTGTTATTTGGTTTGCTTTCCTTTTTGTTGTTCATTCTGTTCCTTGGCTCTTGGTTTTCTGGCATTGTTCTGCTTTGTCCTCCTTTCTACTTCGCTTCTTGTCTTTTATTGTTATAGTTTATTTTTTTTTTCCACGTTCTCCCCTTAGATTTTGTTAGCTTTGATATTGTCTCACTGTGTTGCTTTGAATTTTTTGCTTTGCTATATACTTGCAGACCATGCCCTTGGTTTTTTTTGGTACTTTTTCCACCGGATTACTTGTCTCTTTTCCTTTTCCTTTTGGCTTTTGTTTCCTGCTCGGTTGGCTTTGCTTTCTACTGCTGATTTTTCTTTTTGGTTGGTTCTTTTTCTTTCCAGACCATGCCTTTGCATTATTTTCATCTGTTCTAAAAGTTAGTCTCCTCTTTTCTCCTCTATTACTTTGGCTTTCATTACATTCCTCCTTCTTGCACTAACCTTGCCTTTCCTTACCTGATGTTAGACTTCTGTATTGTTCACTCATATATCCTTTGTGTCCTTGCCTCTGTCCTTGTCATTGACTGGAGGCTTTTCCTCAGATGCCTGGCAGCATCCATGCCCGGTAGCTACCCTGACCTCCTCCTCGGCATGACCACGAGCGCTTTCCCTTCCTCCAGAGAGATGTTTTGTCCTGCTTGCAGCCGCGGACTCCTCCACGGGCGCCAGCTGAGGAAGTGCATCTCTGCTGGAGGTCGCAGCCTGCCCAGTAGCTACCCTTTCCTCCTCCCAGGCACGGATGGTGAGCTTTTGGCTGCACCGCAGGCTCTTGTCACCTTTGCTTTGCCGTCTCATTGAATCCCATTTCTTTGCTGTTCTGTTGGTTGTTTTTGTTTCTTTCTGCGTATTGTCATTTTTCCCCTGGGTCCCATTGGTTTGCTTTCCTTTGTTCGCTTGGTTTTGCTTTCTCTACTGCTCCTTTGGCTTTGCTCTCCATTGTTAATTTCATGTTTGTTTGTGTTATTTGCTTTGCTTTCCTTTTTGTTGTTCATTCTGTTCCTTGGCTCTTGGTTTTCTGGTATTGCTTTGCTTTGTCCTACTTTCTACTTCGCTTCTTGTCTTTCATTCTGGTTTGTTTTGTTTGTTTTTTTTTTCCATGTTCTCCCCTTAGATTTTGTTAGCTTTGATATTGTCTCACTGTGTTGCTTTGAATTTTTTGCTTTGCTATATACTTGCAGACCATGCCCTTGCTTTTTTTTTGGTACTTTTTCCACCGGATTACTTGTCTCTTTTCCTTTTCCTTTTGGCTTTTGTTTCCTGCTCGGTTGGCTTTGCTTTCTACTGCTGATTTTTCTTTTTGGTTGGTTCTTTTTCTTTCCAGACCATGCCTTTGCATTATTTTCATCTGTTCTAAAAGTTAGTCTCCTCTTTTCTCCTCGATTTCTTTGGCTTTCATTACATTCCTCCTTCTTGCACTAACCTTGCCTTTCCTTACCTGATGTTAGACTTCTGTATTGTTCACTCCTCTGTGTCCTTTGTGTCATTGCCTCTGTCCTTGTCATGGACTGGAGGCTTTTCCTCGGGTGCCTGGCATCATCCGTGCCCGGTAGCTACCCTGTCCTCCTCCTCGGCATGACCACGAGCGCTTTCCCTTCCTCCAGAGAGATGTTTTGTCCTGCTTGCAGCCGCGGACTCCTCCACGGGCGCCAGCTGAGGAAGTGCATCTCTGCTGGAGGTCGCAGCCTGCCCAGTAGCTACCCTTTCCTCCTCCCAGGCACGGATGGTGAGCTTTTGGCTGCACCGCAGGCTCTTGTCACCTTTGCTTTGCCGTCTCATTGAATCCCATTTCTTTGCTGTTCTGTTGGTTGTTTTTGTTTCTTTCTGCGTATTGTCATTTTTCCCCTGGGTCCCATTGGTTTGCTTTCCTTTGTTCGCTTGGTTTTGCTTTCTCTACTGCTCCTTTGGCTTTGCTCTCCATTGTTAATTTCATGTTTGTTTGTGTTATTTGGTTTGCTTTCCTTTTTGTTGTTCATTCTGTTCCTTGGCTCTTGGTTTTCTGGCATTGTTCTGCTTTGTCCTCCTTTCTACTTCGCTTCTTGTCTTTTATTGTTATAGTTTATTTTTTTTTTCCACGTTCTCCCCTTAGATTTTGTTAGCTTTGATATTGTCTCACTGTGTTGCTTTGAATTTTTTGCTTTGCTATATACTTGCAGACCATGCCCTTGGTTTTTTTTGGTACTTTTTCCACCGGATTACTTGTCTCTTTTCCTTTTCCTTTTGGCTTTTGTTTCCTGCTCGGTTGGCTTTGCTTTCTACTGCTGATTTTTCTTTTTGGTTGGTTCTTTTTCTTTCCAGACCATGCCTTTGCATTATTTTCATCTGTTCTAAAAGTTAGTCTCCTCTTTTCTCCTCGATTTCTTTGGCTTTCATTACATTCCTCCTTCTTGCACTAACCTTGCCTTTTCTTACCTGATGTTAGACTTCTGTATTGTTCACTCATATATCCTTTGTGTCCTTGCCTCTGTCCTTGTCATGGACTGGAGGCTTTTCCTGAGGTGCCTGGCATCATCCGTGCCCGGTAGCTACCCTGTCCTCCTCCTCGGCATGACCACGAGCGCTTTCCCTTCCTCCAGAGAGATGTTTTGTCCTGCTTGCAGCCGCGGACTCCTCCACGGGCGCCAGCTGAGGAAGTGCATCTCTGCTGGAGGTCGCAGCCTGCCCAGTAGCTACCCTTTCCTCCTCCCAGGCACGGATGGTGAGCTTTTGGCTGCACCGCAGGCTCTTGTCACCTTTGCTTTGCCGTCTCATTGAATCCCATTTCTTTGCTGTTCTGTTGGTTGTTTTTGTTTCTTTCTGCGTATTGTCATTTTTCCACTGGGTCCCATTGGTTTGCTTTCCTTTGTTCGCTTGGTTTTGCTTTCTCTACTGCTCCTTTGGCTTTGCTCTCCATTGTTAATTTCATGTTTGTTTGTGTTATTTGCTTTGCTTTCCTTTTTGTTGTTCATTCTGTTCCTTGGCTCTTGGTTTTCTGGCATTGCTTTGCTTTGTCCTACTTTCTATTTTGCTTCTTGTCTTTCATTCTGGTTTGTTTTGTTTGTTTTTTTTTTTTCCATGTTCTCCCCTTAGATTTTGTTAGCTTTGATATTGTCTCACTGTGTTGCTTTGAATTTTTTGCTTTGCTATATACTTGCAGACCATGCCCTTGGTTTTTTTTGGTACTTTTTCCACCGGATTACTTGTCTCTTTTCCTTTTCCTTTTGGCTTTTGTTTCCTGCTCGGTTGGCTTTGCTTTCTACTGCTGATTTTTCTTTTTGGTTGGTTCTTTTTCTTTCCAGACCATGCCTTTGCATTATTTTCATCTGTTCTAAAAGTTAGTCTCCTCTTTTCTCCTCTATTACTTTGGCTTTCATTACATTCCTCCTTCTTGCACTAACCTTGCCTTTCCTTACCTGATGTTAGACTTCTGTATTGTTCACTCATATATCCTTTGTGTCCTTGCCTCTGTCCTTGTCATTGACTGGAGGCTTTTCCTCAGATGCCTGGCAGCATCCATGCCCGGTAGCTACCCTGACCTCCTCCTCGGCATGACCACGAGCGCTTTCCCTTCCTCCAGAGAGATGTTTTGTCCTGCTTGCAGCCGCGGACTCCTCCACGGGCGCCAGCTGAGGAAGTGCATCTCTGCTGGAGGTCGCAGCCTGCCCAGTAGCTACCCTTTCCTCCTCCCAGGCACGGATGGTGAGCTTTTGGCTGCACCGCAGGCTCTTGTCACCTTGGCTTTGCCGTCTCATTGAATCCCATTTCTTTGCTGTTCTGTTGGTTGTTTTTGTTTCTTTCTGCGTATTGTCATTTTTCCCCTGGGTCCCATTGGTTTGCTTTCCTTTGTTCGCTTGGTTTTGCTTTCTCTACTGCTCCTTTGGCTTTGCTCTCCATTGTTAATTTCATGTTTGTTTGTGTTATTTGCTTTGCTTTCCTTTTTGTTGTTCATTCTGTTCCTTGGCTCTTGGTTTTCTGGTATTGCTTTGCTTTGTCCTACTTTCTACTTCGCTTCTTGTCTTTCATTCTGGTTTGTTTTGTTTGTTTTTTTTTTCCATGTTCTCCCCTTAGATTTTGTTAGCTTTGATATTGTCTCACTGTGTTGCTTTGAATTTTTTGCTTTGCTATATACTTGCAGACCATGCCCTTGCTTTTTTTTTGGTACTTTTTCCACCGGATTACTTGTCTCTTTTCCTTTTCCTTTTGGCTTTTGTTTCCTGCTCGGTTGGCTTTGCTTTCTACTGCTGATTTTTCTTTTTGGTTGGTTCTTTTTCTTTCCAGCCCATGCCTTTGCATTATTTTCATCTGTTCTAAAAGTTAGTCTCCTCTTTTCTCCTCTATTACTTTGGCTTTCATTACATTCCTCCTTCTTGCACTAACCTTGCCTTTCCTTACCTGATGTTAGACTTCTGTATTGTTCACTCATATATCCTTTGTGTCCTTGCCTCTGTCCTTGTCATTGACTGGAGGCTTTTCCTCAGATGCCTGGCAGCATCCATGCCCGGTAGCTACCCTGACCTCCTCCTCGGCATGACCACGAGCGCTTTCCCTTCCTCCAGAGAGATGTTTTGTCCTGCTTGCAGCCGCGGACTCCTCCACGGGCGCCAGCTGAGGAAGTGCATCTCTGCTGGAGGTCGCAGCCTGCCCAGTAGCTACCCTTTCCTCCTCCCAGGCACGGATGGTGAGCTTTTGGCTGCACCGCAGGCTCTTGTCACCTTTGCTTTGCCGTCTCATTGAATCCCATTTCTTTGCTGTTCTGTTGGTTGTTTTTGTTTCTTTCTGCGTATTGTCATTTTTCCCCTGGGTCCCATTGGTTTGCTTTCCTTTGTTCGCTTGGTTTTGCTTTCTCTACTGCTCCTTTGGCTTTGCTCTCCATTGTTAATTTCATGTTTGTTTGTGTTATTTGCTTTGCTTTCCTTTTTGTTGTTCATTCTGTTCCTTGGCTCTTGGTTTTCTGGTATTGCTTTGCTTTGTCCTACTTTCTACTTCGCTTCTTGTCTTTCATTCTGGTTTGTTTTGTTTGTTTTTTTTTTCCATGTTCTCCCCTTAGATTTTGTTAGCTTTGATATTGTCTCACTGTGTTGCTTTGAATTTTTTGCTTTGCTATATACTTGCAGACCATGCCCTTGCTTTTTTTTTGGTACTTTTTCCACCGGATTACTTGTCTCTTTTCCTTTTCCTTTTGGCTTTTGTTTCCTGCTCGGTTGGCTTTGCTTTCTACTGCTGATTTTTCTTTTTGGTTGGTTCTTTTTCTTTCCAGACCATGCCTTTGCATTATTTTCATCTGTTCTAAAAGTTAGTCTCCTCTTTTCTCCTCGATTTCTTTGGCTTTCATTACATTCCTCCTTCTTGCACTAACCTTGCCTTTCCTTACCTGATGTTAGACTTCTGTATTGTTCACTCCTCTGTGTCCTTTGTGTCCTTGCCTCTGTCCTTGTCATGGACTGGAGGCTTTTCCTCGGGTGCCTGGCATCATCCGTGCCCGCTAGCTACCCTGTCCTCCTCCTCGGCATGACCACGAGCGCTTTCCCTTCCTCCAGAGAGATGTTTTGTCCTGCTTGCAGCCGCGGACTCCTCCACGGGCGCCAGCTGAGGAAGTGCATCTCTGCTGGAGGTCGCAGCCTGCCCAGTAGCTACCCTTTCCTCCTCCCAGGCACGGATGGTGAGCTTTTGGCTGCACCGCAGGCTCTTGTCACCTTTGCTTTGCCGTCTCATTGAATCCCATTTCTTTGCTGTTCTGTTGGTTGTTTTTGTTTCTTTCTGCGTATTGTCATTTTTCCCCTGGGTCCCATTGGTTTGCTTTCCTTTGTTCGCTTGGTTTTGCTTTCTCTACTGCTCCTTTGGCTTTGCTCTCCATTGTTAATTTCATGTTTGTTTGTGTTATTTGGTTTGCTTTCCTTTTTGTTGTTCATTCTGTTCCTTGGCTCTTGGTTTTCTGGCATTGTTCTGCTTTGTCCTCCTTTCTACTTCGCTTCTTGTCTTTTATTGTTATAGTTTATTTTTTTTTTCCACGTTCTCCCCTTAGATTTTGTTAGCTTTGATATTGTCTCACTGTGTTGCTTTGAATTTTTTGCTTTGCTATATACTTGCAGACCATGCCCTTGGTTTTTTTTGGTACTTTTTCCACCGGATTACTTGTCTCTTTTCCTTTTCCTTTTGGCTTTTGTTTCCTGCTCGGTTGGCTTTGCTTTCTACTGCTGATTTTTCTTTTTGGTTGGTTCTTTTTCTTTCCAGACCATGCCTTTGCATTATTTTCATCTGTTCTAAAAGTTAGTCTCCTCTTTTCTCCTCTATTACTTTGGCTTTCATTACATTCCTCCTTCTTGCACTAACCTTGCCTTTCCTTACCTGATGTTAGACTTCTGTATTGTTCACTCATATATCCTTTGTGTCCTTGCCTCTGTCCTTGTCATGGACTGGAGGCTTTTCCTCAGATGCCTGGCAGCATCCATGCCCGGTAGCTACCCTGACCTCCTCCTCGGCATGACCACGAGCGCTTTCCCTTCCTCCAGAGAGATGTTTTGTCCTGCTTGCAGCCGCGGACTCCTCCACGGGCGCCAGCTGAGGAAGTGCATCTCTGCTGGAGGTCGCAGCCTGCCCAGTAGCTACCCTTTCCTCCTCCCAGGCACGGATGGTGAGCTTTTGGCTGCACCGCAGGCTCTTGTCACCTTTGCTTTGCCGTCTCATTGAATCCCATTTCTTTGCTCTTCTGTTGGTTGTTTCAGTTTCTTTCTGCGTACTTTCTCTTTTTCCCCTGGGTCCCATTGGTTTGCTTTCCTTTGTTCGCTTGGTTTTGCTTTCTCTACTGCTCCTTTGGCTTTGCTCTCCATTGTTAATTTCATGTTTGTTTGTGTTATTTGGTTTGCTTTCCTTTTTGTTGTTCATTCTGTTCCTTGGCTCTTGGTTTTCTGGCATTGCTTTGCTTTGTCCTACTTTCTATTTTGCTTCTTGTCTTTCATTCTGGTTTGTTTTGTTTGTTTTTTTTTTTTCCATGTTCTCCCCTTAGATTTTGTTAGCTTTGATATTGTCTCACTGTGTTGCTTTGAATTTTTTGCTTTGCTATATACTTGCAGACCATGCCCTTGCTTTTTTTTGGTACTTTTTCCACCGGATTACTTGTCTCTTTTCCTTTTCCTTTTGGCTTTTGTTTCCTGCTCGGTTGGCTTTGCTTTCTACTGCTGATTTTTCTTTTTGGTTGGTTCTTTTTCTTTCCAGACCATGCCTTTGCATTATTTTCATCTGTTCTAAAAGTTAGTCTCCTCTTTTCTCCTCTATTTCTTTGGCTTTCATTACATTCCTCCTTCTTCCACTTACCTTGCCTTTCCTTACCTGATGTTAGCCCTCTGGTTCTTCATTCCTCTGTGTCCTTTGTGTCCTAGCCTCTGTCCTTGTCATGGACTGGAGGCTTTTCCTCGGGTGCCTGGCAGCATCCGTGCCCGGTAGCTACCCTGACCTCCTCCTCGGCATGACCATGAGCGCTTTCCCTTCCTCCAGAGAGATGTTTTGTCCTGCTTGCAGCCGCGGACTCCTCCACGGGCGCCAGCTGAGGAAGTGCATCTCTGCTGGAGGTCGCAGCCTGCCCAGTAGCTACCCTTTCCTCCTCCCAGGCACGGATGGTGAGCTTTTGGCTGCACCGCAGGCTCTTGTCACCTTTGCTTTGCCGTCTCATTGAATCCCATTTCTTTGCTGTTCTGTTGGTTGCTTCAGTTTCTTTCTGCGTATTGTCATTTTTCCCCTGGGTCCCATTGGTTTGCTTTCCTTTGTTCGCTTGGTTTTGCTTTCTCTACTGCTCCTTTGGCTTTGCTCTCCATTGTTAATTTCATGTTTGTTTGTGTTATTTGGTTTGCTTTCCTTTTTGTTGTTCATTCTGTTCCTTGGCTCTTGGTTTTCTGGTATTGCTTTGCTTTGTCCTACTTTCTACTTCGCTTCTTGTCTTTCATTCTGGTTTGTTTTGTTGGTTTTTTCCATGTTCTCCCCTTAGATTTTGTTAGCTTTGATATTGTCTCACTGTGTTGCTTTGAATTTTTTGCTTTGCTATATACTTGCAGACCATGCCCTTGGTTTTTTTTGGTACTTTTTCCACCGGATTACTTGTCTCTTTTCCTTTTCCTTTTGGCTTTTGTTTCCTGCTCGGTTGGCTTTGCTTTCTACTGCTGATTTTTCTTTTTGGTTGGTTCTTTTTCTTTCCAGCCCATGCCTTTGCATTATTTTCATCTGTTCTAGAAGTTAGTCTCCTCTTTTCTCCTCGATTTCTTTGGCTTTCATTACATTCCTCCTTCTTCTACTTACCTTGCCTTTCCTTACCTGATGTTAGCCCTCTGGTTCTTCATTCCTCTGTGTCCTTTGTGTCCTAGCCTCTGTCCTTGTCATGGACTGGAGGCTTTTCCTCGGGTGCCTGGCAGCATCCGTGCCCGGTAGCTACCCTGACCTCCTCCTCGGCATGACCATGAGCGCTTTCCCTTCCTCCAGAGAGATGTTTTGTCCTGCTTGCAGCCGCGGACTCCTCCACCGGCGCCAGCTGAGGAAGTGCATCTCTGCTGGAGGTCGCAGCCTGCCCAGTAGCTACCCTTTCCTCCTCCCAGGCACGGATGATGAGCTTTTGGCTGCACCGCAGGCTTTTGTCACCTTTGCTTTGCCGTCTCATTGAATCCCATTTCTTTGCTGTTCTGTTGGTTGTTTTTGTTTCTTTCTGCGTATTGTCATTTTTCCCCTGGGTCCCATTGGTTTTCTTTCCTTTGTTCGCTTGGTTTTGCTTTCTGTACTGCTCCTTTGGCTTTGCTCTCCATTGTTAATTTCATGTTTGTTTGTGTTATTTGGTTTGCTTTCCTTTTTGTTGTTCATTCTGTTCCTTGGCTCTTGGTTTTCTGGTATTGCTTTGCTTTGTCCTACTTTCTACTTCGCTTCTTGTCTTTCATTCTGGTTTGTTTTGTTTGTTTTTTTTTTCCACGTTCTCCCCTTAGATTTTGTTAGCTTTGATATTGTCTCACTGTGTTGCTTTGAATTTTTTGCTTTGCTATATACTTGCAGACCATGCCCTTGGTTTTTTTTGGTACTTTTTCCACCGGATTACTTGTCTCTTTTCCTTTTCCTTTTGGCTTTTGTTTCCTGCTCGGTTGGCTTTGCTTTCTACTGCTGATTTTTCTTTTTGGTTGGTTCTTTTTCTTTCCAGCCCATGCCTTTGCATTATTTTCATCTGTTCTAAAAGTTAGTCTCCTCTTTTCTCCTCTATTTCTTTGGCTTTCATTACATTCCTCCTTCTTGCACTAACCTTGCCTTTCCTTACCTGATGTTAGACTTCTGTATTGTTCACTCATATATCCTTTGTGTCCTTGCCTCTGTCCTTGTCATGGACTGGAGGCTTTTCCTCAGATGCCTGGCAGCATCCGTGCCCGGTAGCTACTCTGACCTCCTCCTCGGCATGACCACAAGCGCTTTCCCTTCCTCCAGAGAGATGTTTTGTCCTGCTTGCAGCCGCGGACTCCTCCACGGGCGCCAGCTGAGGAAGTGCATCTCTGCTGGAGGTTGCAGCCTGCCCAGTAGCTACCCTTTCCTCCTCCCAGGCACGGATGATGAGCTTTTGGCTGCACCGCAGGCTCTTGTCACCTTTGCTTTGCCGTCTCATTGAATCCCATTTCTTTGCTGTTCTGTTGGTTGTTTTTGTTTCTTTCTGCATATTGTCATTTTTCCCCTGGGTCCCATTGGTTTGCTTTCCTTTGTTCGCTTGGTTTTGCTTTCTCTACTGCTCCTTTGGCTTTGCTCTCCATTGTTAATTTCATGTTTGTTTGTGTTATTTGGTTTGCTTTCCTTTTTGTTGTTCATTCTGTTCCTTGGCTCTTGGTTTTCTGGCATTGCTTTGCTTTGTCCTACTTTCTATTTTGCTTCTTGTCTTTCATTCTGGTTTGTATTGTTTGTTTGTTTTTTTTCCATGTTCTCCCCTTAGATTTTGTTAGCTTTGATATTGTTTCACTGTGTTGCTTTGAATTTTTTGCTTTGCTATATACTTGCAGACCATGCCCTTGCTTTTTTTTGGTACTTTTTCCACCGGATTACTTATCTCTTTTCCTTTTCCTTTTGGCTTTTGTTTCCTGCTCGGTTGGCTTTGCTTTCTACTGCTGATTTTTCTTTTTGGTTGGTTCTTTTTCTTTCCAGCCCATGCCTTTGCATTATTTTCATCTGTTCTAAAAGTTAGTCTCCTCTTTTCTCCTCTATTTCTTTGGCTTTCATTACATTCCTCCTTCTTGCACCTACCTTGCCTTTCCTTACCTGATGTTAGACTTCTGTATTGTTCACTCATATATCCTTTGTGTCCTTGCCTCTGTCCTTGTCATGGACTGGAGGCTTTTCTTGAGGTGCCTGGCATCATCTGTGCCCGGTAGCTACCCTGTCCTCCTCCTCGGCATGACCACAAGCGCTTTCCCTTCCTCCAGAGAGATGTTTTGTCCTGCTTGCAGCCGCGGACTCCTCCACGGGCGCCAGCTGAGGAAGTGCATCTCTGCTGGAGGTTGCAGCCTGCCCAGTAGCTACCCTTTCCTCCTCCCAGGCACGGATGATGAGCTTTTGGCTGCACCGCAGGCTCTCGTCACCTTTGCTTTGCCGTCTCATTGAATCCCATTTCTTTGCTGTTCTGTTGGTTGTTTTTGTTTCTTTCTGCGTATTGTCGTTTTTCCCCTGGGTCCCATTGGTTTGCTTTCCTTTGTTCGCTTGGTTTTGCTTTCTCTACTGCTCCTTTGGCTTTGCTCTCCATTGTTAATTTCATGTTTGTTTGTGTTATTTGGTTTGCTTTCCTTTTTGTTGTTCATTCTGTTCCTTGGCTCTTGGTTTTCTGGCATTGTTCTGCTTTGTCCTCCTTTCTACTTCGCTTCTTGTCTTTTATTGTTATAGTGTATTTTTTTTTTCCATGTTCTCCCCTTAGATTTTGTTAGCTTTGATATTGTCTCACTGTGTTGCTTTGAATTTTTTGCTTTGCTATATACTTGCAGACCATGCCCTTGCTTTTTTTTGGTACTTTTTCCACCGGATTACTTATCTCTTTTCCTTTTCCTTTTGGCTTTTGTTTCCTGCTCGGTTGGCTTTGCTTTCTACTGCTGATTTTTCTTTTTGGTTGGTTCTTTTTCTTTCCAGCCCATGCCTTTGCATTATTTTCATCTGTTCTAAAAGTTAGTCTCCTCTTTTCTCCTCGATTTCTTTGGCTTTCATTACATTCCTCCTTCTTGCACTAACCTTGCCTTTCCTTACTTGATGTTAGACTTCTGTATTGTTCATTCATATATCCTTTGTGTCCTTGCCTCTGTCCTTGTCATGGACTGGAGGCTTTTCTTGAGGTGCCTGGCATCATCCGTGCCCGGTAGCTACCCTGTCCTCCTCCTCGGCATGACCACAAGCGCTTTCCCTTCCTCCAGAGAGATGTTTTGTCCTGCTTGCAGCCGCGGACTCCTCCACGGGCGCCAGCTGAGGAAGTGCATCTCTGCTGGAGGTTGCAGCCTGCCCAGTAGCTACCCTTTCCTCCTCCCAGGCACGGATGATGAGCTTTTGGCTGCACCGCAGGCTCTCGTCACCTTTGCTTTGCCGTCTCATTGAATCCCATTTCTTTGCTGTTCTGTTGGTTGTTTTTGTTTCTTTCTGCGTATTGTCGTTTTTCCCCTGGGTCCCATTGGTTTTCTTTCCTTTGTTCGCTTGGTTTTGCTTTCTCTACTGCTCCTTTGGCTTTGCTCTCCATTGTTAATTTCATGTTTGTTTGTGTTATTTGGTTTGCTTTCCTTTTTGTTGTTCATTCTGTTCCTTGGCTCTTGGTTTTCTGGTATTGCTTTGCTTTGTCCTACTTTCTACTTCGCTTCTTGTCTTTCATTCTGGTTTGTTTTGTTTGTTTTTCTTTTCCATGTTCTCCCCTTAGATTTTGTTAGCTTTGATATTGTCTCACTGTGTTGCTTTGAATTTTTTGCTTTGCCATATATTTGCCGTCCCCCCCTTAGCTCTTTGTTTGTCCTTTTCTCCCCGGTTTACTTGGCTCTTTTCCTTTTCCTTTTGGCTTTTGTTTCCTGCTCGGTTGGCTTTGCTTTCTACTGCTGATTTTTCTTTTTGGTTGGTTCTTTTTCTTTCCAGACCATGCCTTTGCATTATTTTCATCTGTTCTAAAAGTTAGTCTCCTCTTTTCTCCTCGATTTCTTTGGCTTTCATTACATTCCTCCTTCTTGCACTAACCTTGCCTTTCCTTACCTGATGTTAGACTTCTGTATTGTTCACTCCTCTGTGTCCTTTGTGTCCTTGCCTCTGTCCTTGTCATGGACTGGAGGCTTTTCCTGAGATGCCTGGCAGCATCCGTGCCCGGTAGCTACCCTGACCTCCTCCTCGGCATGACCACGAGTGCTTTCCCTTCCTCCAGAGAGATGTTTTGTCCTGCTTGCAGCCGCGGACTCCTCCACGGGCGCCAGCTGAGGAAGTGCATCTCTGCTGGAGGTCGCAGCCTGCCCAGTAGCTACCCTTTCCTCCTCCCAGGCACGGATGATGAGCTTTTGGCTGCACCGCAGGCTCTTGTCACCTTTGCTTTGCCGTCTCATTGAATCCCACTTCTTTGCTGTTCTGTTGGTTGTTTTTGTTTCTTTCTGCGTATTGTCATTTTTCCCCTGGGTCCCATTGGTTTGCTTTCCTTTGTTCGCTTGGTTTTGCTTTCTCTACTGCTCCTTTGGCTTTGCTCTCCATTGTTAATTTCATGTTTGTTTGTGTTATTTGGTTTGCTTTCCTTTTTGTTGTTCATTCTGTTCCTTGGCTCTTGGTTTTCTGGCATTGTTCTGCTTTGTCCTCCTTTCTACTTCGCTTCTTGTCTTTTATTGTTATAGTTTATTTTTTTTTTCCATGTTCTCCCCTTAGATTTTGTTAGCTTTGATATTGTCTCACTGTGTTGCTTTGAATTTTTTGCTTTGCTATATGCTTGCAGACCATGCCCTTGCTTTTTTTTGGTACTTTTTCCACCGGATTACTTATCTCTTTTCCTTTTCCTTTTGGCTTTTGTTTCCTGCTCGGTTGGCTTTGCTTTCTACTGCTGATTTTTCTTTTTGGTTGGTTCTTTTTCTTTCCAGCCCATGCCTTTGCATTATTTTCATCTGTTCTAAAAGTTAGTCTCCTCTTTTCTCCTCTATTTCTTTGGCTTTCATTACATTCCTCCTTCTTGCACCTACCTTGCCTTTCCTTACCTGATGTTAGACTTCTGTATTGTTCACTCATATATCCTTTGTGTCCTAGACTCTGTCCTTGTCATGGACTGGAGGCTTTTCCTCAGATGCCTGGCAGCATCCGTGCCCGGTAGCTACCCTGACCTCCTCCTCGGCATGACCACGAGTGCTTTCCCTTCCTCCAGAGAGATGTTTTGTCCTGCTTGCAGCCGCGGACTCCTCCACGGGCGCCAGCTGAGGAAGTGCATCTCTGCTGGAGGTCGCAGCCTGCCCAGTAGCTACCCTTTCCTCCTCCCAGGCACGGATGATGAGCTTTTGGCTGCACCGCAGGCTCTTGTCACCTTTGCTTTGCCGTCTCATTGAATCCCATTTCTTTGCTGTTCTGTTGGTTGTTTTTGTTTCTTTCTGCGTATTGTCATTTTTCCCCTGGGTCCCATTGGTTTGCTTTCCTTTGTTCGCTTGGTTTTGCTTTCTCTACTGCTCCTTTGGCTTTGCTCTCCATTGTTAATTTCATGTTTGTTTGTGTTATTTGCTTTGCTTTCCTTTTTGTTGTTCATTCTGTTCCTTGGCTCTTGGTTTTCTGGCATTGCTTTGCTTTGTCCTACTTTCTATTTTGCTTCTTGTCTTTCATTCTGGTTTGTTTTGTTTGTTTTTTTTTCCATGTTCTCCCCTTAGATTTTGTTAGCTTTGATATTGTCTCACTGTGTTGCTTTGAATTTTTTGCTTTGCTATATACTTGCAGACCATGCCCTTGCTTTTTTTTTGGTACTTTTTCCACCGGATTACTTGTCTCTTTTCCTTTTCCTTTTGGCTTTTGTTTCCTGCTCGGTTGGCTTTGCTTTCTACTGCTGATTTTTCTTTTTGGTTGGTTCTTTTTCTTTCCAGACCATGCCTTTGCATTATTTTCATCTGTTCTAAAAGTTAGTCTCCTCTTTTCTCCTCGATTTCTTTGGCTTTCATTACATTCCTCCTTCTTGCACTAACCTTGCCTTTCCTTACCTGATGTTAGACTTCTGTATTGTTCACTCATATATCCTTTGTGTCCTAGACTCTGTCCTTGTCATGGACTGGAGGCTTTTCCTCGGGTGCCTGGCAGCATCCGTGCCCGGTAGCTACCCTGACCTCCTCCTCGGCATGACCACGAGCGCTTTCCCTTCCTCCAAAGAGATGTTTTGTCCTGCTTGCAGCCGCGGACTCCTCCACGGGCGCCAGCTGAGGAAGTGCATCTCTGCTGGAGGTCGCAGCCTGCCCAGTAGCTACCCTTTCCTCCTCCCAGGCACGGATGATGAGCTTTTGGCTGCACCGCAGGCTCTTGTCACCTTTGCTTTGCCGTCTCATTGAATCCCACTTCTTTGCTGTTCTGTTGGTTGTTTTTGTTTCTTTCTGCGTATTGTCATTTTTCCCCTGGGTCCCATTGGTTTCTTTCCTTTGTTCGCTTGGTTTTGCTTTCTCTACTGCTCCTTTGGCTTTGCTCTCCATTGTTAATTTCATGTTTGTTTGTGTTATTTGGTTTGCTTTCCTTTTTGTTGTTCATTCTGTTCCTTGGCTCTTGGTTTTCTGGCATTGTTCTGCTTTGTCCTCCTTTCTACTTCGCTTCTTGTCTTTTATTGTTATAGTTTATTTTTTTTTTCCATGTTCTCCCCTTAGATTTTGTTAGCTTTGATATTGTCTCACTGTGTTGCTTTGAATTTTTTGCTTTGCTATATGCTTGCAGACCATGCCCTTGCTTTTTTTTGGTACTTTTTCCACCGGATTACTTGTCTCTTTTCCTTTTCCTTTTGGCTTTTGTTTCCTGCTCGGTTGGCTTTGCTTTCTACTGCTGATTTTTCTTTTTGGTTGGTTCTTTTTCTTTCCAGCCCATGCCTTTGCATTATTTTCATCTGTTCTAAAAGTTAGTCTCCTCTTTTCTCCTCTATTTCTTTGGCTTTCATTACATTCCTCCTTCTTGCACCTACCTTGCCTTTCCTTACCTGATGTTAGACTTCTGTATTGTTCACTCATATATCCTTTGTGTCCTTGCCTCTGTCCTTGTCATGGACTGGAGGCTTTTCCTCAGATGCCTGGCAGCATCCATGCCCGGTAGCTACCCTGACCTCCTCCTCGGCATGACCACGAGCGCTTTCCCTTCCTCCAGAGAGATGTTTTGTCCTGCTTGCAGCCGCGGACTCCTCCACGGGCGCCAGCTGAGGAAGTGCATCTCTGCTGGAGGTCGCAGCCTGCCCAGTAGCTACCCTTTCCTCCTCCCAGGCACGGATGGTGAGCTTTTGGCTGCACCGCAGGCTCTTGTCACCTTTGCTTTGCCGTCTCATTGAATCCCATTTCTTTGCTGTTCTGTTGGTTGTTTTTGTTTCTTTCTGCGTATTGTCATTTTTCCCCTGGGTCCCATTGGTTTGCTTTCCTTTGTTCGCTTGGTTTTGCTTTCTCTACTGCTCCTTTGGCTTTGCTCTCCATTGTTAATTTCATGTTTGTTTGTGTTATTTGGTTTGCTTTCCTTTTTGTTGTTCATTCTGTTCCTTGGCTCTTGGTTTTCTGGCATTGCTTTGCTTTGTCCTACTTTCTATTTTGCTTTTTGTCTTTCATTCCTGTTTGTTTTGTTTGTTTTTTTTTTTTCCATGTTCTCCCCTTAGATTTTGTTAGCTTTGATATTGTCTCACTGTGTTGCTTTGAATTTTTTGCTTTGCCATATATTTGCCGTCCCCCCCTTAGCTCTTTGTTTGTCCTTTTCTCCCCGGTTTACTTGGCTCTTTTCCTTTTCCTTTTGGCTTTTGTTTCCTGCTCGGTTGGCTTTGCTTTCTACTGCTGATTTTTCTTTTTGGTTGGTTCTTTTTCTTTCCAGACCATGCCTTTGCATTATTTTCATCTGTTCTAAAAGTTAGTCTCCTCTTTTCTCCTCTATTTCTTTGGCTTTCATTACATTCCTCCTTCTTGCACCTACCTTGCCTTTCCTTACCTGATGTTAGACTTCTGTATTGTTCACTCATATATCCTTTGTGTCCTTGCCTCTGTCCTTGTCATGGACTGGAGGCTTTTCCTCAGATGCCTGGCAGCATCCATGCCCGGTAGCTACCCTGACCTCCTCCTCGGCATGACCACGAGCGCTTTCCCTTCCTCCAGAGAGATGTTTTGTCCTGCTTGCAGCCGCGGACTCCTCCACGGGCGCCAGCTGAGGAAGTGCATCTCTGCTGGAGGTCGCAGCCTGCCCAGTAGCTACCCTTTCCTCCTCCCAGGCACGGATGGTGAGCTTTTGGCTGCACCGCAGGCTCTTGTCACCTTTGCTTTGCCGTCTCATTGAATCCCATTTCTTTGCTGTTCTGTTGGTTGTTTTTGTTTCTTTCTGCGTATTGTCATTTTTCCCCTGGGTCCCATTGGTTTGCTTTCCTTTGTTCGCTTGGTTTTGCTTTCTCTACTGCTCCTTTGGCTTTGCTCTCCATTGTTAATTTCATGTTTGTTTGTGTTATTTGGTTTGCTTTCCTTTTTGTTGTTCATTCTGTTCCTTGGCTCTTGGTTTTCTGGCATTGCTTTGCTTTGTCCTACTTTCTATTTTGCTTTTTGTCTTTCATTCCTGTTTGTTTTGTTTGTTTTTTTTTTTTCCATGTTCTCCCCTTAGATTTTGTTAGCTTTGATATTGTCTCACTGTGTTGCTTTGAATTTTTTGCTTTGCCATATATTTGCCGTCCCCCCCTTAGCTCTTTGTTTGTCCTTTTCTCCCCGGTTTACTTGGCTCTTTTCCTTTTCCTTTTGGCTTTTGTTTCCTGCTCGGTTGGCTTTGCTTTCTACTGCTGATTTTTCTTTTTGGTTGGTTCTTTTTCTTTCCAGACCATGCCTTTGCATTATTTTCATCTGTTCTAAAAGTTAGTCTCCTCTTTTCTCCTCGATTTCTTTGGCTTTCATTACATTCCTCCTTCTTGCACTAACCTTGCCTTTCCTTACCTGATGTTAGACTTCTGTATTGTTCACTCATATATCCTTTGTGTCCTAGACTCTGTCCTTGTCATGGACTGGAGGCTTTTCTTGAGGTGCCTGGCATCATCCGTGCCCGGTAGCTACCCTGTCCTCCTCCTCGGCATGACCACGAGCGCTTTCCCTTCCTCCAGAGAGATGTTTTGTCCTGCTTGCAGCCGCGGACTCCTCCACGGGCGCCAGCTGAGGAAGTGCATCTCTGCTGGAGGTCGCAGCCTGCCCAGTAGCTACCCTTTCCTCCTCCCAGGCACGGATGGTGAGCTTTTGGCTGCACCGCAGGCTCTTGTCACCTTTGCTTTGCCGTCTCATTGAATCCCACTTCTTTGCTGTTCTGTTGGTTGTTTTTGTTTCTTTCTGCGTATTGTCATTTTTCCCCTGGGTCCCATTGGTTTGCTTTCCTTTGTTCGCTTGGTTTTGCTTTCTCTACTGCTCCTTTGGCTTTGCTCTCCATTGTTAATTTCATGTTTGTTTGTGTTATTTGGTTTGCTTTCCTTTTTGTTGTTCATTCTGTTCCTTGGCTCTTGGTTTTCTGGCATTGTTCTGCTTTGTCCTCCTTTCTACTTCGCTTCTTGTCTTTTATTGTTATAGTGTATTTTTTTTTTCCATGTTCTCCCCTTAGATTTTGTTAGCTTTGATATTGTCTCACTGTGTTGCTTTGAATTTTTTGCTTTGCTATATGCTTGCAGACCATGCCCTTGCTTTTTTTTGGTACTTTTTCCACCGGATTACTTGTCTCTTTTCCTTTTCCTTTTGGCTTTTGTTTCCTGCTCGGTTGGCTTTGCTTTCTACTGCTGATTTTTCTTTTTGGTTGGTTCTTTTTCTTTCCAGCCCATGCCTTTGCATTATTTTCATCTGTTCTAAAAGTTAGTCTCCTCTTTTCTCCTCTATTTCTTTGGCTTTCATTACATTCCTCCTTCTTGCACCTACCTTGCCTTTCCTTACCTGATGTTAGACTTCTGTATTGTTCACTCATATATCCTTTGTGTCCTAGACTCTGTCCTTGTCATGGACTGGAGGCTTTTCCTCAGATGCCTGGCAGCATCCGTGCCCGGTAGCTACCCTGACCTCCTCCTCGGCATGACCACGAGTGCTTTCCCTTCCTCCAGAGAGATGTTTTGTCCTGCTTGCAGCCGCGGACTCCTCCACGGGCGCCAGCTGAGGAAGTGCATCTCTGCTGGAGGTCGCAGCCTGCCCAGTAGCTACCCTTTCCTCCTCCCAGGCACGGATGATGAGCTTTTGGCTGCACCGCAGGCTCTTGTCACCTTTGCTTTGCCGTCTCATTGAATCCCATTTCTTTGCTGTTCTGTTGGTTGTTTTTGTTTCTTTCTGCGTATTGTCATTTTTCCCCTGGGTCCCATTGGTTTGCTTTCCTTTGTTCGCTTGGTTTTGCTTTCTCTACTGCTCCTTTGGCTTTGCTCTCCATTGTTAATTTCATGTTTGTTTGTGTTATTTGCTTTGCTTTCCTTTTTGTTGTTCATTCTGTTCCTTGGCTCTTGGTTTTCTGGCATTGCTTTGCTTTGTCCTACTTTCTATTTTGCTTCTTGTCTTTCATTCTGGTTTGTTTTGTTTGTTTTTTTTTCCATGTTCTCCCCTTAGATTTTGTTAGCTTTGATATTGTCTCACTGTGTTGCTTTGAATTTTTTGCTTTGCTATATACTTGCAGACCATGCCCTTGCTTTTTTTTTGGTACTTTTTCCACCGGATTACTTGTCTCTTTTCCTTTTCCTTTTGGCTTTTGTTTCCTGCTCGGTTGGCTTTGCTTTCTACTGCTGATTTTTCTTTTTGGTTGGTTCTTTTTCTTTCCAGACCATGCCTTTGCATTATTTTCATCTGTTCTAAAAGTTAGTCTCCTCTTTTCTCCTCGATTTCTTTGGCTTTCATTACATTCCTCCTTCTTGCACTAACCTTGCCTTTCCTTACCTGATGTTAGACTTCTGTATTGTTCACTCATATATCCTTTGTGTCCTAGACTCTGTCCTTGTCATGGACTGGAGGCTTTTCCTCGGGTGCCTGGCAGCATCCGTGCCCGGTAGCTACCCTGACCTCCTCCTCGGCATGACCACGAGCGCTTTCCCTTCCTCCAAAGAGATGTTTTGTCCTGCTTGCAGCCGCGGACTCCTCCACGGGCGCCAGCTGAGGAAGTGCATCTCTGCTGGAGGTCGCAGCCTGCCCAGTAGCTACCCTTTCCTCCTCCCAGGCACGGATGATGAGCTTTTGGCTGCACCGCAGGCTCTTGTCACCTTTGCTTTGCCGTCTCATTGAATCCCACTTCTTTGCTGTTCTGTTGGTTGTTTTTGTTTCTTTCTGCGTATTGTCATTTTTCCCCTGGGTCCCATTGGTTTCTTTCCTTTGTTCGCTTGGTTTTGCTTTCTCTACTGCTCCTTTGGCTTTGCTCTCCATTGTTAATTTCATGTTTGTTTGTGTTATTTGGTTTGCTTTCCTTTTTGTTGTTCATTCTGTTCCTTGGCTCTTGGTTTTCTGGCATTGTTCTGCTTTGTCCTCCTTTCTACTTCGCTTCTTGTCTTTTATTGTTATAGTTTATTTTTTTTTTCCATGTTCTCCCCTTAGATTTTGTTAGCTTTGATATTGTCTCACTGTGTTGCTTTGAATTTTTTGCTTTGCTATATGTTTGCAGACCATGCCCTTGCTTTTTTTTGGTACTTTTTCCACCGGATTACTTGTCTCTTTTCCTTTTCCTTTTGGCTTTTGTTTCCTGCTCGGTTGGCTTTGCTTTCTACTGCTGATTTTTCTTTTTGGTTGGTTCTTTTTCTTTCCAGCCCATGCCTTTGCATTATTTTCATCTGTTCTAAAAGTTAGTCTCCTCTTTTCTCCTCTATTTCTTTGGCTTTCATTACATTCCTCCTTCTTGCACCTACCTTGCCTTTCCTTACCTGATGTTAGACTTCTGTATTGTTCACTCATATATCCTTTGTGTCCTAGCCTCTGTCCTTGTCATGGACTGGAGGCTTTTCCTCAGATGCCTGGCAGCATCCGTGCCCGGTAGCTACCCTGACCTCCTCCTCGGCATGACCACGAGTGCTTTCCCTTCCTCCAGAGAGATGTTTTGTCCTGCTTGCAGCCGCGGACTCCTCCACGGGCGCCAGCTGAGGAAGTGCATCTCTGCTGGAGGTCGCAGCCTGCCCAGTAGCTACCCTTTCCTCCTCCCAGGCACGGATGGTGAGCTTTTGGCTGCACCGCAGGCTCTTGTCACCTTTGCTTTGCCGTCTCATTGAATCCCATTTCTTTGCTGTTCTGTTGGTTGTTTTTGTTTCTTTCTGCGTATTGTCATTTTTCCCCTGGGTCCCATTGGTTTGCTTTCCTTTGTTCGCTTGGTTTTGCTTTCTCTACTGCTCCTTTGGCTTTGCTCTCCATTGTTAATTTCATGTTTGTTTGTGTTATTTGGTTTGCTTTCCTTTATGTTGTTCATTCTGTTCCTTGGCTCTTGGTTTTCTGGCATTGTTCTGCTTTGTCCTCCTTTCTACTTCGCTTCTTGTCTTTTATTGTTATAGTTTATTTTTTTTTTTCCATGTTCTCCCCTTAGATTTTGTTAGCTTTGATATTGTCTCACTGTGTTGCTTTGAATTTTTTGCTTTGCCATATATTTGCCGTCCCCCCCTTAGCTCTTTGTTTGTCCTTTTCTCCCCGGTTTACTTGGCTCTTTTCCTTTTCCTTTTGGCTTTTGTTTCCTGCTCGGTTGGCTTTGCTTTCTACTGCTGATTTTTCTTTTTGGTTGGTTCTTTTTCTTTCCAGACCATGCCTTTGCATTATTTTCATCTGTTCTAAAAGTTAGTCTCCTCTTTTCTCCTCTATTTCTTTGGCTTTCATTACATTCCTCCTTCTTGCACTAACCTTGCCTTTCCTTACCTGATGTTAGACTTCTGTATTGTTCACTCATATATCCTTTGTGTCCTAGACTCTGTCCTTGTCATGGACTGGAGGCTTTTCTTGAGGTGCCTGGCATCATCCGTGCCCGGTAGCTACCCTGTCCTCCTCCTCGGCATGACCACGAGCGCTTTCCCTTCCTCCAGAGAGATGTTTTGTCCTGCTTGCAGCCGCGGACTCCTCCACGGGCGCCAGCTGAGGAAGTGCATCTCTGCTGGAGGTCGCAGCCTGCCCAGTAGCTACCCTTTCCTCCTCCCAGGCACGGATGGTGAGCTTTTGGCTGCACCGCAGGCTCTTGTCACCTTTGCTTTGCCGTCTCATTGAATCCCATTTCTTTGCTGTTCTGTTGGTTGTTTTTGTTTCTTTCTGCGTATTGTCATTTTTCCCCTGGGTCCCATTGGTTTGCTTTCCTTTGTTCGCTTGGTTTTGCTTTCTCTACTGCTCCTTTGGCTTTGCTCTCCATTGTTAATTTCATGTTTGTTTGTGTTATTTGGTTTGCTTTCCTTTTTGTTGTTCATTCTGTTCCTTGGCTCTTGGTTTTCTGGCATTGTTCTGCTTTGTCCTCCTTTCTACTTCGCTTCTTGTCTTTTATTGTTATAGTTTATTTTTTTTTTCCATGTTCTCCCCTTAGATTTTGTTAGCTTTGATATTGTCTCACTGTGTTGCTTTGAATTTTTTGCTTTGCTATATACTTGCAGACCATGCCCTTGGTTTTTTTTGGTACTTTTTCCACCGGATTACTTGTCTCTTTTCCTTTTCCTTTTGGCTTTTGTTTCCTGCTCGGTTGGCTTTGCTTTCTACTGCTGATTTTTCTTTTTGGTTGGTTCTTTTTCTTTCCAGCCCATGCCTTTGCATTATTTTCATCTGTTCTAGAAGTTAGTCTCCTCTTTTCTCCTCTATTTCTTTGGCTTTCATTACATTCCTCCTTCTTGCACTAACCTTGCCTTTCCTTACCTGATGTTAGACTTCTGTATTGTTCACTCATATATCCTTTGTGTCCTAGCCTCTGTCCTTGTCATGGACTGGAGGCTTTTCCTCAGATGCCTGGCAGCATCCGTGCCCGGTAGCTACCCTGACCTCCTCCTCGGCATGACCACGAGTGCTTTCCCTTCCTCCAGAGAGATGTTTTGTCCTGCTTGCAGCCGCGGACTCCTCCACGGGCGCCAGCTGAGGAAGTGCATCTCTGCTGGAGGTCGCAGCCTGCCCAGTAGCTACGCTTTCCTCCTCCCAGGCACGGATGGTGAGCTTTTGGCTGCACCGCAGGCTCTTGTCACCTTTGCTTTGCCGTCTCATTGAATCCCACTTCTTTGCTGTTCTGTTGGTTGTTTTTGTTTCTTTCTGCGTATTGTCATTTTTCCCCTGGGTCCCATTGGTTTGCTTTCCTTTGTTCGCTTGGTTTTGCTTTCTCTACTGCTCCTTTGGCTTTGCTCTCCATTGTTAATTTCATGTTTGTTTGTGTTATTTGGTTTGCTTTCCTTTTTGTTGTTCATTCTGTTCCTTGGCTCTTGGTTTTCTGGCATTGTTCTGCTTTGTCCTCCTTTCTACTTCGCTTCTTGTCTTTTATTGTTATAGTTTATTTTTTTTTTCCATGTTCTCCCCTTAGATTTTGTTAGCTTTGATATTGTCTCACTGTGTTGCTTTGAATTTTTTGCTTTGCTATATGCTTGCAGACCATGCCCTTGCTTTTTTTTGGTACTTTTTCCACCGGATTACTTGTCTCTTTTCCTTTTCCTTTTGGCTTTTGTTTCCTGCTCGGTTGGCTTTGCTTTCTACTGCTGATTTTTCTTTTTGGTTGGTTCTTTTTCTTTCCAGCCCATGCCTTTGCATTATTTTCATCTGTTCTAAAAGTTAGTCTCCTCTTTTCTCCTCTATTTCTTTGGCTTTCATTACATTCCTCCTTCTTGCACCTACCTTGCCTTTCCTTACCTGATGTTAGACTTCTGTATTGTTCACTCATATATCCTTTGTGTCCTTGCCTCTGTCCTTGTCATGGACTGGAGGCTTTTCCTCAGATGCCTGGCAGCATCCATGCCCGGTAGCTACCCTGACCTCCTCCTCGGCATGACCACGAGCGCTTTCCCTTCCTCCAGAGAGATGTTTTGTCCTGCTTGCAGCCGCGGACTCCTCCACGGGCGCCAGCTGAGGAAGTGCATCTCTGCTGGAGGTCGCAGCCTGCCCAGTAGCTACCCTTTCCTCCTCCCAGGCACGGATGGTGAGCTTTTGGCTGCACCGCAGGCTCTTGTCACCTTTGCTTTGCCGTCTCATTGAATCCCATTTCTTTGCTGTTCTGTTGGTTGTTTTTGTTTCTTTCTGCGTATTGTCATTTTTCCCCTGGGTCCCATTGGTTTGCTTTCCTTTGTTCGCTTGGTTTTGCTTTCTCTACTGCTCCTTTGGCTTTGCTCTCCATTGTTAATTTCATGTTTGTTTGTGTTATTTGGTTTGCTTTCCTTTTTGTTGTTCATTCTGTTCCTTGGCTCTTGGTTTTCTGGCATTGTTCTGCTTTGTCCTCCTTTCTACTTCGCTTCTTGTCTTTTATTGTTATAGTTTATTTTTTTTTTTCCATGTTCTCCCCTTAGATTTTGTTAGCTTTGATATTGTCTCACTGTGTTGCTTTGAATTTTTTGCTTTGCTATATACTTGCAGACCATGCCCTTGGTTTTTTTTGGTACTTTTTCCACCGGATTACTTGTCTCTTTTCCTTTTCCTTTTGGCTTTTGTTTCCTGCTCGGTTGGCTTTGCTTTCTACTGCTGATTTTTCTTTTTGGTTGGTTCTTTTTCTTTTCAGACCATGCCTTTGCATTATTTTCATCTGTTCTAAAAGTTAGTCTCCTCTTTTCTCCTCGATTTCTTTGGCTTTCATTACATTCCTCCTTCTTGCACTAACCTTGCCTTTCCTTACCTGATGTTAGACTTCTGTATTTTTCACTCATATATCCTTTGTGTCCTAGACTCTGTCCTTGTCATGGACTGGAGGCTTTTCCTCGGGTGCCTGGCAGCATCCGTGCCCGGTAGCTACCCTGACCTCCTCCTCGGCATGACCACGAGCGCTTTCCCTTCCTCCAAAGAGATGTTTTGTCCTGCTTGCAGCCGCGGACTCCTCCACGGGCGCCAGCTGAGGAAGTGCATCTCTGCTGGAGATTGCAGCCTGCCCAGTAGCTAGCCTTTCCTCCTCCCAGGCACGGATGATGAGCTTTTGGCTGCACCGCAGGCTCTTGTCACCTTTGCTTTGCCGTCTCATTGAATCCCACTTCTTTGCTGTTCTGTTGGTTGTTTTTGTTTCTTTCTGCGTATTGTCATTTTTCCCCTGGGTCCCATTGGTTTGCTTTCCTTTGTTCGCTTGGTTTTGCTTTCTCTACTGCTCCTTTGGCTTTGCTCTCCATTGTTAATTTCATGTTTGTTTGTGTTATTTGGTTTGCTTTCCTTTTTGTTGTTCATTCTGTTCCTTGGCTCTTGGTTTTCTGGCATTGTTCTGCTTTGTCCTCCTTTCTACTTCGCTTCTTGTCTTTTATTGTTATAGTTTATTTTTTTTTTCCATGTTCTCCCCTTAGATTTTGTTAGCTTTGATATTGTCTCACTGTGTTGCTTTGAATTTTTTGCTTTGCTATATGCTTGCAGACCATGCCCTTGCTTTTTTTTGGTACTTTTTCCACCGGATTACTTGTCTCTTTTCCTTTTCCTTTTGGCTTTTGTTTCCTGCTCGGTTGGCTTTGCTTTCTACTGCTGATTTTTCTTTTTGGTTGGTTCTTTTTCTTTCCAGCCCATGCCTTTGCATTATTTTCATCTGTTCTAAAAGTTAGTCTCCTCTTTTCTCCTCTATTTCTTTGGCTTTCATTACATTCCTCCTTCTTGCACCTACCTTGCCTTTCCTTACCTGATGTTAGACTTCTGTATTGTTCACTCATATATCCTTTGTGTCCTAGCCTCTGTCCTTGTCATGGACTGGAGGCTTTTCCTCAGATGCCTGGCAGCATCCGTGCCCGGTAGCTACCCTGACCTCCTCCTCGGCATGACCACGAGTGCTTTCCCTTCCTCCAGATAGATGTTTTGTCCTGCTTGCAGCCGCGGACTCCTCCACGGGCGCCAGCTGAGGAAGTGCATCTCTGCTGGAGGTCGCAGCCTGCCCAGTAGCTACCCTTTCCTCCTCCCAGGCACGGATGGTGAGCTTTTGGCTGCACCGCAGGCTCTTGTCACCTTTGCTTTGCCGTCTCATTGAATCCCATTTCTTTGCTGTTCTGTTGGTTGTTTTTGTTTCTTTCTGCGTATTGTCATTTTTCCCCTGGGTCCCATTGGTTTGCTTTCCTTTGTTCGCTTGGTTTTGCTTTCTCTACTGCTCCTTTGGCTTTGCTCTCCATTGTTAATTTCATGTTTGTTTGTGTTATTTGGTTTGCTTTCCTTTTTGTTGTTCATTCTGTTCCTTGGCTCTTGGTTTTCTGGCATTGCTTTGCTTTGTCCTACTTTCTATTTTGCTTCTTGTCTTTCATTCTGGTTTGTTTTGTTTGTTTTTTTTTTTTTTCCATGTTCTCCCCTTAGATTTTGTTAGCTTTGATATTGTCTCACTGTGTTGCTTTGAATTTTTTGCTTTGCCATATATTTGCCGTCCCCCCCTTAGCTCTTTGTTTGTCCTTTTCTCCCCGGTTTACTTGGCTCTTTTCCTTTTCCTTTTGGCTTTTGTTTCCTGCTCGGTTGGCTTTGCTTTCTACTGCTGATTTTTCTTTTTGGTTGGTTCTTTTTCTTTCCAGACCATGCCTTTGCATTATTTTCATCTGTTCTAAAAGTTAGTCTCCTCTTTTCTCCTCGATTTCTTTGGCTTTCATTACATTCCTCCTTCTTGCACTAACCTTGCCTTTCCTTACCTGATGTTAGACTTCTGTATTGTTCACTCATATATCCTTTGTGTCCTAGACTCTGTCCTTGTCATGGACTGGAGGCTTTTCTTGAGGTGCCTGGCATCATCCGTGCCCGGTAGCTACCCTGTCCTCCTCCTCGGCATGACCACGAGCGCTTTCCCTTCCTCCAGAGAGATGTTTTGTCCTGCTTGCAGCCGCGGACTCCTCCACGGGCGCCAGCTGAGGAAGTGCATCTCTGCTGGAGGTCGCAGCCTGCCCAGTAGCTACCCTTTCCTCCTCCCAGGCACGGATGGTGAGCTTTTGGCTGCACCGCAGGCTCTTGTCACCTTTGCTTTGCCGTCTCATTGAATCCCATTTCTTTGCTGTTCTGTTGGTTGTTTTTGTTTCTTTCTGCGTATTGTCATTTTTCCCCTGGGTCCCATTGGTTTGCTTTCCTTTGTTCGCTTGGTTTTGCTTTCTCTACTGCTCCTTTGGCTTTGCTCTCCATTGTTAATTTCATGTTTGTTTGTGTTATTTGGTTTGCTTTCCTTTTTGTTGTTCATTCTGTTCCTTGGCTCTTGGTTTTCTGGCATTGTTCTGCTTTGTCCTCCTTTCTACTTCGCTTCTTGTCTTTTATTGTTATAGTTTATTTTTTTTTTCCATGTTCTCCCCTTAGATTTTGTTAGCTTTGATATTGTCTCACTGTGTTGCTTTGAATTTTTTGCTTTGCTATATACTTGCAGACCATGCCCTTGGTTTTTTTTGGTACTTTTTCCACCGGATTACTTGTCTCTTTTCCTTTTCCTTTTGGCTTTTGTTTCCTGCTCGGTTGGCTTTGCTTTCTACTGCTGATTTTTCTTTTTGGTTGGTTCTTTTTCTTTCCAGCCCATGCCTTTGCATTATTTTCATCTGTTCTAGAAGTTAGTCTCCTCTTTTCTCCTCTATTTCTTTGGCTTTCATTACATTCCTCCTTCTTGCACTAACCTTGCCTTTCCTTACCTGATGTTAGACTTCTGTATTGTTCACTCATATATCCTTTGTGTCCTAGACTCTGTCCTTGTCATGGACTGGAGGCTTTTCCTCAGATGCCTGGCAGCATCCGTGCCCGGTAGCTACCCTGACCTCCTCCTCGGCATGACCACGAGTGCTTTCCCTTCCTCCAGAGAGATGTTTTGTCCTGCTTGCAGCCGCGGACTCCTCCACGGGCGCCAGCTGAGGAAGTGCATCTCTCCTGGAGGTCGCAGCCTGCCCAGTAGCTACCCTTTCCTCCTCCCAGGCACGGATGTTGAGCTTTTGGCTGCACCGCAGGCTCTTGTCACCTTTGCTTTGCCGTCTCATTGAATCCCATTTCTTTGCTGTTCTGTTGGTTGTTTTTGTTTCTTTCTGCGTATTGTCATTTTTCCCCTGGGTCCCATTGGTTTGCTTTCCTTTGTTCGCTTGGTTTTGCTTTCTCTACTGCTCCTTTGGCTTTGCTCTCCATTGTTAATTTCATGTTTGTTTGTGTTATTTGGTTTGCTTTCCTTTTTGTTGTTCATTCTGTTCCTTGGCTCTTGGTTTTCTGGCATTGTTCTGCTTTGTCCTCCTTTCTACTTCGCTTCTTGTCTTTTATTGTTATAGTTTATTTTTTTTTTTCCATGTTCTCCCCTTAGATTTTGTTAGCTTTGATATTGTCTCACTGTGTTGCTTTGAATTTTTTGCTTTGCTATATACTTGCAGACCATGCCCTTGGTTTTTTTTGGTACTTTTTCCACCGGATTACTTGTCTCTTTTCCTTTTCCTTTTGGCTTTTGTTTCCTGCTCGGTTGGCTTTGCTTTCTACTGCTGATTTTTCTTTTTGGTTGGTTCTTTTTCTTTCCAGACCATGCCTTTGCATTATTTTCATCTGTTCTAAAAGTTAGTCTCCTCTTTTCTCCTCGATTTCTTTGGCTTTCATTACATTCCTCCTTCTTGCACTAACCTTGCCTTTCCTTACCTGATGTTAGACTTCTGTATTGTTCACTCATATATCCTTTGTGTCCTTGCCTCTGTCCTTGTCATGGACTGGAGGCTTTTCCTCAGATGCCTGGCAGCATCCATGCCCGGTAGCTACCCTGACCTCCTCCTCGGCATGACCACGAGCGCTTTCCCTTCCTCCAGAGAGATGTTTTGTCCTGCTTGCAGCCGCGGACTCCTCCACGGGCGCCAGCTGAGGAAGTGCATCTCTGCTGGAGGTCGCAGCCTGCCCAGTAGCTACCCTTTCCTCCTCCCAGGCACGGATGGTGAGCTTTTGGCTGCACCGCAGGCTCTTGTCACCTTTGCTTTGCCGTCTCATTGAATCCCATTTCTTTGCTGTTCTGTTGGTTGTTTTTGTTTCTTTCTGCGTATTGTCATTTTTCCCCTGGGTCCCATTGGTTTGCTTTCCTTTGTTCGCTTGGTTTTGCTTTCTCTACTGCTCCTTTGGCTTTGCTCTCCATTGTTAATTTCATGTTTGTTTGTGTTATTTGGTTTGCTTTCCTTTTTGTTGTTCATTCTGTTCCTTGGCTCTTGGTTTTCTGGCATTGTTCTGCTTTGTCCTCCTTTCTACTTCGCTTCTTGTCTTTTATTGTTATGGTTTATTTTTTTTTTCCATGTTCTCCCCTTAGATTTTGTTAGCTTTGATATTGTCTCACTGTGTTGCTTTGAATTTTTTGCTTTGCTATATACTTGCAGACCATGCCCTTGCTTTTTTTTGGTACTTTTTCCACCGGATTACTTGTCTCTTTTCCTTTTCCTTTTGGCTTTTGTTTCCTGCTCGGTTGGCTTTGCTTTCTACTGCTGATTTTTCTTTTTGGTTGGTTCTTTTTCTTTCCAGACCATGCCTTTGCATTCTGAAAGTATGCCTTCTCTTTTCTCCTCTTTTTTTTTTTTTTTTTTTGCTTTCATTAGATTCTTCCTCCTTCCTTGTCCCCGTGGCTGCTTCCTTCCTCTTACCTTGCCTTTACTTACCTGATGTTAGCCTTCTGGATTTTTCCCTTTTATATCCTTTGTGTCCTTGCCTCTTTCCTCACTGTGTACTGGAGGCTTTTCCTGAGGTGCCTGGCAGCATCCGTGCCCAGTAGCTACCCTGACCTCCTCCTCGGCATGACCACGAGCGCTTTCCCTTCCTCCAGAGAGATGTTTTGTCCTGCTTGCAGCCGCGGACTCCTCCACGGGCGCCAGCTGAGGAAGTGCATCTCTGCTGGAGGTTGCAGCCTGCCCAGTAGCTACCCTTTCCTCCTCCCAGGCACGGATGGTGAGCTTTTGGCTGCACCGCAGGCTCTTGTCACCTTTGCTTTGCCGTCTCATTGAATCCCATTTCTTTGCTGTTCTGTTGGTTGTTTTTGTTTCTTTCTGCGTATTGTCATTTTTCCCCTGGGTCCCATTGGTTTGCTTTCCTTTGTTCGCTTGGTTTTGCTTTCTCTACTGCTCCTTTGGCTTTGCTCTCCATTGTTAATTTCATGTTTGTTTGTGTTATTTGGTTTGCTTTCCTTTTTGTTGTTCATTCTGTTCCTTGGCTCTTGGTTTACTGGCATTGTTTTGCTTTGTCCTACTTTCTATTTTGCTTCTTGTCTTTCATTCTGGTTTGTTTTGTTTGTTTGTTTTTTTTCCATGTTCTCCCCTTAGATTTTGTTAGCTTTGATATTGTCTCACTGTGTTGCTTTGAATTTTTTGCTTTGCCATATATTTGCCGTCCCCCCCTTAGCTCTTTGTTTGTCCTTTTCTCCCCGGTTTACTTGGCTCTTTTCCTTTTCCTTTTGGCTTTTGTTTCCTGCTCGGTTGGCTTTGCTTTCTACTGCTGATTTTTCTTTTTGGTTGGTTCTTTTTCTTTCCAGACCATGCCTTTGCATTATTTTCATCTGTTCTAGAAGTTAGTCTCCTCTTTTCTCCTCTATTTCTTTGGCTTTCATTACATTCCTCCTTCTTGCACTAACCTTGCCTTTCCTTACCTGATGTTAGACTTCTGTATTGTTCACTCATATATCCTTTGTGTCCTAGACTCTGTCCTTGTCATGGACTGGAGGCTTTTCCTCGGGTGCCTGGCAGCATCCATGCCCGGTAGCTACCCTGACCTCCTCCTCGGCATGACCACGAGCGCTTTCCCTTCCTCCAAAGAGATGTTTTGTCCTGCTTGCAGCCGCGGACTCCTCCACGGGCGCCAGCTGAGGAAGTGCATCTCTGCTGGAGGTCGCAGCCTGCCCAGTAGCTACCCTTTCCTCCTCCCAGGCACGGATGGTGAGCTTTTGGCTGCACCGCAGGCTCTTGTCACCTTTGCTTTGCCGTCTCATTGAATCCCACTTCTTTGCTGTTCTGTTGGTTGTTTTTGTTTCTTTCTGCGTATTGTCATTTTTCCCCTGGGTCCCATTGGTTTGCTTTCCTTTGTTCGCTTGGTTTTGCTTTCTCTACTGCTCCTTTGGCTTTGCTCTCCATTGTTAATTTCATGTTTGTTTGTGTTATTTGGTTTGCTTTCCTTTTTGTTGTTCATTCTGTTCCTTGGCTCTTGGTTTTCTGGCATTGTTCTGCTTTGTCCTCCTTTCTACTTCGCTTCTTGTCTTTTATTGTTATAGTTTATTTTTTTTTTCCATGTTCTCCCCTTAGATTTTGTTAGCTTTGATATTGTCTCACTGTGTTGCTTTGAATTTTTTGCTTTGCTATATACTTGCAGACCATGCCCTTGGTTTTTTTTGGTACTTTTTCCACCGGATTACTTGTCTCTTTTCCTTTTCCTTTTGGCTTTTGTTTCCTGCTCGGTTGGCTTTGCTTTCTACTGCTGATTTTTCTTTTTGGTTGGTTCTTTTTCTTTCCAGCCCATGCCTTTGCATTATTTTCATCTGTTCTAAAAGTTAGTCTCCTCTTTTCTCCTCTATTTCTTTGGCTTTCATTACATTCCTCCTTCTTGCACCTACCTTGCCTTTCCTTACCTGATGTTAGACTTCTGTATTGTTCACTCATATATCCTTTGTGTCCTAGCCTCTGTCCTTGTCATGGACTGGAGGCTTTTCCTCAGATGCCTGGCAGCATCCGTGCCCGGTAGCTACCCTGACCTCCTCCTCGGCATGACCACGAGTGCTTTCCCTTCCTCCAGAGAGATGTTTTGTCCTGCTTGCAGCCGCGGACTCCTCCACGGGCGCCAGCTGAGGAAGTGCATCTCTGCTGGAGGTCGCAGCCTGCCCAGTAGCTACCCTTTCCTCCTCCCAGGCACGGATGGTGAGCTTTTGGCTGCACCGCAGGCTCTTGTCACCTTTGCTTTGCCGTCTCATTGAATCCCATTTCTTTGCTGTTCTGTTGGTTGTTTTTGTTTCTTTCTGCGTATTGTCATTTTTCCCCTGGGTCCCATTGGTTTGCTTTCCTTTGTTCGCTTGGTTTTGCTTTCTCTACTGCTCCTTTGGCTTTGCTCTCCATTGTTAATTTCATGTTTGTTTGTGTTATTTGCTTTGCTTTCCTTTTTGTTGTTCATTCTGTTCCTTGGCTCTTGGTTTTCTGGCATTGCTTTGCTTTGTCCTACTTTCTATTTTGCTTCTTGTCTTTCATTCTGGTTTGTTTTGTTTGTTTTTTTTTTTTCCATGTTCTCCCCTTAGATTTTGTTAGCTTTGATATTGTCTCACTGTGTTGCTTTGAATTTTTTGCTTTGCCATATATTTGCCGTCCCCCCCTTAGCTCTTTGTTTGTCCTTTTCTCCCCGGTTTACTTGTCTCTTTTCCTTTTCCTTTTGGCTTTTGTTTCCTGCTCGGTTGGCTTTGCTTTCTACTGCTGATTTTTCTTTTTGGTTGGTTCTTTTTCTTTCCAGACCATGCCTTTGCATTATTTTCATCTGTTCTAAAAGTTAGTCTCCTCTTTTCTCCTCGATTTCTTTGGCTTTCATTACATTCCTCCTTCTTGCACTAACCTTGCCTTTCCTTACCTGATGTTAGACTTCTGTATTGTTCACTCATATATCCTTTGTGTCCTAGACTCTGTCCTTGTCATGGACTGGAGGCTTTTCCTCAGATGCCTGGCAGCATCCGTGCCCGGTAGCTACCCTGACCTCCTCCTCGGCATGACCACGAGTGCTTTCCCTTCCTCCAGAGAGATGTTTTGTCCTGCTTGCAGCCGCGGACTCCTCCACGGGCGCCAGCTGAGGAAGTGCATCTCTGCTGGAGGTCGCAGCCTGCCCAGTAGCTACCCTTTCCTCCTCCCAGGCACGGATGTTGAGCTTTTGGCTGCACCGCAGGCTCTTGTCACCTTTGCTTTGCCGTCTCATTGAATCCCATTTCTTTGCTGTTCTGTTGGTTGTTTTTGTTTCTTTCTGCGTATTGTCATTTTTCCCCTGGGTCCCATTGGTTTGCTTTCCTTTGTTCGCTTGGTTTTGCTTTCTCTACTGCTCCTTTGGCTTTGCTCTCCATTGTTAATTTCATGTTTGTTTGTGTTATTTGGTTTGCTTTCCTTTTTGTTGTTCATTCTGTTCCTTGGCTCTTGGTTTTCTGGCATTTTTCTGCTTTGTCCTCCTTTCTACTTCGCTTCTTGTCTTTTATTGTTATAGTTTATTTTTTTTTTTCCATGTTCTCCCCTTAGATTTTGTTAGCTTTGATATTGTCTCACTGTGTTGCTTTGAATTTTTTGCTTTGCTATATACTTGCAGACCATGCCCTTGGTTTTTTTTGGTACTTTTTCCACCGGATTACTTGTCTCTTTTCCTTTTCCTTTTGGCTTTTGTTTCCTGCTCGGTTGGCTTTGCTTTCTACTGCTGATTTTTCTTTTTGGTTGGTTCTTTTTCTTTTCAGACCATGCCTTTGCATTATTTTCATCTGTTCTAAAAGTTAGTCTCCTCTTTTCTCCTCGATTTCTTTGGCTTTCATTACATTCCTCCTTCTTGCACTAACCTTGCCTTTCCTTACCTGATGTTAGACTTCTGTATTGTTCACTCATATATCCTTTGTGTCCTAGACTCTGTCCTTGTCATGGACTGGAGGCTTTTCCTCGGGTGCCTGGCAGCATCCGTGCCCGGTAGCTACCCTGACCTCCTCCTCGGCATGACCACGAGCGCTTTCCCTTCCTCCAAAGAGATGTTTTGTCCTGCTTGCAGCCGCGGACTCCTCCACGGGCGCCAGCTGAGGAAGTGCATCTCTGCTGGAGGTCGCAGCCTGCCCAGTAGCTACCCTTTCCTCCTCCCAGGCACGGATGATGAGCTTTTGGCTGCACCGCAGGCTCTTGTCACCTTTGCTTTGCCGTCTCATTGAATCCCACTTCTTTGCTGTTCTGTTGGTTGTTTTTGTTTCTTTCTGCGTATTGTCATTTTTCCCCTGGGTCCCATTGGTTTGCTTTCCTTTGTTCGCTTGGTTTTGCTTTCTCTACTGCTCCTTTGGCTTTGCTCTCCATTGTTAATTTCATGTTTGTTTGTGTTATTTGGTTTGCTTTCCTTTTTGTTGTTCATTCTGTTCCTTGGCTCTTGGTTTTCTGGCATTGCTTTGCTTTGTCCTACTTTCTATTTTGCTTCTTGTCTTTCATTCTGGTTTGTTTTGTTTGTTTTTTTTTTTTCCATGTTCTCCCCTTAGATTTTGTTAGCTTTGATATTGTCTCACTGTGTTGCTTTGAATTTTTTGCTTTGCCATATATTTGCCGTCCCCCCCTTAGCTCTTTGTTTGTCCTTTTCTCCCCGGTTTACTTGGCTCTTTTCCTTTTCCTTTTGGCTTTTGTTTCCTGCTCGGTTGGCTTTGCTTTCTACTGCTGATTTTTCTTTTTGGTTGGTTCTTTTTCTTTCCAGACCATGCCTTTGCATTATTTTCATCTGTTCTAAAAGTTAGTCTCCTCTTTTCTCCTCGATTTCTTTGGCTTTCATTACATTCCTCCTTCTTGCACTAACCTTGCCTTTCCTTACCTGATGTTAGACTTCTGTATTGTTCACTCATATATCCTTTGTGTCCTAGACTCTGTCCTTGTCATGGACTGGAGGCTTTTCTTGAGGTGCCTGGCATCATCCGTGCCCGGTAGCTACCCTGTCCTCCTCCTTGGCATGACCACGAGCGCTTTCCCTTCCTCCAGAGAGATGTTTTGTCCTGCTTGCAGCCGCGGACTCCTCCACGGGCGCCAGCTGAGGAAGTGCATCTCTGCTGGAGGTTGCAGCCTGCCCAGTAGCTACCCTTTCCTCCTCCCAGGCACGGATGGTGAGCTTTTGGCTGCACCGCAGGCTCTTGTCACCTTTGCTTTGCCGTCTCATTGAATCCCATTTCTTTGCTGTTCTGTTGGTTGTTTTTGTTTCTTTCTGCGTATTGTCATTTTTCCCCTGGGTCCCATTGGTTTGCTTTCCTTTGTTCGCTTGGTTTTGCTTTCTCTACTGCTCCTTTGGCTTTGCTCTCCATTGTTAATTTCATGTTTGTTTGTGTTATTTGGTTTGCTTTCCTTTTTGTTGTTCATTCTGTTCCTTGGCTCTTGGTTTTCTGGCATTGTTCTGCTTTGTCCTCCTTTCTACTTCGCTTCTTGTCTTTTATTGTTATAGTTTATTTTTTTTTTCCATGTTCTCCCCTTAGATTTTGTTAGCTTTGATATTGTCTCACTGTGTTGCTTTGAATTTTTTGCTTTGCTATATACTTGCAGACCATGCCCTTGCTTTTTTTTGGTACTTTTTCCACCGGATTACTTGTCTCTTTTCCTTTTCCTTTTGGCTTTTGTTTCCTGCTCGGTTGGCTTTGCTTTCTACTGCTGATTTTTCTTTTTGGTTGGTTCTTTTTCTTTCCAGCCCATGCCTTTGCATTATTTTCATCTGTTCTAGAAGTTAGTCTCCTCTTTTCTCCTCTATTTCTTTGGCTTTCATTACATTCCTCCTTCTTGCACTAACCTTGCCTTTCCTTACCTGATGTTAGACTTCTGTATTGTTCACTCATATATCCTTTGTGTCCTAGACTCTGTCCTTGTCATGGACTGGAGGCTTTTCCTCAGATGCCTGGCAGCATCCGTGCCCGGTAGCTACCCTGACCTCCTCCTCGGCATGACCACGAGCGCTTTCCCTTCCTCCAGAGAGATGTTTTGTCCTGCTTGCAGCCGCGGACTCCTCCACGGGCGCCAGCTGAGGAAGTGCATCTCTGCTGGAGGTCGCAGCCTGCCCAGTAGCTACCCTTTCCTCCTCCCAGGCACGGATGGTGAGCTTTTGGCTGCACCGCAGGCTCTTGTCACCTTTGCTTTGCCGTCTCATTGAATCCCATTTCTTTGCTGTTCTGTTGGTTGTTTTTGTTTCTTTCTGCGTATTGTCATTTTTCCCCTGGGTCCCATTGGTTTGCTTTCCTTTGTTCGCTTGGTTTTGCTTTCTCTACTGCTCCTTTGTCTTTGCTCTCCATTGTTAATTTCATGTTTGTTTGTGTTATTTGGTTTGCTTTCCTTTTTGTTGTTCATTCTGTTCCTTGGCTCTTGGTTTTCTGGCATTGTTCTGCTTTGTCCTCCTTTCTACTTCGCTTCTTGTCTTTTATTGTTATAGTTTATTTTTTTTTTTCCATGTTCTCCCCTTAGATTTTGTTAGCTTTGATATTGTCTCACTGTGTTGCTTTGAATTTTTTGCTTTGCTATATACTTGCAGACCATGCCCTTGGTTTTTTTTGGTACTTTTTCCACCGGATTACTTGTCTCTTTTCCTTTTCCTTTTGGCTTTTGTTTCCTGCTCGGTTGGCTTTGCTTTCTACTGCTGATTTTTCTTTTTGGTTGGTTCTTTTTCTTTTCAGACCATGCCTTTGCATTATTTTCATCTGTTCTAAAAGTTAGTCTCCTCTTTTCTCCTCGATTTCTTTGGCTTTCATTACATTCCTCCTTCTTGCACTAACCTTGCCTTTCCTTACCTGATGTTAGACTTCTGTATTGTTCACTCATATATCCTTTGTGTCCTTGCCTCTGTCCTTGTCATGGACTGGAGGCTTTTCCTCAGATGCCTGGCAGCATCCATGCCCGGTAGCTACCCTGACCTCCTCCTCGGCATGACCACGAGCGCTTTCCCTTCCTCCAGAGAGATGTTTTGTCCTGCTTGCAGCCGCGGACTCCTCCACGGGCGCCAGCTGAGGAAGTGCATCTCTGCTGGAGGTCGCAGCCTGCCCAGTAGCTACCCTTTCCTCCTCCCAGGCACGGATGTTGAGCTTTTGGCTGCACCGCAGGCTCTTGTCACCTTTGCTTTGCCGTCTCATTGAATCCCATTTCTTTGCTGTTCTGTTGGTTGTTTTTGTTTCTTTCTGCGTATTGTCATTTTTCCCCTGGGTCCCATTGGTTTGCTTTCCTTTGTTCGCTTGGTTTTGCTTTCTCTACTGCTCCTTTGGCTTTGCTCTCCATTGTTAATTTCATGTTTGTTTGTGTTATTTGGTTTGCTTTCCTTTTTGTTGTTCATTCTGTTCCTTGGCTCTTGGTTTTCTGGCATTGTTCTGCTTTGTCCTCCTTTCTACTTCGCTTCTTGTCTTTCATTCTGGTTTGTTTTGTTTGTTTTTCTTTTCCATGTTCTCCCCTTAGATTTTGTTAGCTTTGATATTGTCTCACTGTGTTGCTTTGAATTTTTTGCTTTGCTATATACTTGCAGACCATGCCCTTGCTTTTTTTTGGTACTTTTTCCACCGGATTACTTGTCTCTTTTCCTTTTCCTTTTGGCTTTTGTTTCCTGCTCGGTTGGCTTTGCTTTCTACTGCTGATTTTTCTTTTTGGTTGGTTCTTTTTCTTTCCAGACCATGCCTTTGCATTATTTTCATCTGTTCTAAAAGTTAGTCTCCTCTTTTCTCCTCGATTTCTTTGGCTTTCATTACATTCCTCCTTCTTGCACTAACCTTGCCTTTCCTTACCTGATGTTAGACTTCTGTATTGTTCACTCATATATCCTTTGTGTCCTAGACTCTGTCCTTGTCATGGACTGGAGGCTTTTCTTGAGGTGCCTGGCATCATCCGTGCCCGGTAGCTACCCTGTCCTCCTCCTTGGCATGACCACGAGCGCTTTCCCTTCCTCCAGAGAGATGTTTTGTCCTGCTTGCAGCCGCGGACTCCTCCACGGGCGCCAGCTGAGGAAGTGCATCTCTGCTGGAGGTTGCAGCCTGCCCAGTAGCTACCCTTTCCTCCTCCCAGGCACGGATGGTGAGCTTTTGGCTGCACCGCAGGCTCTTGTCACCTTTGCTTTGCCGTCTCATTGAATCCCATTTCTTTGCTGTTCTGTTGGTTGTTTTTGTTTCTTTCTGCGTATTGTCATTTTTCCCCTGGGTCCCATTGGTTTGCTTTCCTTTGTTCGCTTGGTTTTGCTTTCTCTACTGCTCCTTTGGCTTTGCTCTCCATTGTTAATTTCATGTTTGTTTGTGTTATTTGGTTTGCTTTCCTTTTTGTTGTTCATTCTGTTCCTTGGCTCTTGGTTTTCTGGCATTGTTCTGCTTTGTCCTCCTTTCTACTTCGCTTCTTGTCTTTTATTGTTATAGTTTATTTTTTTTTTCCATGTTCTCCCCTTAGATTTTGTTAGCTTTGATATTGTCTCACTGTGTTGCTTTGAATTTTTTGCTTTGCTATATACTTGCAGACCATGCCCTTGCTTTTTTTTGGTACTTTTTCCACCGGATTACTTGTCTCTTTTCCTTTTCCTTTTGGCTTTTGTTTCCTGCTCGGTTGGCTTTGCTTTCTACTGCTGATTTTTCTTTTTGGTTGGTTCTTTTTCTTTCCAGACCATGCCTTTGCATTATTTTCATCTGTTCTAGAAGTTAGTCTCCTCTTTTCTCCTCTATTTCTTTGGCTTTCATTACATTCCTCCTTCTTGCACTAACCTTGCCTTTCCTTACCTGATGTTAGACTTCTGTATTGTTCACTCATATATCCTTTGTGTCCTAGACTCTGTCCTTGTCATGGACTGGAGGCTTTTCCTCAGATGCCTGGCAGCATCCGTGCCCGGTAGCTACCCTGACCTCCTCCTCGGCATGACCACGAGCGCTTTCCCTTCCTCCAGAGAGATGTTTTGTCCTGCTTGCAGCCGCGGACTCCTCCACGGGCGCCAGCTGAGGAAGTGCATCTCTGCTGGAGGTCGCAGCCTGCCCAGTAGCTACCCTTTCCTCCTCCCAGGCACGGATGGTGAGCTTTTGGCTGCACCGCAGGCTCTTGTCACCTTTGCTTTGCCGTCTCATTGAATCCCATTTCTTTGCTGTTCTGTTGGTTGTTTTTGTTTCTTTCTGCGTATTGTCATTTTTCCCCTGGGTCCCATTGGTTTGCTTTCCTTTGTTCGCTTGGTTTTGCTTTCTCTACTGCTCCTTTGTCTTTGCTCTCCATTGTTAATTTCATGTTTGTTTGTGTTATTTGGTTTGCTTTCCTTTTTGTTGTTCATTCTGTTCCTTGGCTCTTGGTTTTCTGGCATTGTTCTGCTTTGTCCTCCTTTCTACTTCGCTTCTTGTCTTTTATTGTTATAGTTTATTTTTTTTTTTCCATGTTCTCCCCTTAGATTTTGTTAGCTTTGATATTGTCTCACTGTGTTGCTTTGAATTTTTTGCTTTGCTATATACTTGCAGACCATGCCCTTGGTTTTTTTTGGTACTTTTTCCACCGGATTACTTGTCTCTTTTCCTTTTCCTTTTGGCTTTTGTTTCCTGCTCGGTTGGCTTTGCTTTCTACTGCTGATTTTTCTTTTTGGTTGGTTCTTTTTCTTTTCAGACCATGCCTTTGCATTATTTTCATCTGTTCTAAAAGTTAGTCTCCTCTTTTCTCCTCGATTTCTTTGGCTTTCATTACATTCCTCCTTCTTGCACTAACCTTGCCTTTCCTTACCTGATGTTAGACTTCTGTATTGTTCACTCATATATCCTTTGTGTCCTTGCCTCTGTCCTTGTCATGGACTGGAGGCTTTTCCTCAGATGCCTGGCAGCATCCATGCCCGGTAGCTACCCTGACCTCCTCCTCGGCATGACCACGAGCGCTTTCCCTTCCTCCAGAGAGATGTTTTGTCCTGCTTGCAGCCGCGGACTCCTCCACGGGCGCCAGCTGAGGAAGTGCATCTCTGCTGGAGGTCGCAGCCTGCCCAGTAGCTACCCTTTCCTCCTCCCAGGCACGGATGTTGAGCTTTTGGCTGCACCGCAGGCTCTTGTCACCTTTGCTTTGCCGTCTCATTGAATCCCATTTCTTTGCTGTTCTGTTGGTTGTTTTTGTTTCTTTCTGCGTATTGTCATTTTTCCCCTGGGTCCCATTGGTTTGCTTTCCTTTGTTCGCTTGGTTTTGCTTTCTCTACTGCTCCTTTGGCTTTGCTCTCCATTGTTAATTTCATGTTTGTTTGTGTTATTTGGTTTGCTTTCCTTTTTGTTGTTCATTCTGTTCCTTGGCTCTTGGTTTTCTGGCATTGTTCTGCTTTGTCCTCCTTTCTACTTCGCTTCTTGTCTTTCATTCTGGTTTGTTTTGTTTGTTTTTCTTTTCCATGTTCTCCCCTTAGATTTTGTTAGCTTTGATATTGTCTCACTGTGTTGCTTTGAATTTTTTGCTTTGCTATATACTTGCAGACCATGCCCTTGCTTTTTTTTGGTACTTTTTCCACCGGATTACTTGTCTCTTTTCCTTTTCCTTTTGGCTTTTGTTTCCTGCTCGGTTGGCTTTGCTTTCTACTGCTGATTTTTCTTTTTGGTTGGTTCTTTTTCTTTCCAGACCATGCCTTTGCATTATTTTCATCTGTTCTAAAAGTTAGTCTCCTCTTTTCTCCTCGATTTCTTTGGCTTTCATTACATTCCTCCTTCTTGCACTAACCTTGCCTTTCCTTACCTGATGTTAGACTTCTGTATTGTTCACTCATATATCCTTTGTGTCCTTGCCTCTGTCCTTGTCATGGACTGGAGGCTTTTCCTCAGATGCCTGGCAGCATCCATGCCCGGTAGCTACCCTGACCTCCTCCTCGGCATGACCACGAGCGCTTTCCCTTCCTCCAGAGAGATGTTTTGTCCTGCTTGCAGCCGCGGACTCCTCCACGGGCGCCAGCTGAGGAAGTGCATCTCTGCTGGAGGTCGCAGCCTGCCCAGTAGCTACCCTTTCCTCCTCCCAGGCACGGATGGTGAGCTTTTGGCTGCACCGCAGGCTCTTGTCACCTTTGCTTTGCCGTCTCATTGAATCCCATTTCTTTGCTGTTCTGTTGGTTGTTTTTGTTTCTTTCTGCGTATTGTCATTTTTCCCCTGGGTCCCATTGGTTTGCTTTCCTTTGTTCGCTTGGTTTTGCTTTCTCTACTGCTCCTTTGGCTTTGCTCTCCATTGTTAATTTCATGTTTGTTTGTGTTATTTGGTTTGCTTTCCTTTTTGTTGTTCATTCTGTTCCTTGGCTCTTGGTTTTCTGGCATTGCTTTGCTTTGTCCTACTTTCTATTTTGCTTCTTGTCTTTAATTCTGGTTTGTTTTGTTTGTTTTTTCCATGTTCTCCCCTTAGATTTTGTTAGCTTTGATATTGTCTCACTGTGTTGCTTTGAATTTTTTGCTTTGCTATATACTTGCAGACCATGCCCTTGGTTTTTTTTGGTACTTTTTCCACCGGATTACTTGTCTCTTTTCCTTTTCCTTTTGGCTTTTGTTTCCTGCTCGGTTGGCTTTGCTTTCTACTGCTGATTTTTCTTTTTGGTTGGTTCTTTTTCTTTCCAGACCATGCCTTTGCATTATTTTCATCTGTTCTAAAAGTTAGTCTCCTCTTTTCTCCTCGATTTCTTTGGCTTTCATTACATTCCTCCTTCTTGCACTAACCTTGCCTTTCCTTACCTGATGTTAGACTTCTGTATTGTTCACTCATATATCCTTTGTGTCCTTGCCTCTGTCCTTGTCATTGACTGGAGGCTTTTCCTCGGGTGCCTGGCAGCATCCGTGCCCGGTAGCTACCCTGTCCTCCTCCTCGGCATGACCACAAGCGCTTTCCCTTCCTCCAGAGAGATGTTTTGTCCTGCTTGCAGCCGCGGACTCCTCCACGGGCGCCAGCTGAGGAAGTGCATCTCTGCTGGAGGTTGCAGCCTGCCCAGTAGCTACCCTTTCCTCCTCCCAGGCACGGATGGTGAGCTTTTGGCTGCACCGCAGGCTCTTGTCACCTTTGCTTTGCCGTCTCATTGAATCCCATTTCTTTGCTGTTCTGTTGGTTGTTTTTGTTTCTTTCTGCGTATTGTCATTTTTCCCCTGGGTCCCATTGGTTTGCTTTCCTTTGTTCGCTTGGTTTTGCTTTCTCTACTGCTCCTTTGGCTTTGCTCTCCATTGTTAATTTCATGTTTGTTTGTGTTATTTGGTTTGCTTTCCTTTTTGTTGTTCATTCTGTTCCTTGGCTCTTGGTTTTCTGGCATTGTTCTGCTTTGTCCTCCTTTCTACTTCGCTTCTTGTCTTTTATTGTTATAGTTTATTTTTTCTTTTCCATGTTCTCCCCTTAGATTTTGTTAGCTTTGATATTGTCTCACTGTGTTGCTTTGAATTTTTTGCTTTGCTATATACTTGCAGACCATGCCCTTGGTTTTTTTTGGTACTTTTTCCACCGGATTACTTGTCTCTTTTCCTTTTCCTTTTGGCTTTTGTTTCCTGCTCGGTTGGCTTTGCTTTCTACTGCTGATTTTTCTTTTTGGTTGGTTCTTTTTCTTTCCAGCCCATGCCTTTGCATTATTTTCATCTGTTCTAAAAGTTAGTCTCCTCTTTTCTCCTCGATTTCTTTGGCTTTCATTACATTCCTCCTTCTTGCACTAACCTTGCCTTTCCTTACCTGATGTTAGACTTCTGTATTGTTCACTCATATATCCTTTGTGTCCTTGCCTCTGTCCTTGTCATGGACTGGAGGCTTTTCCTCAGATGCCTGGCAGCATCCATGCCCGGTAGCTACCCTGACCTCCTCCTCGGCATGACCACGAGCGCTTTCCCTTCCTCCAGAGAGATGTTTTGTCCTGCTTGCAGCCGCGGACTCCTCCACGGGCGCCAGCTGAGGAAGTGCATCTCTGCTGGAGGTCGCAGCCTGCCCAGTAGCTACCCTTTCCTCCTCCCAGGCACGGATGGTGAGCTTTTGGCTGCACCGCAGGCTCTTGTCACCTTTGCTTTGCCGTCTCATTGAATCCCATTTCTTTGCTGTTCTGTTGGTTGTTTTTGTTTCTTTCTGCGTATTGTCATTTTTCCCCTGGGTCCCATTGGTTTGCTTTCCTTTGTTCGCTTGGTTTTGCTTTCTCTACTGCTCCTTTGGCTTTGCTCTCCATTGTTAATTTCATGTTTGTTTGTGTTATTTGGTTTGCTTTCCTTTTTGTTGTTCATTCTGTTCCTTGGCTCTTGGTTTTCTGGTATTGCTTTGCTTTGTCCTACTTTCTACTTCGCTTCTTGTCTTTCATTCTGGTTTGTTTTGTTTGTTTTTTCCATGTTCTCCCCTTAGATTTTGTTAGCTTTGATATTGTCTCACTGTGTTGCTTTGAATTTTTTGCTTTGCTATATACTTGCAGACCATGCCCTTGCTTTTTTTTGGTACTTTTTCCACCGGATTACTTGTCTCTTTTCCTTTTCCTTTTGGCTTTTGTTTCCTGCTCGGTTGGCTTTGCTTTCTACTGCTGATTTTTCTTTTTGGTTGGTTCTTTTTCTTTCCAGACCATGCCTTTGCATTATTTTCATCTGTTCTAAAAGTTAGTCTCCTCTTTTCTCCTCGATTTCTTTGGCTTTCATTACATTCCTCCTTCTTGCACTAACCTTGCCTTTCCTTACCTGATGTTAGCCCTCTGGTTCTTCATTCCTCTGTGTCCTTTGTGTCCTAGCCTCTGTACTTGTCATGGACTGGAGGCTTTTCCTCGGGTGCCTGGCAGCATCCGTGCCCGGTAGCTACCCTGTCCTCCTCCTCGGCATGACCACAAGCGCTTTCCCTTCCTCCAGAGAGATGTTTTGTCCTGCTTGCAGCCGCGGACTCCTCCACGGGCGCCAGCTGAGGAAGTGCATCTCTGCTGGAGGTTGCAGCCTGCCCAGTAGCTACCCTTTCCTCCTCCCAGGCACGGATGGTGAGCTTTTGGCTGCACCGCAGGCTCTTGTCACCTTTGCTTTGCCGTCTCATTGAATCCCATTTCTTTGCTGTTCTGTTGGTTGTTTTTGTTTCTTTCTGCGTATTGTCATTTTTCCCCTGGGTCCCATTGGTTTGCTTTCCTTTGTTCGCTTGGTTTTGCTTTCTCTACTGCTCCTTTGGCTTTGCTCTCCATTGTTAATTTCATGTTTGTTTGTGTTATTTGGTTTGCTTTCCTTTTTGTTGTTCATTCTGTTCCTTGGCTCTTGGTTTTCTGGTATTGCTTTGCTTTGTCCTACTTTCTACTTCGCTTCTTGTCTTTCATTCTGGTTTGTTTTGTTTGTTTTTTCCATGTTCTCCCCTTAGATTTTGTTAGCTTTGATATTGTCTCACTGTGTTGCTTTGAATTTTTTGCTTTGCTATATACTTGCAGACCATGCCCTTGGTTTTTTTTGGTACTTTTTCCACCGGATTACTTGTCTCTTTTCCTTTTCCTTTTGGCTTTTGTTTCCTGCTCGGTTGGCTTTGCTTTCTACTGCTGATTTTTCTTTTTGGTTGGTTCTTTTTCTTTCCAGACCATGCCTTTGCATTATTTTCATCTGTTCTAAAAGTTAGTCTCCTCTTTTCTCCTCGATTTCTTTGGCTTTCATTACATTCCTCCTTCTTGCACTAACCTTGCCTTTCCTTACCTGATGTTAGCCCTCTGGTTCTTCATTCCTCTGTGTCCTTTGTGTCCTAGCCTCTGTACTTGTCATGGACTGGAGGCTTTTCCTCGGGTGCCTGGCAGCATCCGTGCCCGGTAGCTACCCTGTCCTCCTCCTCGGCATGACCACAAGCGCTTTCCCTTCCTCCAGAGAGATGTTTTGTCCTGCTTGCAGCCGCGGACTCCTCCACGGGCGCCAGCTGAGGAAGTGCATCTCTGCTGGAGGTTGCAGCCTGCCCAGTAGCTACCCTTTCCTCCTCCCAGGCACGGATGGTGAGCTTTTGGCTGCACCGCAGGCTCTTGTCACCTTTGCTTTGCCGTCTCATTGAATCCCATTTCTTTGCTGTTCTGTTGGTTGTTTTTGTTTCTTTCTGCGTATTGTCATTTTTCCCCTGGGTCCCATTGGTTTGCTTTCCTTTGTTCGCTTGGTTTTGCTTTCTCTACTGCTCCTTTGGCTTTGCTCTCCATTGTTAATTTCATGTTTGTTTGTGTTATTTGGTTTGCTTTCCTTTTTGTTGTTCATTCTGTTCCTTGGCTCTTGGTTTTCTGGCATTGTTCTGCTTTGTCCTCCTTTCTACTTCGCTTCTTGTCTTTTATTGTTATAGTTTATTTTTTTTTTCCATGTTCTCCCCTTAGATTTTGTTAGCTTTGATATTGTCTCACTGTGTTGCTTTGAATTTTTTGCTTTGCTATATACTTGCAGACCATGCCCTTGCTTTTTTTTGGTACTTTTTCCACCGGATTACTTGTCTCTTTTCCTTTTCCTTTTGGCTTTTGTTTCCTGCTCGGTTGGCTTTGCTTTCTACTGCTGATTTTTCTTTTTGGTTGGTTCTTTTTCTTTCCAGACCATGCCTTTGCATTATTTTCATCTGTTCTAAAAGTTAGTCTCCTCTTTTCTCCTCTATTTCTTTGGCTTTCATTACATTCCTCCTTCTTGCACTAACCTTGCCTTTCCTTACCTGATGTTAGACTTCTGTATTGTTCACTCATATATCCTTTGTGTCCTTGCCTCTGTCCTTGTCATGGACTGGAGGCTTTTCCTCAGATGCCTGGCAGCATCCATGCCCGGTAGCTACCCTGACCTCCTCCTCGGCATGACCACGAGCGCTTTCCCTTCCTCCAGAGAGATGTTTTGTCCTGCTTGCAGCCGCGGACTCCTCCACGGGCGCCAGCTGAGGAAGTGCATCTCTGCTGGAGGTCGCAGCCTGCCCAGTAGCTACCCTTTTCTCCTCCCAGGCACGGATGTTGAGCTTTTGGCTGCACCGCAGGCTCTTGTCACCTTTGCTTTGCCGTCTCATTGAATCCCATTTCTTTGCTGTTCTGTTGGTTGTTTTTGTTTCTTTCTGCGTATTGTCATTTTTCCCCTGGGTCCCATTGGTTTGCTTTCCTTTGTTCGCTTGGTTTTGCTTTCTCTACTGCTCCTTTGGCTTTGCTCTCCATTGTTAATTTCATGTTTGTTTGTGTTATTTGGTTTGCTTTCCTTTTTGTTGTTCATTCTGTTCCTTGGCTCTTGGTTTTCTGGTATTGCTTTGCTTTGTCCTACTTTCTACTTCGCTTCTTGTCTTTCATTCTGGTTTGTTTTGTTTGTTTTTTCCATGTTCTCCCCTTAGATTTTGTTAGCTTTGATATTGTCTCACTGTGTTGCTTTGAATTTTTTGCTTTGCTATATACTTGCAGACCATGCCCTTGGTTTTTTTTGGTACTTTTTCCACCGGATTACTTGTCTCTTTTCCTTTTCCTTTTGGCTTTTGTTTCCTGCTCGGTTGGCTTTGCTTTCTACTGCTGATTTTTCTTTTTGGTTGGTTCTTTTTCTTTCCAGACCATGCCTTTGCATTATTTTCATCTGTTCTAAAAGTTAGTCTCCTCTTTTCTCCTCGATTTCTTTGGCTTTCATTACATTCCTCCTTCTTGCACTAACCTTGCCTTTCCTTACCTGATGTTAGCCCTCTGGTTCTTCATTCCTCTGTGTCCTTTGTGTCCTAGCCTCTGTACTTGTCATGGACTGGAGGCTTTTCCTCGGGTGCCTGGCAGCATCCGTGCCCGGTAGCTACCCTGTCCTCCTCCTCGGCATGACCACAAGCGCTTTCCCTTCCTCCAGAGAGATGTTTTGTCCTGCTTGCAGCCGCGGACTCCTCCACGGGCGCCAGCTGAGGAAGTGCATCTCTGCTGGAGGTTGCAGCCTGCCCAGTAGCTACCCTTTCCTCCTCCCAGGCACGGATGGTGAGCTTTTGGCTGCACCGCAGGCTCTTGTCACCTTTGCTTTGCCGTCTCATTGAATCCCATTTCTTTGCTGTTCTGTTGGTTGTTTTTGTTTCTTTCTGCGTATTGTCATTTTTCCCCTGGGTCCCATTGGTTTGCTTTCCTTTGTTCGCTTGGTTTTGCTTTCTCTACTGCTCCTTTGGCTTTGCTCTCCATTGTTAATTTCATGTTTGTTTGTGTTATTTGGTTTGCTTTCCTTTTTGTTGTTCATTCTGTTCCTTGGCTCTTGGTTTTCTGGCATTGTTCTGCTTTGTCCTCCTTTCTACTTCGCTTCTTGTCTTTTATTGTTATAGTTTATTTTTTTTTTCCATGTTCTCCCCTTAGATTTTGTTAGCTTTGATATTGTCTCACTGTGTTGCTTTGAATTTTTTGCTTTGCTATATACTTGCAGACCATGCCCTTGCTTTTTTTTGGTACTTTTTCCACCGGATTACTTGTCTCTTTTCCTTTTCCTTTTGGCTTTTGTTTCCTGCTCGGTTGGCTTTGCTTTCTACTGCTGATTTTTCTTTTTGGTTGGTTCTTTTTCTTTCCAGACCATGCCTTTGCATTATTTTCATCTGTTCTAAAAGTTAGTCTCCTCTTTTCTCCTCTATTTCTTTGGCTTTCATTACATTCCTCCTTCTTGCACTAACCTTGCCTTTCCTTACCTGATGTTAGACTTCTGTATTGTTCACTCATATATCCTTTGTGTCCTTGCCTCTGTCCTTGTCATGGACTGGAGGCTTTTCCTCAGATGCCTGGCAGCATCCATGCCCGGTAGCTACCCTGACCTCCTCCTCGGCATGACCACGAGCGCTTTCCCTTCCTCCAGAGAGATGTTTTGTCCTGCTTGCAGCCGCGGACTCCTCCACGGGCGCCAGCTGAGGAAGTGCATCTCTGCTGGAGGTCGCAGCCTGCCCAGTAGCTACCCTTTCCTCCTCCCAGGCACGGATGTTGAGCTTTTGGCTGCACCGCAGGCTCTTGTCACCTTTGCTTTGCCGTCTCATTGAATCCCATTTCTTTGCTGTTCTGTTGGTTGTTTTTGTTTCTTTCTGCGTATTGTCATTTTTCCCCTGGGTCCCATTGGTTTGCTTTCCTTTGTTCGCTTGGTTTTGCTTTCTCTACTGCTCCTTTGGCTTTGCTCTCCATTGTTAATTTCATGTTTGTTTGTGTTATTTGGTTTGCTTTCCTTTTTGTTGTTCATTCTGTTCCTTGGCTCTTGGTTTTCTGGTATTGCTTTGCTTTGTCCTACTTTCTACTTCGCTTCTTGTCTTTCATTCTGGTTTGTTTTGTTTGTTTTTTCCATGTTCTCCCCTTAGATTTTGTTAGCTTTGATATTGTCTCACTGTGTTGCTTTGAATTTTTTGCTTTGCTATATACTTGCAGACCATGCCCTTGGTTTTTTTTGGTACTTTTTCCACCGGATTACTTGTCTCTTTTCCTTTTCCTTTTGGCTTTTGTTTCCTGCTCGGTTGGCTTTGCTTTCTACTGCTGATTTTTCTTTTTGGTTGGTTCTTTTTCTTTCCAGACCATGCCTTTGCATTATTTTCATCTGTTCTAAAAGTTAGTCTCCTCTTTTCTCCTCGATTTCTTTGGCTTTCATTACATTCCTCCTTCTTGCACTAACCTTGCCTTTCCTTACCTGATGTTAGACTTCTGTATTGTTCACTCATATATCCTTTGTGTCCTTGCCTCTGTCCTTGTCATGGACTGGAGGCTTTTCCTCAGATGCCTGGCAGCATCCATGCCCGGTAGCTACCCTGACCTCCTCCTCGGCATGACCACGAGCGCTTTCCCTTCCTCCAGAGAGATGTTTTGTCCTGCTTGCAGCCGCGGACTCCTCCACGGGCGCCAGCTGAGGAAGTGCATCTCTGCTGGAGGTCGCAGCCTGCCCAGTAGCTACCCTTTCCTCCTCCCAGGCACGGATGGTGAGCTTTTGGCTGCACCGCAGGCTCTTGTCACCTTTGCTTTGCCGTCTCATTGAATCCCATTTCTTTGCTCTTCTGTTGGTTGTTTTTGTTTCTTTCTGCGTATTGTCTCTTTTTCCCCTGGGTCCCATTGGTTTGCTTTCCTTTGTTCGCTTGGTTTTGCTTTCTCTACTGCTCCTTTGGCTTTGCTCTCCATTGTTAATTTCATGTTTGTTTGTGTTATTTGGTTTGCTTTCCTTTTTGTTGTTCATTCTGTTCCTTGGCTCTTGGTTTTCTGGCATTGCTTTGCTTTGTCCTACTTTCTATTTTGCTTCTTGTCTTTAATTCTGGTTTGTTTTGTTTGTTTTTTTTTTTTTCCATGTTCTCCCCTTAGATTTTGTTAGCTTTGATATTGTCTCACTTTGAATTTTTTGCTTTGCTATATACTTGCAGACCATGCCCTTGGTTTTTTTTGGTACTTTTTCCACCGGATTACTTGTCTCTTTTCCTTTTCCTTTTGGCTTTTGTTTCCTGCTCGGTTGGCTTTGCTTTCTACTGCTGATTTTTCTTTTTGGTTGGTTTTCTTTCCAGACCATGCCTTTGCATTATTTTCATCTGTTCTAAAAGTTAGTCTCCTCTTTTCTCCTCGATTTCTTTGGCTTTCATTACATTCCTCCTTCTTGCACTAACCTTGCCTTTCCTTACCTGATGTTAGCCCTCTGGTTCTTCATTCCTCTGTGTCCTTTGTGTCCTAGCCTCTGTCCTTGTCATGGACTGGAGGCTTTTCCTCGGGTGCCTGGCAGCATCCGTGCCCGGTAGCTACCCTGTCCTCCTCCTCGGCATGACCACAAGCGCTTTCCCTTCCTCCAGAGAGATGTTTTGTCCTGCTTGCAGCCGCGGACTCCTCCACGGGCGCCAGCTGAGGAAGTGCATCTCTGCTGGAGGTTGCAGCCTGCCCAGTAGCTACCCTTTCCTCCTCCCAGGCACGGATGGTGAGCTTTTGGCTGCACCGCAGGCTCTTGTCACCTTTGCTTTGCCGTCTCATTGAATCCCATTTCTTTGCTGTTCTGTTGGTTGTTTTTGTTTCTTTCTGCGTATTGTCATTTTTCCCCTGGGTCCCATTGGTTTGCTTTCCTTTGTTCGCTTGGTTTTGCTTTCTCTACTGCTCCTTTGGCTTTGCTCTCCATTGTTAATTTCATGTTTGTTTGTGTTATTTGCTTTGCTTTCCTTTTTGTTGTTCATTCTGTTCCTTGGCTCTTGGTTTTCTGGTATTGCTTTGCTTTGTCCTACTTTCTACTTCGCTTCTTGTCTTTCATTCTGGTTTGTTTTGTTTGTTTTTCTTTTCCATGTTCTCCCCTTAGATTTTGTTAGCTTTGATATTGTCTCACTGTGTTGCTTTGAATTTTTTGCTTTGCTATATACTTGCAGACCATGCCCTTGGTTTTTTTTGGTACTTTTTCCACCGGATTACTTGTCTCTTTTCCTTTTCCTTTTGGCTTTTGTTTCCTGCTCGGTTGGCTTTGCTTTCTACTGCTGATTTTTCTTTTTGGTTGGTTCTTTTTCTTTCCAGACCATGCCTTTGCATTATTTTCATCTGTTCTAAAAGTTAGTCTCCTCTTTTCTCCTCGATTTCTTTGGCTTTCATTACATTCCTCCTTCTTGCACTAACCTTGCCTTTCCTTACCTGATGTTAGACTTCTGTATTGTTCACTCATATATCCTTTGTGTCCTTGCCTCTGTCCTTGTCATGGACTGGAGGCTTTTCCTCAGATGCCTGGCAGCATCCATGCCCGGTAGCTACCCTGACCTCCTCCTCGGCATGACCACGAGCGCTTTCCCTTCCTCCAGAGAGATGTTTTGTCCTGCTTGCAGCCGCGGACTCCTCCACGGGCGCCAGCTGAGGAAGTGCATCTCTGCTGGAGGTTGCAGCCTGCCCAGTAGCTACCCTTTCCTCCTCCCAGGCACGGATGGTGAGCTTTTGGCTGCACCGCAGGCTCTTGTCACCTTTGCTTTGCCGTCTCATTGAATCCCATTTCTTTGCTGTTCTGTTGGTTGTTTTTGTTTCTTTCTGCGTATTGTCATTTTTCCCCTGGGTCCCATTGGTTTGCTTTCCTTTGTTCGCTTGGTTTTGCTTTCTCTACTGCTCCTTTGGCTTTGCTCTCCATTGTTAATTTCATGTTTGCTTGTGTTATTTGGTTTGCTTTCCTTTTTGTTGTTCATTCTGTTCCTTGGCTCTTGGTTTTCTGGCATTGTTTTGCTTTGTCCTACTTTCTATTTTGCTTCTTGTCTTTCATTCTGGTTTGTTTTGTTTGTTTGTTTTTTTTCCATGTTCTCCCCTTAGATTTTGTTAGCTTTGATATTGTCTCACTGTGTTGCTTTGAATTTTTTGCTTTGCTATATACTTGCAGACCATGCCCTTGCTTTTTTTTGGTACTTTTTCCACCGGATTACTTGTCTCTTTTCCTTTTCCTTTTGGCTTTTGTTTCCTGCTCGGTTGGCTTTGCTTTCTACTGCTGATTTTTCTTTTTGGTTGGTTCTTTTTCTTTCCAGACCATGCCTTTGCATTATTTTCATCTGTTCTAAAAGTTAGTCTCCTCTTTTCTCCTCGATTTCTTTGGCTTTCATTACATTCCTCCTTCTTGCACTAACCTTGCCTTTTCTTACCTGATGTTAGACTTCTGTATTGTTCACTCATATATCCTTTGTGTCCTTGCCTCTGTCCTTGTCATGGACTGGAGGCTTTTCCTGAGGTGCCTGGCATCATCCGTGCCCGGTAGCTACCCTGTCCTCCTCCTCGGCATGACCACGAGCGCTTTCCCTTCCTCCAGAGAGATGTTTTGTCCTGCTTGCAGCCGCGGACTCCTCCACGGGCGCCAGCTGAGGAAGTGCATCTCTGCTGGAGGTCGCAGCCTGCCCAGTAGCTACCCTTTCCTCCTCCCAGGCACGGATGGTGAGCTTTTGGCTGCACCGCAGGCTCTTGTCACCTTTGCTTTGCCGTCTCATTGAATCCCATTTCTTTGCTGTTCTGTTGGTTGTTTTTGTTTCTTTCTGCGTATTGTCGTTTTTCCCCTGGGTCCCATTGGTTTGCTTTCCTTTGTTCGCTTGGTTTTGCTTTCTCTACTGCTCCTTTGGCTTTGCTCTCCATTGTTAATTTCATGTTTGTTTTGTTTTTCTGGTTTGCTTTCCTTTTTGTTGTTCATTCTGTTCCTTGGCTCTTGGTTTTCTGGCATTGTTCTGCTTTGTCCTCCTTTCTACTTCGCTTCTTGTCTTTTATTGTTATAGTTTATTTTTTTTTTCCACGTTCTCCCCTTAGATTTTGTTAGCTTTGATATTGTCTCACTGTGTTGCTTTGAATTTTTTGCTTTGCTATGTACTTGCAGACCATGCCCTTGGTTTTTTTTGGTACTTTTTCCACCGGATTACTTGTCTCTTTTCCTTTTCCTTTTGGCTTTTGTTTCCTGCTCGGTTGGCTTTGCTTTCTACTGCTGATTTTTCTTTTTGGTTGGTTCTTTTTCTTTCCAGACCATGCCTTTGCATTATTTTCATCTGTTCTAAAAGTTAGTCTCCTCTTTTCTCCTCGATTTCTTTGGCTTTCATTACATTCCTCCTTCTTGCACTAACCTTGCCTTTTCTTACCTGATGTTAGACTTCTGTATTGTTCACTCATATATCCTTTGTGTCCTTGCCTCTGTCCTTGTCATGGACTGGAGGCTTTTCCTGAGATGCCTGGCATCATCCGTGCCCGGTAGCTACCCTGTCCTCCTCCTCGGCATGACCACGAGCGCTTTCCCTTCCTCCAGAGAGATGTTTTGTCCTGCTTGCAGCCGCGGACTCCTCCACGGGCGCCAGCTGAGGAAGTGCATCTCTGCTGGAGGTCGCAGCCTGCCCAGTAGCTACCCTTTCCTCCTCCCAGGCACGGATGGTGAGCTTTTGGCTGCACCGCAGGCTCTTGTCACCTTTGCTTTGCCGTCTCATTGAATCCCATTTCTTTGCTGTTCTGTTGGTTGTTTTTGTTTCTTTCTGCGTATTGTCATTTTTCCACTGGGTCCCATTGGTTTGCTTTCCTTTGTTCACTTGGTTTTGCTTTCTCTACTGCTCCTTTGGCTTTGCTCTCCATTGTTAATTTCATGTTTGTTTGTGTTATTTGCTTTGCTTTCCTTTTTGTTGTTCATTCTGTTCCTTGGCTCTTGGTTTTCTGGCATTGCTTTGCTTTGTCCTACTTTCTATTTTGCTTCTTGTCTTTCATTCTGGTTTGTTTTGTTTGTTTTTTTTTTTTCCATGTTCTCCCCTTAGATTTTGTTAGCTTTGATATTGTCTCACTGTGTTGCTTTGAATTTTTTGCTTTGCTATATACTTGCAGACCATGCCCTTGGTTTTTTTTGGTACTTTTTCCACCGGATTACTTGTCTCTTTTCCTTTTCCTTTTGGCTTTTGTTTCCTGCTCGGTTGGCTTTGCTTTCTACTGCTGATTTTTCTTTTTGGTTGGTTCTTTTTCTTTCCAGCCCATGCCTTTGCATTATTTTCATCTGTTCTAAAAGTTAGTCTCCTCTTTTCTCCTCTATTACTTTGGCTTTCATTACATTCCTCCTTCTTGCACTAACCTTGCCTTTCCTTACCTGATGTTAGACTTCTGTATTGTTCACTCATATATCCTTTGTGTCCTTGCCTCTGTCCTTGTCATTGACTGGAGGCTTTTCCTCAGATGCCTGGCAGCATCCATGCCCGGTAGCTACCCTGACCTCCTCCTCGGCATGACCACGAGCGCTTTCCCTTCCTCCAGAGAGATGTTTTGTCCTGCTTGCAGCCGCGGACTCCTCCACGGGCGCCAGCTGAGGAAGTGCATCTCTGCTGGAGGTCGCAGCCTGCCCAGTAGCTACCCTTTCCTCCTCCCAGGCACGGATGGTGAGCTTTTGGCTGCACCGCAGGCTCTTGTCACCTTTGCTTTGCCGTCTCATTGAATCCCATTTCTTTGCTCTTCTGTTGGTTGTTTCAGTTTCTTTCTGCGTATTGTCTCTTTTTCCCCTGGGTCCCATTGGTTTGCTTTCCTTTGTTCGCTTGGTTTTGCTTTCTCTACTGCTCCTTTGGCTTTGCTCTCCATTGTTAATTTCATGTTTGTTTGTGTTATTTGGTTTGCTTTCCTTTTTGTTGTTCATTCTGTTCCTTGGCTCTTGGTTTTCTGGCATTGCTTTGCTTTGTCCTACTTTCTATTTTGCTTCTTGTCTTTCATTCTGGTTTGTTTTGTTTGTTTTTTTTTTTTTCCATGTTCTCCCCTTAGATTTTGTTAGCTTTGATATTGTCTCACTGTGTTGCTTTGAATTTTTTGCTTTGCTATATACTTGCAGACCATGCCCTTGGTTTTTTTTGGTACTTTTTCCACCGGATTACTTGTCTCTTTTCCTTTTCCTTTTGGCTTTTGTTTCCTGCTCGGTTGGCTTTGCTTTCTACTGCTGATTTTTCTTTTTGGTTGGTTCTTTTTCTTTCCAGACCATGCCTTTGCATTATTTTCATCTGTTCTAAAAGTTAGTCTCCTCTTTTCTCCTCTATTACTTTGGCTTTCATTACATTCCTCCTTCTTGCACTAACCTTGCCTTTCCTTACCTGATGTTAGACTTCTGTATTGTTCACTCATATATCCTTTGTGTCCTTGCCTCTGTCCTTGTCATGGACTGGAGGCTTTTCCTCAGATGCCTGGCAGCATCCATGCCCGGTAGCTACCCTGACCTCCTCCTCGGCATGACCACGAGCGCTTTCCCTTCCTCCAGAGAGATGTTTTGTCCTGCTTGCAGCCGCGGACTCCTCCACGGGCGCCAGCTGAGGAAGTGCATCTCTGCTGGAGGTCGCAGCCTGCCCAGTAGCTACCCTTTCCTCCTCCCAGGCACGGATGGTGAGCTTTTGGCTGCACCGCAGGCTCTTGTCACCTTTGCTTTGCCGTCTCATTGAATCCCATTTCTTTGCTGTTCTGTTGGTTGTTTTTGTTTCTTTCTGCGTATTGTCATTTTTCCCCTGGGTCCCATTGGTTTGCTTTCCTTTGTTCGCTTGGTTTTGCTTTCTCTACTGCTCCTTTGGCTTTGCTCTCCATTGTTAATTTCATGTTTGTTTGTGTTATTTGGTTTGCTTTCCTTTTTGTTGTTCATTCTGTTCCTTGGCTCTTGGTTTTCTGGTATTGCTTTGCTTTGTCCTACTTTCTACTTCGCTTCTTGTCTTTCATTCTGGTTTGTTTTGTTTGTTTTTTTTTTCCATGTTCTCCCCTTAGATTTTGTTAGCTTTGATATTGTCTCACTGTGTTGCTTTGAATTTTTTGCTTTGCTATATACTTGCAGACCATGCCCTTGCTTTTTTTTTGGTACTTTTTCCACCGGATTACTTGTCTCTTTTCCTTTTCCTTTTGGCTTTTGTTTCCTGCTCGGTTGGCTTTGCTTTCTACTGCTGATTTTTCTTTTTGGTTGGTTCTTTTTCTTTCCAGCCCATGCCTTTGCATTATTTTCATCTGTTCTAAAAGTTAGTCTCCTCTTTTCTCCTCGATTTCTTTGGCTTTCATTACATTCCTCCTTCTTGCACTAACCTTGCCTTTCCTTACCTGATGTTAGACTTCTGTATTGTTCACTCCTCTGTGTCCTTTGTGTCCTAGCCTCTGTCCTTGTCATGGACTGGAGGCTTTTCCTCAGATGCCTGGCAGCATCCATGCCCGGTAGCTACCCTGACCTCCTCCTCGGCATGACCACGAGCGCTTTCCCTTCCTCCAGAGAGATGTTTTGTCCTGCTTGCAGCCGCGGACTCCTCCACGGGCGCCAGCTGAGGAAGTGCATCTCTGCTGGAGGTCGCAGCCTGCCCAGTAGCTACCCTTTCCTCCTCCCAGGCACGGATGGTGAGCTTTTGGCTGCACCGCAGGCTCTTGTCTCCTTTGCTTTGCCGTCTCATTGAATCCCATTTCTTTGCTGTTCTGTTGGTTGTTTTTGTTTCTTTCTGCGTATTGTCATTTTTCCCCTGGGTCCCATTGGTTTGCTTTCCTTTGTTCGCTTGGTTTTGCTTTCTCTACTGCTCCTTTGGCTTTGCTCTCCATTGTTAATTTCATGTTTGTTTGTGTTATTTGGTTTGCTTTCCTTTTTGTTGTTCATTCTGTTCCTTGGCTCTTGGTTTTCTGGCATTGTTCTGCTTTGTCCTCCTTTCTACTTCGCTTCTTGTCTTTTATTGTTATAGTTTATTTTTTTTTTCCACGTTCTCCCCTTAGATTTTGTTAGCTTTGATATTGTCTCACTGTGTTGCTTTGAATTTTTTGCTTTGCTATATACTTGCAGACCATGCCCTTGGTTTTTTTTGGTACTTTTTCCACCGGATTACTTGTCTCTTTTCCTTTTCCTTTTGGCTTTTGTTTCCTGCTCGGTTGGCTTTGCTTTCTACTGCTGATTTTTCTTTTTGGTTGGTTCTTTTTCTTTCCAGACCATGCCTTTGCATTATTTTCATCTGTTCTAAAAGTTAGTCTCCTCTTTTCTCCTCTATTACTTTGGCTTTCATTACATTCCTCCTTCTTGCACTAACCTTGCCTTTCCTTACCTGATGTTAGACTTCTGTATTGTTCACTCATATATCCTTTGTGTCCTTGCCTCTGTCCTTGTCATGGACTGGAGGCTTTTCCTCAGATGCCTGGCAGCATCCATGCCCGGTAGCTACCCTGACCTCCTCCTCGGCATGACCACGAGCGCTTTCCCTTCCTCCAGAGAGATGTTTTGTCCTGCTTGCAGCCGCGGACTCCTCCACGGGCGCCAGCTGAGGAAGTGCATCTCTGCTGGAGGTCGCAGCCTGCCCAGTAGCTACCCTTTCCTCCTCCCAGGCACGGATGGTGAGCTTTTGGCTGCACCGCAGGCTCTTGTCACCTTTGCTTTGCCGTCTCATTGAATCCCATTTCTTTGCTCTTCTGTTGGTTGTTTCAGTTTCTTTCTGCGTACTGTCTCTTTTTCCACTGGGTCCCATTGGTTTGCTTTCCTTTGTTCGCTTGGTTTTGCTTTCTCTACTGCTCCTTTGGCTTTGCTCTCCATTGTTAATTTCATGTTTGTTTGTGTTATTTGGTTTGCTTTCCTTTTTGTTGTTCATTCTGTTCCTTGGCTCTTGGTTTTCTGGCATTGCTTTGCTTTGTCCTACTTTCTATTTTGCTTCTTGTCTTTCATTCTGGTTTGTTTTGTTTGTTTTTTTTTTTTCCATGTTCTCCCCTTAGATTTTGTTAGCTTTGATATTGTCTCACTGTGTTGCTTTGAATTTTTTGCTTTGCTATATACTTGCAGACCATGCCCTTGCTTTTTTTTGGTACTTTTTCCACCGGATTACTTGTCTCTTTTCCTTTTCCTTTTGGCTTTTGTTTCCTGCTCGGTTGGCTTTGCTTTCTACTGCTGATTTTTCTTTTTGGTTGGTTCTTTTTCTTTCCAGACCATGCCTTTGCATTATTTTCATCTGTTCTAAAAGTTAGTCTCCTCTTTTCTCCTCTATTTCTTTGGCTTTCATTACATTCCTCCTTCTTCCACTTACCTTGCCTTTCCTTACCTGATGTTAGCCCTCTGGTTCTTCATTCCTCTGTGTCCTTTGTGTCCTAGCCTCTGTCCTTGTCATGGACTGGAGGCTTTTCCTCGGGTGCCTGGCAGCATCCGTGCCCGGTAGCTACCCTGACCTCCTCCTCGGCATGACCATGAGCGCTTTCCCTTCCTCCAGAGAGATGTTTTGTCCTGCTTGCAGCCGCGGACTCCTCCACGGGCGCCAGCTGAGGAAGTGCATCTCTGCTGGAGGTCGCAGCCTGCCCAGTAGCTACCCTTTCCTCCTCCCAGGCACGGATGGTGAGCTTTTGGCTGCACCGCAGGCTCTTGTCACCTTTGCTTTGCCGTCTCATTGAATCCCATTTCTTTCCTCTTCTGTTGGTTGTTTCAGTTTCTTTCTGCGTATTGTCATTTTTCCCCTGGGTCCCATTGGTTTGCTTTCCTTTGTTCGCTTGGTTTTGCTTTCTCTACTGCTCCTTTGGCTTTGCTCTCCATTGTTAATTTCATGTTTGTTTGTGTTATTTGGTTTGCTTTCCTTTTTGTTGTTCATTCTGTTCCTTGGCTCTTGGTTTTCTGGTATTGCTTTGCTTTGTCCTACTTTCTACTTCGCTTCTTGTCTTTCATTCTGGTTTGTTTTGTTGGTTTTTTCCATGTTCTCCCCTTAGATTTTGTTAGCTTTGATATTGTCTCACTGTGTTGCTTTGAATTTTTTGCTTTGCTATATACTTGCAGACCATGCCCTTGGTTTTTTTGGTACTTTTTCCACCGGATTACTTGTCTCTTTTCCTTTTCCTTTTGGCTTTTGTTTCCTGCTCGGTTGGCTTTGCTTTCTACTGCTGATTTTTCTTTTTGGTTGGTTCTTTTTCTTTCCAGACCATGCCTTTGCATTATTTTCATCTGTTCTAAAAGTTAGTCTCCTCTTTTCTCCTCGATTTCTTTGGCTTTCATTACATTCCTCCTTCTTGCACTAACCTTGCCTTTCCTTACCTGATGTTAGACTTCTGTATTGTTCACTCATATATCCTTTGTGTCCTTGCCTCTGTCCTTGTCATGGACTGGAGGCTTTTCCTCAGATGCCTGGCAGCATCCATGCCCGGTAGCTACCCTGACCTCCTCCTCGGCATGACCACAAGCGCTTTCCCTTCCTCCAGAGAGATGTTTTGTCCTGCTTGCAGCCGCGGACTCCTCCACGGGCGCCAGCTGAGGAAGTGCATCTCTGCTGGAGGTTGCAGCCTGCCCAGTAGCTACCCTTTCCTCCTCCCAGGCACGGATGATGAGCTTTTGGCTGCACCGCAGGCTCTTGTCACCTTTGCTTTGCCGTCTCATTGAATCCCATTTCTTTGCTGTTCTGTTGGTTGTTTTTGTTTCTTTCTGCGTATTGTCATTTTTCCCCTGGGTCCCATTGGTTTGCTTTCCTTTGTTCGCTTGGTTTTGCTTTCTCTACTGCTCCTTTGGCTTTGCTCTCCATTGTTAATTTCATGTTTGTTTGTGTTATTTGCTTTGCTTTCCTTTTTGTTGTTCATTCTGTTCCTTGGCTCTTGGTTTTCTGGCATTGCTTTGCTTTGTCCTACTTTCTATTTTGCTTCTTGTCTTTCATTCTGGTTTGTATTGTTTGTTTGTTTTTTTTCCATGTTCTCCCCTTAGATTTTGTTAGCTTTGATATTGTTTCACTGTGTTGCTTTGAATTTTTTGCTTTGCTATATACTTGCAGACCATGCCCTTGCTTTTTTTTGGTACTTTTTCCACCGGATTACTTATCTCTTTTCCTTTTCCTTTTGGCTTTTGTTTCCTGCTCGGTTGGCTTTGCTTTCTACTGCTGATTTTTCTTTTTGGTTGGTTCTTTTTCTTTCCAGCCCATGCCTTTGCATTATTTTCATCTGTTCTAAAAGTTAGTCTCCTCTTTTCTCCTCGATTTCTTTGGCTTTCATTACATTCCTCCTTCTTGCACTAACCTTGCCTTTCCTTACCTGATGTTAGACTTCTGTATTGTTCACTCATATATCCTTTGTGTCCTTGCCTCTGTCCTTGTCATGGACTGGAGGCTTTTCTTGAGGTGCCTGGCATCATCCGTGCCCGGTAGCTACCCTGTCCTCCTCCTCGGCATGACCACAAGCGCTTTCCCTTCCTCCAGAGAGATGTTTTGTCCTGCTTGCAGCCGCGGACTCCTCCACGGGCGCCAGCTGAGGAAGTGCATCTCTGCTGGAGGTTGCAGCCTGCCCAGTAGCTACCCTTTCCTCCTCCCAGGCACGGATGATGAGCTTTTGGCTGCACCGCAGGCTCTTGTCACCTTTGCTTTGCCGTCTCATTGAATCCCATTTCTTTGCTGTTCTGTTGGTTGTTTTTGTTTCTTTCTGCGTATTGTCGTTTTTCCCCTGGGTCCCATTGGTTTTCTTTCCTTTGTTCGCTTGGTTTTGCTTTCTCTACTGCTCCTTTGGCTTTGCTCTCCATTGTTAATTTCATGTTTGTTTGTGTTATTTGGTTTGCTTTCCTTTTTGTTGTTCATTCTGTTCCTTGGCTCTTGGTTTTCTGGCATTGTTCTGCTTTGTCCTCCTTTCTACTTCGCTTCTTGTCTTTTATTGTTATAGTGTATTTTTTTTTTCCATGTTCTCCCCTTAGATTTTGTTAGCTTTGATATTGTCTCACTGTGTTGCTTTGAATTTTTTGCTTTGCTATATACTTGCAGACCATGCCCTTGCTTTTTTTTGGTACTTTTTCCACCGGATTACTTATCTCTTTTCCTTTTCCTTTTGGCTTTTGTTTCCTGCTCGGTTGGCTTTGCTTTCTACTGCTGATTTTTCTTTTTGGTTGGTTCTTTTTCTTTCCAGCCCATGCCTTTGCATTATTTTCATCTGTTCTAAAAGTTAGTCTCCTCTTTTCTCCTCTATTTCTTTGGCTTTCATTACATTCCTCCTTCTTGCACTAACCTTGCCTTTCCTTACCTGATGTTAGACTTCTGTATTGTTCACTCATATATCCTTTGTGTCCTTGCCTCTGTCCTTGTCATGGACTGGAGGCTTTTCTTGAGGTGCCTGGCATCATCCGTGCCCGGTAGCTACCCTGTCCTCCTCCTCGGCATGACCACAAGCGCTTTCCCTTCCTCCAGAGAGATGTTTTGTCCTGCTTGCAGCCGCGGACTCCTCCACGGGCGCCAGCTGAGGAAGTGCATCTCTGCTGGAGGTTGCAGCCTTCCCAGTAGCTACCCTTTCCTCCTCCCAGGCACGGATGATGAGCTTTTGGCTGTACCGCAGGCTCTCGTCACCTTTGCTTTGCCGTCTCATTGAATCCCATTTCTTTGCTGTTCTGTTGGTTGTTTTTGTTTCTTTCTGCGTATTGTCGTTTTTCCCCTGGGTCCCATTGGTTTTCTTTCCTTTGTTCGCTTGGTTTTGCTTTCTCTACTGCTCCTTTGGCTTTGCTCTCCATTGTTAATTTCATGTTTGTTTGTGTTATTTGGTTTGCTTTCCTTTTTGTTGTTCATTCTGTTCCTTGGCTCTTGGTTTTCTGGCATTGTTCTGCTTTGTCCTCCTTTCTACTTCGCTTCTTGTCTTTTATTGTTATAGTGTATTTTTTTTTTCCATGTTCTCCCCTTAGATTTTGTTAGCTTTGATATTGTCTCACTGTGTTGCTTTGAATTTTTTGCTTTGCTATATACTTGCAGACCATGCCCTTGCATTTTTTTGGTACTTTTTCCACCGGATTACTTGTCTCTTTTCCTTTTCCTTTTGGCTTTTGTTTCCTGCTCGGTTGGCTTTGCTTTCTACTGCTGATTTTTCTTTTTGGTTGGTTCTTTTTCTTTCCAGCCCATGCCTTTGCATTATTTTCATCTGTTCTAAAAGTTAGTCTCCTCTTTTCTCCTCTATTTCTTTGGCTTTCATTACATTCCTCCTTCTTGCACCTACCTTGCCTTTCCTTACCTGATGTTAGACTTCTGTATTGTTCACTCATATATCCTTTGTGTCCTAGACTCTGTCCTTGTCATGGACTGGAGGCTTTTCCTCAGATGCCTGGCAGCATCCGTGCCCGGTAGCTACCCTGACCTCCTCCTCGGCATGACCACGAGTGCTTTCCCTTCCTCCAGAGAGATGTTTTGTCCTGCTTGCAGCCGCGGACTCCTCCACGGGCGCCAGCTGAGGAAGTGCATCTCTGCTGGAGGTCGCAGCCTGCCCAGTAGCTACCCTTTCCTCCTCCCAGGCACGGATGATGAGCTTTTGGCTGCACCGCAGGCTCTTGTCACCTTTGCTTTGCCGTCTCATTGAATCCCATTTCTTTGCTGTTCTGTTGGTTGTTTTTGTTTCTTTCTGCGTATTGTCATTTTTCCCCTGGGTCCCATTGGTTTGCTTTCCTTTGTTCGCTTGGTTTTGCTTTCTCTACTGCTCCTTTGGCTTTGCTCTCCATTGTTAATTTCATGTTTGTTTGTGTTATTTGCTTTGCTTTCCTTTTTGTTGTTCATTCTGTTCCTTGGCTCTTGGTTTTCTGGCATTGCTTTGCTTTGTCCTACTTTCTATTTTGCTTCTTGTCTTTCATTCTGGTTTGTTTTGTTTGTTTTTTTTTTTTCCATGTTCTCCCCTTAGATTTTGTTAGCTTTGATATTGTCTCACTGTGTTGCTTTGAATTTTTTGCTTTGCCATATATTTGCCGTCCCCCCCTTAGCTCTTTGTTTGTCCTTTTCTCCCCGGTTTACTTGGCTCTTTTCCTTTTCCTTTTGGCTTTTGTTTCCTGCTCGGTTGGCTTTGCTTTCTACTGCTGATTTTTCTTTTTGGTTGGTTCTTTTTCTTTCCAGACCATGCCTTTGCATTATTTTCATCTGTTCTAAAAGTTAGTCTCCTCTTTTCTCCTCTATTTCTTTGGCTTTCATTACATTCCTCCTTCTTGCACCTACCTTGCCTTTCCTTACCTGATGTTAGACTTCTGTATTGTTCACTCATATATCCTTTGTGTCCTAGACTCTGTCCTTGTCATGGACTGGAGGCTTTTCCTCAGATGCCTGGCAGCATCCGTGCCCGGTAGCTACCCTGACCTCCTCCTCGGCATGACCACGAGTGCTTTCCCTTCCTCCAGAGAGATGTTTTGTCCTGCTTGCAGCCGCGGACTCCTCCACGGGCGCCAGCTGAGGAAGTGCATCTCTGCTGGAGGTCGCAGCCTGCCCAGTAGCTACCCTTTCCTCCTCCCAGGCACGGATGGTGAGCTTTTGGCTGCACCGCAGGCTCTTGTCACCTTTGCTTTGCCGTCTCATTGAATCCCATTTCTTTGCTGTTCTGTTGGTTGTTTTTGTTTCTTTCTGCGTATTGTCATTTTTCCCCTGGGTCCCATTGGTTTGCTTTCCTTTGTTCGCTTGGTTTTGCTTTCTCTACTGCTCCTTTGGCTTTGCTCTCCATTGTTAATTTCATGTTTGTTTGTGTTATTTGCTTTGCTTTCCTTTTTGTTGTTCATTCTGTTCCTTGGCTCTTGGTTTTCTGGCATTGCTTTGCTTTGTCCTACTTTCTATTTTGCTTCTTGTCTTTCATTCTGGTTTGTTTTGTTTGTTTTTTTTTTTTCCATGTTCTCCCCTTAGATTTTGTTAGCTTTGATATTGTCTCACTGTGTTGCTTTGAATTTTTTGCTTTGCCATATATTTGCCGTCCCCCCCTTAGCTCTTTGTTTGTCCTTTTCTCCCCGGTTTACTTGGCTCTTTTCCTTTTCCTTTTGGCTTTTGTTTCCTGCTCGGTTGGCTTTGCTTTCTACTGCTGATTTTTCTTTTTGGTTGGTTCTTTTTCTTTCCAGACCATGCCTTTGCATTATTTTCATCTGTTCTAAAAGTTAGTCTCCTCTTTTCTCCTCTATTTCTTTGGCTTTCATTACATTCCTCCTTCTTGCACTAACCTTGCCTTTCCTTACCTGATGTTAGACTTCTGTATTGTTCACTCATATATCCTTTGTGTCCTAGACTCTGTCCTTGTCATGGACTGGAGGCTTTTCCTCGGGTGCCTGGCAGCATCCGTGCCCGGTAGCTACCCTGACCTCCTCCTCGGCATGACCACGAGCGCTTTCCCTTCCTCCAAAGAGATGTTTTGTCCTGCTTGCAGCCGCGGACTCCTCCACGGGCGCCAGCTGAGGAAGTGCATCTCTGCTGGAGGTCGCAGCCTGCCCAGTAGCTACCCTTTCCTCCTCCCAGGCACGGATGATGAGCTTTTGGCTGCACCGCAGGCTCTTGTCACCTTTGCTTTGCCGTCTCATTGAATCCCACTTCTTTGCTGTTCTGTTGGTTGTTTTTGTTTCTTTCTGCGTATTGTCATTTTTCCCCTGGGTCCCATTGGTTTGCTTTCCTTTGTTCGCTTGGTTTTGCTTTCTCTACTGCTCCTTTGGCTTTGCTCTCCATTGTTAATTTCATGTTTGTTTGTGTTATTTGGTTTGCTTTCCTTTTTGTTGTTCATTCTGTTCCTTGGCTCTTGGTTTTCTGGCATTGTTCTGCTTTGTCCTCCTTTCTACTTCACTTCTTGTCTTTTATTGTTATAGTGTATTTTTTTTTTCCATGTTCTCCCCTTAGATTTTGTTAGCTTTGATATTGTCTCACTGTGTTGCTTTGAATTTTTTGCTTTGCTATATGCTTGCAGACCATGCCCTTGCTTTTTTTTGGTACTTTTTCCACCGGATTACTTGTCTCTTTTCCTTTTCCTTTTGGCTTTTGTTTCCTGCTCGGTTGGCTTTGCTTTCTACTGCTGATTTTTCTTTTTGGTTGGTTCTTTTTCTTTCCAGCCCATGCCTTTGCATTATTTTCATCTGTTCTAAAAGTTAGTCTCCTCTTTTCTCCTCGATTTCTTTGGCTTTCATTACATTCCTCCTTCTTGCACCTACCTTGCCTTTCCTTACCTGATGTTAGACTTCTGTATTGTTCACTCATATATCCTTTGTGTCCTAGCCTCTGTCCTTGTCATGGACTGGAGGCTTTTCCTCAGATGCCTGGCAGCATCCGTGCCCGGTAGCTACCCTGACCTCCTCCTCGGCATGACCACGAGCGCTTTCCCTTCCTCCAGAGAGATGTTTTGTCCTGCTTGCAGCCGCGGACTCCTCCACGGGCGCCAGCTGAGGAAGTGCATCTCTGCTGGAGGTCGCAGCCTGCCCAGTAGCTACCCTTTCCTCCTCCCAGGCACGGATGATGAGCTTTTGGCTGCACCGCAGGCTCTTGTCACCTTTGCTTTGCCGTCTCATTGAATCCCATTTCTTTGCTCTTCTGTTGGTTGTTTTTGTTTCTTTCTGCGTATTGTCATTTTTCCCCTGGGTCCCATTGGTTTGCTTTCCTTTGTTCGCTTGGTTTTGCTTTCTCTACTGCTCCTTTGGCTTTGCTCTCCATTGTTAATTTCATGTTTGTTTGTGTTATTTGCTTTGCTTTCCTTTTTGTTGTTCATTCTGTTCCTTGGCTCTTGGTTTTCTGGCATTGCTTTGCTTTGTCCTACTTTCTATTTTGCTTCTTGTCTTTCATTCTGGTTTGTTTTGTTTGTTTTTTTTTCCATGTTCTCCCCTTAGATTTTGTTAGCTTTGATATTGTCTCACTGTGTTGCTTTGAATTTTTTGCTTTGCCATATATTTGCCGTCCCCCCCTTAGCTCTTTGTTTGTCCTTTTCTCCCCGGTTTACTTGGCTCTTTTCCTTTTCCTTTTGGCTTTTGTTTCCTGCTCGGTTGGCTTTGCTTTCTACTGCTGATTTTTCTTTTTGGTTGGTTCTTTTTCTTTCCAGACCATGCCTTTGCATTATTTTCATCTGTTCTAAAAGTTAGTCTCCTCTTTTCTCCTCGATTTCTTTGGCTTTCATTACATTCCTCCTTCTTGCACCTACCTTGCCTTTCCTTACCTGATGTTAGACTTCTGTATTGTTCACTCATATATCCTTTGTGTCCTAGCCTCTGTCCTTGTCATGGACTGGAGGCTTTTCCTCAGATGCCTGGCAGCATCCGTGCCCGGTAGCTACCCTGTCCTCCTCCTCGGCATGACCACGAGTGCTTTCCCTTCCTCCAGAGAGATGTTTTGTCCTGCTTGCAGCCGCGGACTCCTCCACGGGCGCCAGCTGAGGAAGTGCATCTCTGCTGGAGGTCGCAGCCTGCCCAGTAGCTACCCTTTCCTCCTCCCAGGCACGGATGGTGAGCTTTTGGCTGCACCGCAGGCTCTTGTCACCTTTGCTTTGCCGTCTCATTGAATCCCATTTCTTTGCTGTTCTGTTGGTTGTTTTTGTTTCTTTCTGCGTATTGTCATTTTTCCCCTGGGTCCCATTGGTTTGCTTTCCTTTGTTCGCTTGGTTTTGCTTTCTCTACTGCTCCTTTGGCTTTGCTCTCCATTGTTAATTTCATGTTTGTTTGTGTTATTTGGTTTGCTTTCCTTTTTGTTGTTCATTCTGTTCCTTGGCTCTTGGTTTTCTGGCATTGCTTTGCTTTGTCCTACTTTCTATTTTGCTTCTTGTCTTTCATTCTGGTTTGTTTTGTTTGTTTGTTTTTTTTCCATGTTCTCCCCTTAGATTTTGTTAGCTTTGATATTGTCTCACTGTGTTGCTTTGAATTTTTTGCTTTGCCATATATTTGCCGTCCCCCCCTTAGCTCTTTGTTTGTCCTTTTCTCCCCGGTTTACTTGTCTCTTTTCCTTTTCCTTTTGGCTTTTGTTTCCTGCTCGGTTGGCTTTGCTTTCTACTGCTGATTTTTCTTTTTGGTTGGTTCTTTTTCTTTTCAGACCATGCCTTTGCATTATTTTCATCTGTTCTAAAAGTTAGTCTCCTCTTTTCTCCTCGATTTCTTTGGCTTTCATTACATTCCTCCTTCTTGCACTAACCTTGCCTTTCCTTACCTGATGTTAGACTTCTGTATTGTTCACTCATATATCCTTTGTGTCCTAGACTCTGTCCTTGTCATGGACTGGAGGCTTTTCCTCGGGTGCCTGGCAGCATCCGTGCCCGGTAGCTACCCTGACCTCCTCCTCGGCATGACCACGAGCGCTTTCCCTTCCTCCAAAGAGATGTTTTGTCCTGCTTGCAGCCGCGGACTCCTCCACGGGCGCCAGCTGAGGAAGTGCATCTCTGCTGGAGGTCGCAGCCTGCCCAGTAGCTACCCTTTCCTCCTCCCAGGCACGGATGATGAGCTTTTGGCTGCACCGCAGGCTCTTGTCACCTTTGCTTTGCCGTCTCATTGAATCCCACTTCTTTGCTGTTCTGTTGGTTGTTTTTGTTTCTTTCTGCGTATTGTCATTTTTCCCCTGGGTCCCATTGGTTTGCTTTCCTTTGTTCGCTTGGTTTTGCTTTCTCTACTGCTCCTTTGGCTTTGCTCTCCATTGTTAATTTCATGTTTGTTTGTGTTATTTGGTTTGCTTTCCTTTTTGTTGTTCATTCTGTTCCTTGGCTCTTGGTTTTCTGGCATTGTTCTGCTTTGTCCTCCTTTCTACTTCGCTTCTTGTCTTTTATTGTTATAGTTTATTTTTTTTTTCCATGTTCTCCCCTTAGATTTTGTTAGCTTTGATATTGTCTCACTGTGTTGCTTTGAATTTTTTGCTTTGCTATATGCTTGCAGACCATGCCCTTGCTTTTTTTTGGTACTTTTTCCACCGGATTACTTGTCTCTTTTCCTTTTCCTTTTGGCTTTTGTTTCCTGCTCGGTTGGCTTTGCTTTCTACTGCTGATTTTTCTTTTTGGTTGGTTCTTTTTCTTTCCAGCCCATGCCTTTGCATTATTTTCATCTGTTCTAAAAGTTAGTCTCCTCTTTTCTCCTCGATTTCTTTGGCTTTCATTACATTCCTCCTTCTTGCACCTACCTTGCCTTTCCTTACCTGATGTTAGACTTCTGTATTGTTCACTCATATATCCTTTGTGTCCTAGCCTCTGTCCTTGTCATGGACTGGAGGCTTTTCCTCAGATGCCTGGCAGCATCCGTGCCCGGTAGCTACCCTGTCCTCCTCCTCGGCATGACCACGAGTGCTTTCCCTTCCTCCAGAGAGATGTTTTGTCCTGCTTGCAGCCGCGGACTCCTCCACGGGCGCCAGCTGAGGAAGTGCATCTCTGCTGGAGGTCGCAGCCTGCCCAGTAGCTACCCTTTCCTCCTCCCAGGCACGGATGTTGAGCTTTTGGCTGTACCGCAGGCTCTTGTCACCTTTGCTTTGCCGTCTCATTGAATCCCATTTCTTTGCTGTTCTGTTGGTTGTTTTTGTTTCTTTCTGCGTATTGTCATTTTTCCCCTGGGTCCCATTGGTTTGCTTTCCTTTGTTCGCTTGGTTTTGCTTTCTCTACTGCTCCTTTGGCTTTGCTCTCCATTGTTAATTTCATGTTTGTTTGTGTTATTTGGTTTGCTTTCCTTTTTGTTGTTCATTCTGTTCCTTGGCTCTTGGTTTTCTGGCATTGTTCTGCTTTGTCCTCCTTTCTACTTCGCTTCTTGTCTTTTATTGTTATAGTTTATTTTTTTTTTTTCCATGTTCTCCCCTTAGATTTTGTTAGCTTTGATATTGTCTCACTGTGTTGCTTTGAATTTTTTGCTTTGCTATATACTTGCAGACCATGCCCTTGCTTTTTTTTGGTACTTTTTCCACCGGATTACTTGTCTCTTTTCCTTTTCCTTTTGGCTTTTGTTTCCTGCTCGGTTGGCTTTGCTTTCTACTGCTGATTTTTCTTTTTGGTTGGTTCTTTTTCTTTTCAGACCATGCCTTTGCATTATTTTCATCTGTTCTAAAAGTTAGTCTCCTCTTTTCTCCTCGATTTCTTTGGCTTTCATTACATTCCTCCTTCTTGCACTAACCTTGCCTTTCCTTACCTGATGTTAGACTTCTGTATTGTTCACTCATATATCCTTTGTGTCCTTGCCTCTGTCCTTGTCATGGACTGGAGGCTTTTCCTCAGATGCCTGGCAGCATCCGTGCCCGGTAGCTACCCTGACCTCCTCCTCGGCATGACCACGAGCGCTTTCCCTTCCTCCAGAGAGATGTTTTGTCCTGCTTGCAGCCGCGGACTCCTCCACGGGCGCCAGCTGAGGAAGTGCATCTCTGCTGGAGGTCGCAGCCTGCCCAGTAGCTACCCTTTCCTCCTCCCAGGCACGGATGGTGAGCTTTTGGCTGCACCGCAGGCTCTTGTCACCTTTGCTTTGCCGTCTCATTGAATCCCATTTCTTTGCTGTTCTGTTGGTTGTTTTTGTTTCTTTCTGCGTATTGTCATTTTTCCCCTGGGTCCCATTGGTTTGCTTTCCTTTGTTCGCTTGGTTTTGCTTTCTCTACTGCTCCTTTGGCTTTGCTCTCCATTGTTAATTTCATGTTTGTTTGTGTTATTTGGTTTGCTTTCCTTTTTGTTGTTCATTCTGTTCCTTGGCTCTTGGTTTTCTGGCATTGTTCTGCTTTGTCCTCCTTTCTACTTCGCTTCTTGTCTTTTATTGTTATAGTTTATTTTTTTTTTCCATGTTCTCCCCTTAGATTTTGTTAGCTTTGATATTGTCTCACTGTGTTGCTTTGAATTTTTTGCTTTGCTATATACTTGCAGACCATGCCCTTGCTTTTTTTTGGTACTTTTTCCACCGGATTACTTGTCTCTTTTCCTTTTCCTTTTGGCTTTTGTTTCCTGCTCGGTTGGCTTTGCTTTCTACTGCTGATTTTTCTTTTTGGTTGGTTCTTTTTCTTTCCAGACCATGCCTTTGCATTCTGAAAGTATGCCTTCTCTTTTCTCCTCTTTTTTTTTTTTTTTTTTGCTTTCATTAGATTCTTCCTCCTTCCTTGTCCCCGTGGCTGCTTCCTTCCTCTTACCTTGCCTTTACTTACCTGATGTTAGCCTTCTGGATTTTTCCCTCTTATATCCTTTGTGTCCTTGCCTCTTTCCTCACTGTGTACTGGAGGCTTTTCCTGAGGTGCCTGGCAGCATCCGTGCCCAGTAGCTACCCTGACCTCCTCCTCGGCATGACCACGAGCGCTTTCCCTTCCTCCAGAGAGATGTTTTGTCCTGCTTGCAGCCACGGACTCCTCCACGGGCGCCAGCTGAGGAAGTGCATCTCTGCTGGAGGTCGCAGCCTGCCCAGTAGCTACCCTTTCCTCCTCCCAGGCACGGATGGTGAGCTTTTGGCTGCACCGCAGGCTCTTGTCACCTTTGCTTTGCCGTCTCATTGAATCCCATTTCTTTGCTGTTCTGTTGGTTGTTTTTGTTTCTTTCTGCGTATTGTCATTTTTCCCCTGGGTCCCATTGGTTTGCTTTCCTTTGTTCGCTTGGTTTTGCTTTCTCTACTGCTCCTTTGGCTTTGCTCTCCATTGTTAATTTCATGTTTGTTTGTGTTATTTGCTTTGCTTTCCTTTTTGTTGTTCATTCTGTTCCTTGGCTCTTGGTTTTCTGGCATTGCTTTGCTTTGTCCTACTTTCTATTTTGCTTCTTGTCTTTCATTCTGGTTTGTTTTGTTTGTTTTTCTTTTCCATGTTCTCCCCTTAGATTTTGTTAGCTTTGATATTGTCTCACTGTGTTGCTTTGAATTTTTTGCTTTGCTATATACTTGCAGACCATGCCCTTGGTTTTTTTTGGTACTTTTTCCACCGGATTACTTGTCTCTTTTCCTTTTCCTTTTGGCTTTTGTTTCCTGCTCGGTTGGCTTTGCTTTCTACTGCTGATTTTTCTTTTTGGTTGGTTCTTTTTCTTTTCAGACCATGCCTTTGCATTATTTTCATCTGTTCTAAAAGTTAGTCTCCTCTTTTCTCCTCGATTTCTTTGGCTTTCATTACATTCCTCCTTCTTGCACTAACCTTGCCTTTCCTTACCTGATGTTAGACTTCTGTATTGTTCACTCATATATCCTTTGTGTCCTAGACTCTGTCCTTGTCATGGACTGGAGGCTTTTCCTCGGGTGCCTGGCAGCATCCGTGCCCGGTAGCTACCCTGACCTCCTCCTCGGCATGACCACGAGCGCTTTCCCTTCCTCCAAAGAGATGTTTTGTCCTGCTTGCAGCCGCGGACTCCTCCACGGGCGCCAGCTGAGGAAGTGCATCTCTGCTGGAGGTCGCAGCCTGCCCAGTAGCTACCCTTTCCTCCTCCCAGGCACGGATGATGAGCTTTTGGCTGCACCGCAGGCTCTTGTCACCTTTGCTTTGCCGTCTCATTGAATCCCACTTCTTTGCTGTTCTGTTGGTTGTTTTTGTTTCTTTCTGCGTATTGTCATTTTTCCCCTGGGTCCCATTGGTTTGCTTTCCTTTGTTCGCTTGGTTTTGCTTTCTCTACTGCTCCTTTGGCTTTGCTCTCCATTGTTAATTTCATGTTTGTTTGTGTTATTTGGTTTGCTTTCCTTTTTGTTGTTCATTCTGTTCCTTGGCTCTTGGTTTTCTGGCATTGTTCTGCTTTGTCCTCCTTTCTACTTCGCTTCTTGTCTTTTATTGTTATAGTTTATTTTTTTTTTCCATGTTCTCCCCTTAGATTTTGTTAGCTTTGATATTGTCTCACTGTGTTGCTTTGAATTTTTTGCTTTGCTATATGCTTGCAGACCATGCCCTTGCTTTTTTTTGGTACTTTTTCCACCGGATTACTTGTCTCTTTTCCTTTTCCTTTTGGCTTTTGTTTCCTGCTCGGTTGGCTTTGCTTTCTACTGCTGATTTTTCTTTTTGGTTGGTTCTTTTTCTTTCCAGCCCATGCCTTTGCATTATTTTCATCTGTTCTAAAAGTTAGTCTCCTCTTTTCTCCTCTATTTCTTTGGCTTTCATTACATTCCTCCTTCTTGCACCTACCTTGCCTTTCCTTACCTGATGTTAGACTTCTGTATTGTTCACTCATATATCCTTTGTGTCCTAGCCTCTGTCCTTGTCATGGACTGGAGGCTTTTCCTCAGATGCCTGGCAGCATCCGTGCCCGGTAGCTACCCTGACCTCCTCCTCGGCATGACCACGAGTGCTTTCCCTTCCTCCAGAGAGATGTTTTGTCCTGCTTGCAGCCGCGGACTCCTCCACGGGCGCCAGCTGAGGAAGTGCATCTCTGCTGGAGGTCGCAGCCTGCCCAGTAGCTACCCTTTCCTCCTCCCAGGCACGGATGGTGAGCTTTTGGCTGCACCGCAGGCTCTTGTCACCTTTGCTTTGCCGTCTCATTGAATCCCATTTCTTTGCTGTTCTGTTGGTTGTTTTTGTTTCTTTCTGCGTATTGTCATTTTTCCCCTGGGTCCCATTGGTTTGCTTTCCTTTGTTCGCTTGGTTTTGCTTTCTCTACTGCTCCTTTGGCTTTGCTCTCCATTGTTAATTTCATGTTTGTTTGTGTTATTTGGTTTGCTTTCCTTTTTGTTGTTCATTCTGTTCCTTGGCTCTTGGTTTTCTGGCATTGCTTTGCTTTGTCCTACTTTCTATTTTGCTTCTTGTCTTTCATTCTGGTTTGTTTTGTTTGTTTTTTTTTTTTCCATGTTCTCCCCTTAGATTTTGTTAGCTTTGATATTGTCTCACTGTGTTGCTTTGAATTTTTTGCTTTGCCATATATTTGCCGTCCCCCCCTTAGCTCTTTGTTTGTCCTTTTCTCCCCGGTTTACTTGGCTCTTTTCCTTTTCCTTTTGGCTTTTGTTTCCTGCTCGGTTGGCTTTGCTTTCTACTGCTGATTTTTCTTTTTGGTTGGTTCTTTTTCTTTCCAGACCATGCCTTTGCATTATTTTCATCTGTTCTAAAAGTTAGTCTCCTCTTTTCTCCTCGATTTCTTTGGCTTTCATTACATTCCTCCTTCTTGCACTAACCTTGCCTTTCCTTACCTGATGTTAGACTTCTGTATTGTTCACTCATATATCCTTTGTGTCCTAGACTCTGTCCTTGTCATGGACTGGAGGCTTTTCTTGAGGTGCCTGGCATCATCCGTGCCCGGTAGCTACCCTGTCCTCCTCCTCGGCATGACCACGAGCGCTTTCCCTTCCTCCAGAGAGATGTTTTGTCCTGCTTGCAGCCGCGGACTCCTCCACGGGCGCCAGCTGAGGAAGTGCATCTCTGCTGGAGGTCGCAGCCTGCCCAGTAGCTACCCTTTCCTCCTCCCAGGCACGGATGGTGAGCTTTTGGCTGCACCGCAGGCTCTTGTCACCTTTGCTTTGCCGTCTCATTGAATCCCATTTCTTTGCTGTTCTGTTGGTTGTTTTTGTTTCTTTCTGCGTATTGTCATTTTTCCCCTGGGTCCCATTGGTTTGCTTTCCTTTGTTCGCTTGGTTTTGCTTTCTCTACTGCTCCTTTGGCTTTGCTCTCCATTGTTAATTTCATGTTTGTTTGTGTTATTTGGTTTGCTTTCCTTTTTGTTGTTCATTCTGTTCCTTGGCTCTTGGTTTTCTGGCATTGTTCTGCTTTGTCCTCCTTTCTACTTCGCTTCTTGTCTTTTATTGTTATAGTTTATTTTTTTTTTCCATGTTCTCCCCTTAGATTTTGTTAGCTTTGATATTGTCTCACTGTGTTGCTTTGAATTTTTTGCTTTGCTATATACTTGCAGACCATGCCCTTGGTTTTTTTTGGTACTTTTTCCACCGGATTACTTGTCTCTTTTCCTTTTCCTTTTGGCTTTTGTTTCCTGCTCGGTTGGCTTTGCTTTCTACTCCTGATTTTTCTTTTTGGTTGGTTCTTTTTCTTTTCAGACCATGCCTTTGCATTATTTTCATCTGTTCTAAAAGTTAGTCTCCTCTTTTCTCCTCGATTTCTTTGGCTTTCATTACATTCCTCCTTCTTGCACTAACCTTGCCTTTCCTTACCTGATGTTAGACTTCTGTATTGTTCACTCATATATCCTTTGTGTCCTTGCCTCTGTCCTTGTCATGGACTGGAGGCTTTTCCTCAGATGCCTGGCAGCATCCATGCCCGGTAGCTACCCTGACCTCCTCCTCGGCATGACCACGAGCGCTTTCCCTTCCTCCAGAGAGATGTTTTGTCCTGCTTGCAGCCGCGGACTCCTCCACGGGCGCCAGCTGAGGAAGTGCATCTCTGCTGGAGGTCGCAGCCTGCCCAGTAGCTACCCTTTCCTCCTCCCAGGCACGGATGGTGAGCTTTTGGCTGCACCGCAGGCTCTTGTCACCTTTGCTTTGCCGTCTCATTGAATCCCATTTCTTTGCTGTTCTGTTGGTTGTTTTTGTTTCTTTCTGCGTATTGTCATTCTTCCCCTGGGTCCCATTGGTTTGCTTTCCTTTGTTCGCTTGGTTTTGCTTTCTCTACTGCTCCTTTGGCTTTGCTCTCCATTGTTAATTTCATGTTTGTTTGTGTTATTTGGTTTGCTTTCCTTTTTGTTGTTCATTCTGTTCCTTGGCTCTTGGTTTTCTGGCATTGTTCTGCTTTGTCCTCCTTTCTACTTCGCTTCTTGTCTTTTATTGTTATAGTTTATTTTTTTTTTCCATGTTCTCCCCTTAGATTTTGTTAGCTTTGATATTGTCTCACTGTGTTGCTTTGAATTTTTTGCTTTGCTATATACTTGCAGACCATGCCCTTGCTTTTTTTTGGTACTTTTTCCACCGGATTACTTGTCTCTTTTCCTTTTCCTTTTGGCTTTTGTTTCCTGCTCGGTTGGCTTTGCTTTCTACTGCTGATTTTTCTTTTTGGTTGGTTCTTTTTCTTTCCAGACCATGCCTTTGCATTCTGAAAGTATGCCTTCTCTTTTCTCCTCTTTTTTTTTTTTTTTTTTGCTTTCATTAGATTCTTCCTCCTTCCTTGTCCCCGTGGCTGCTTCCTTCCTCTTACCTTGCCTTTACTTACCTGATGTTAGCCTTCTGGATTTTTCCCTCTTATATCCTTTGTGTCCTTGCCTCTTTCCTCACTGTGTACTGGAGGCTTTTCCTGAGGTGCCTGGCAGCATCCGTGCCCAGTAGCTACCCTGACCTCCTCCTCGGCATGACCACGAGCGCTTTCCCTTCCTCCAGAGAGATGTTTTGTCCTGCTTGCAGCCGCGGACTCCTCCACGGGCGCCAGCTGAGGAAGTGCATCTCTGCTGGAGGTCGCAGCCTGCCCAGTAGCTACCCTTTCCTCCTCCCAGGCACGGATGGTGAGCTTTTGGCTGCACCGCAGGCTCTTGTCACCTTTGCTTTGCCGTCTCATTGAATCCCATTTCTTTGCTGTTCTGTTGGTTGTTTTTGTTTCTTTCTGCGTATTGTCATTTTTCCCCTGGGTCCCATTGGTTTGCTTTCCTTTGTTCGCTTGGTTTTGCTTTCTCTACTGCTCCTTTGGCTTTGCTCTCCATTGTTAATTTCATGTTTGTTTGTGTTATTTGGTTTGCTTTCCTTTTTGTTGTTCATTCTGTTCCTTGGCTCTTGGTTTTCTGGCATTGCTTTGCTTTGTCCTACTTTCTATTTTGCTTCTTGTCTTTCATTCTGGTTTGTTTTGTTTGTTTTTCTTTTCCATGTTCTCCCCTTAGATTTTGTTAGCTTTGATATTGTCTCACTGTGTTGCTTTGAATTTTTTGCTTTGCTGTATACTTGCAGACCATGCCCTTGGTTTTTTTTGGTACTTTTTCCACCGGATTACTTGTCTCTTTTCCTTTTCCTTTTGGCTTTTGTTTCCTGCTCGGTTGGCTTTGCTTTCTACTGCTGATTTTTCTTTTTGGTTGGTTCTTTTTCTTTCCAGACCATGCCTTTGCATTATTTTCATCTGTTCTAAAAGTTAGTCTGCTCTTTTCTCCTCTATTTCTTTGGCTTTCATTACATTCCTCCTTCTTGCACTAACCTTGCCTTTCCTTACCTGATGTTAGACTTCTGTATTGTTCACTCATATATCCTTTGTGTCCTAGACTCTGTCCTTGTCATGGACTGGAGGCTTTTCCTCAGATGCCTGGCATCATCCGTGCCCGGTAGCTACCCTGTCCTCCTCCTCGGCATGACCACGAGCGCTTTCCCTTCCTCCAGAGAGATGTTTTGTCCTGCTTGCAGCCGCGGACTCCTCCACGGGCGCCAGCTGAGGAAGTGCATCTCTGCTGGAGGTTGCAGCCTGCCCAGTAGCTACCCTTTCCTCCTCCCAGGCACGGATGGTGAGCTTTTGGCTGCACCGCAGGCTCTTGTCACCTTTGCTTTGCCGTCTCATTGAATCCCATTTCTTTGCTGTTCTGTTGGTTGTTTTTGTTTCTTTCTGCGTATTGTCATTTTTCCCCTGGGTCCCATTGGTTTGCTTTCCTTTGTTCGCTTGGTTTTGCTTTCTCTACTGCTCCTTTGGCTTTGCTCTCCATTGTTAATTTCATGTTTGTTTGTGTTATTTGGTTTGCTTTCCTTTTTGTTGTTCATTCTGTTCCTTGGCTCTTGGTTTTCTGGCATTGTTTTGCTTTGTCCTACTTTCTATTTTGCTTCTTGTCTTTCATTCTGGTTTGTTTTGTTTGTTTGTTTTTTTTCCATGTTCTCCCCTTAGATTTTGTTAGCTTTGATATTGTCTCACTGTGTTGCTTTGAATTTTTTGCTTTGCCATATATTTGCCGTCCCCCCCTTAGCTCTTTGTTTGTCCTTTTCTCCCCGGTTTACTTGGCTCTTTTCCTTTTCCTTTTGGCTTTTGTTTCCTGCTCGGTTGGCTTTGCTTTCTACTGCTGATTTTTCTTTTTGGTTGGTTCTTTTTCTTTCCAGCCCATGCCTTTGCATTATTTTCATCTGTTCTAAAAGTTAGTCTCCTCTTTTCTCCTCTATTTCTTTGGCTTTCATTACATTCCTCCTTCTTGCACTAACCTTGCCTTTCCTTACCTGATGTTAGACTTCTGTATTGTTCACTCATATATCCTTTGTGTCCTAGACTCTGTCCTTGTCATGGACTGGAGGCTTTTCCTCGGGTGCCTGGCAGCATCCGTGCCCGGTAGCTACCCTGACCTCCTCCTCGGCATGACCACGAGCGCTTTCCCTTCCTCCAAAGAGATGTTTTGTCCTGCTTGCAGCCGCGGACTCCTCCACGGGCGCCAGCTGAGGAAGTGCATCTCTGCTGGAGGTCGCAGCCTGCCCAGTAGCTACCCTTTCCTCCTCCCAGGCACGGATGATGAGCTTTTGGCTGCACCGCAGGCTCTTGTCACCTTTGCTTTGCCGTCTCATTGAATCCCACTTCTTTGCTGTTCTGTTGGTTGTTTTTGTTTCTTTCTGCGTATTGTCATTTTTCCCCTGGGTCCCATTGGTTTGCTTTCCTTTGTTCGCTTGGTTTTGCTTTCTCTACTGCTCCTTTGGCTTTGCTCTCCATTGTTAATTTCATGTTTGTTTGTGTTATTTGGTTTGCTTTCCTTTTTGTTGTTCATTCTGTTCCTTGGCTCTTGGTTTTCTGGCATTGTTCTGCTTTGTCCTCCTTTCTACTTCGCTTCTTGTCTTTTATTGTTATAGTTTATTTTTTTTTTCCATGTTCTCCCCTTAGATTTTGTTAGCTTTGATATTGTCTCACTGTGTTGCTTTGAATTTTTTGCTTTGCTATATGCTTGCAGACCATGCCCTTGCTTTTTTTTGGTACTTTTTCCACCGGATTACTTGTCTCTTTTCCTTTTCCTTTTGGCTTTTGTTTCCTGCTCGGTTGGCTTTGCTTTCTACTGCTGATTTTTCTTTTTGGTTGGTTCTTTTTCTTTCCAGACCATGCCTTTGCATTATTTTCATCTGTTCTAAAAGTTAGTCTGCTCTTTTCTCCTCTATTTCTTTGGCTTTCATTACATTCCTCCTTCTTGCACTAACCTTGCCTTTCCTTACCTGATGTTAGACTTCTGTATTGTTCACTCATATATCCTTTGTGTCCTAGACTATGTCCTTGTCATGGACTGGAGGCTTTTCCTCAGATGCCTGGCATCATCCGTGCCCGGTAGCTACCCTGTCCTCCTCCTCGGCATGACCACGAGCGCTTTCCCTTCCTCCAGAGAGATGTTTTGTCCTGCTTGCAGCCGCGGACTCCTCCACGGGCGCCAGCTGAGGAAGTGCATCTCTGCTGGAGGTTGCAGCCTGCCCAGTAGCTACCCTTTCCTCCTCCCAGGCACGGATGGTGAGCTTTTGGCTGCACCGCAGGCTCTTGTCACCTTTGCTTTGCCGTCTCATTGAATCCCATTTCTTTGCTGTTCTGTTGGTTGTTTTTGTTTCTTTCTGCGTATTGTCATTTTTCCCCTGGGTCCCATTGGTTTGCTTTCCTTTGTTCGCTTGGTTTTGCTTTCTCTACTGCTCCTTTGGCTTTGCTCTCCATTGTTAATTTCATGTTTGTTTGTGTTATTTGGTTTGCTTTCCTTTTTGTTGTTCATTCTGTTCCTTGGCTCTTGGTTTTCTGGCATTGTTTTGCTTTGTCCTACTTTCTATTTTGCTTCTTGTCTTTCATTCTGGTTTGTTTTGTTTGTTTGTTTTTTTTCCATGTTCTCCCCTTAGATTTTGTTAGCTTTGATATTGTCTCACTGTGTTGCTTTGAATTTTTTGCTTTGCCATATATTTGCCGTCCCCCCCTTAGCTCTTTGTTTGTCCTTTTCTCCCCGGTTTACTTGGCTCTTTTCCTTTTCCTTTTGGCTTTTGTTTCCTGCTCGGTTGGCTTTGCTTTCTACTGCTGATTTTTCTTTTTGGTTGGTTCTTTTTCTTTCCAGCCCATGCCTTTGCATTATTTTCATCTGTTCTAAAAGTTAGTCTCCTCTTTTCTCCTCTATTTCTTTGGCTTTCATTACATTCCTCCTTCTTGCACTAACCTTGCCTTTCCTTACCTGATGTTAGACTTCTGTATTGTTCACTCATATATCCTTTGTGTCCTAGACTCTGTCCTTGTCATGGACTGGAGGCTTTTCCTCGGGTGCCTGGCAGCATCCGTGCCCGGTAGCTACCCTGACCTCCTCCTCGGCATGACCACGAGCGCTTTCCCTTCCTCCAAAGAGATGTTTTGTCCTGCTTGCAGCCGCGGACTCCTCCACGGGCGCCAGCTGAGGAAGTGCATCTCTGCTGGAGGTCGCAGCCTGCCCAGTAGCTACCCTTTCCTCCTCCCAGGCACGGATGATGAGCTTTTGGCTGCACCGCAGGCTCTTGTCACCTTTGCTTTGCCGTCTCATTGAATCCCACTTCTTTGCTGTTCTGTTGGTTGTTTTTGTTTCTTTCTGCGTATTGTCATTTTTCCCCTGGGTCCCATTGGTTTGCTTTCCTTTGTTCGCTTGGTTTTGCTTTCTCTACTGCTCCTTTGGCTTTGCTCTCCATTGTTAATTTCATGTTTGTTTGTGTTATTTGGTTTGCTTTCCTTTTTGTTGTTCATTCTGTTCCTTGGCTCTTGGTTTTCTGGCATTGTTCTGCTTTGTCCTCCTTTCTACTTCGCTTCTTGTCTTTTATTGTTATAGTTTATTTTTTTTTTCCATGTTCTCCCCTTAGATTTTGTTAGCTTTGATATTGTCTCACTGTGTTGCTTTGAATTTTTTGCTTTGCTATATGCTTGCAGACCATGCCCTTGCTTTTTTTTGGTACTTTTTCCACCGGATTACTTGTCTCTTTTCCTTTTCCTTTTGGCTTTTGTTTCCTGCTCGGTTGGCTTTGCTTTCTACTGCTGATTTTTCTTTTTGGTTGGTTCTTTTTCTTTCCAGCCCATGCCTTTGCATTATTTTCATCTGTTCTAAAAGTTAGTCTCCTCTTTTCTCCTCGATTTCTTTGGCTTTCATTACATTCCTCCTTCTTGCACTAACCTTGCCTTTCCTTACCTGATGTTAGACTTCTGTATTGTTCACTCATATATCCTTTGTGTCCTAGACTCTGTCCTTGTCATGGACTGGAGGCTTTTCTTGAGGTGCCTGGCATCATCCATGCCCGGTAGCTACCCTGTCCTCCTCCTCGGCATGACCACGAGCGCTTTCCCTTCCTCCAGAGAGATGTTTTGTCCTGCTTGCAGCCGCGGACTCCTCCACGGGCGCCAGCTGAGGAAGTGCATCTCTGCTGGAGGTCGCAGCCTGCCCAGTAGCTACCCTTTCCTCCTCCCAGGCACGGATGGTGAGCTTTTGGCTGCACCGCAGGCTCTTGTCACCTTTGCTTTGCCGTCTCATTGAATCCCATTTCTTTGCTGTTCTGTTGGTTGTTTTTGTTTCTTTCTGCGTATTGTCATTTTTCCCCTGGGTCCCATTGGTTTGCTTTCCTTTGTTCGCTTGGTTTTGCTTTCTCTACTGCTCCTTTGGCTTTGCTCTCCATTGTTAATTTCATGTTTGTTTGTGTTATTTGGTTTGCTTTCCTTTTTGTTGTTCATTCTGTTCCTTGGCTCTTGGTTTTCTGGCATTGCTTTGCTTTGTCCTACTTTCTATTTTGCTTCTTGTCTTTCATTCTGGTTTGTTTTGTTTGTTTTTTTTTTTTCCATGTTCTCCCCTTAGATTTTGTTAGCTTTGATATTGTCTCACTGTGTTGCTTTGAATTTTTTGCTTTGCCATATATTTGCCGTCCCCCCCTTAGCTCTTTGTTTGTCCTTTTCTCCCCGGTTTACTTGGCTCTTTTCCTTTTCCTTTTGGCTTTTGTTTCCTGCTCGGTTGGCTTTGCTTTCTACTGCTGATTTTTCTTTTTGGTTGGTTCTTTTTCTTTCCAGACCATGCCTTTGCATTATTTTCATCTGTTCTAAAAGTTAGTCTCCTCTTTTCTCCTCGATTTCTTTGGCTTTCATTACATTCCTCCTTCTTGCACTAACCTTGCCTTTCCTTACCTGATGTTAGACTTCTGTATTGTTCACTCATATATCCTTTGTGTCCTAGACTCTGTCCTTGTCATGGACTGGAGGCTTTTCCTCGGGTGCCTGGCAGCATCCGTGCCCGGTAGCTACCCTGTCCTCCTCCTCGGCATGACCACGAGCGCTTTCCCTTCCTCCAGAGAGATGTTTTGTCCTGCTTGCAGCCGCGGACTCCTCCACGGGCGCCAGCTGAGGAAGTGCATCTCTGCTGGAGGTCGCAGCCTGCCCAGTAGCTACCCTTTCCTCCTCCCAGGCACGGATGGTGAGCTTTTGGCTGCACCGCAGGCTCTTGTCACCTTTGCTTTGCCGTCTCATTGAATCCCATTTCTTTGCTGTTCTGTTGGTTGTTTTTGTTTCTTTCTGCGTATTGTCATTTTTCCCCTGGGTCCCATTGGTTTGCTTTCCTTTGTTCGCTTGGTTTTGCTTTCTCTACTGCTCCTTTGGCTTTGCTCTCCATTGTTAATTTCATGTTTGTTTGTGTTATTTGGTTTGCTTTCCTTTTTGTTGTTCATTCTGTTCCTTGGCTCTTGGTTTTCTGGCATTGTTCTGCTTTGTCCTCCTTTCTACTTCGCTTCTTGTCTTTTATTGTTATAGTTTATTTTTTTTTTCCATGTTCTCCCCTTAGATTTTGTTAGCTTTGATATTGTCTCACTGTGTTGCTTTGAATTTTTTGCTTTGCTATATACTTGCAGACCATGCCCTTGGTTTTTTTTGGTACTTTTTCCACCGGATTACTTGTCTCTTTTCCTTTTCCTTTTGGCTTTTGTTTCCTGCTCGGTTGGCTTTGCTTTCTACTGCTGATTTTTCTTTTTGGTTGGTTCTTTTTCTTTTCAGACCATGCCTTTGCATTATTTTCATCTGTTCTAAAAGTTAGTCTCCTCTTTTCTCCTCGATTTCTTTGGCTTTCATTACATTCCTCCTTCTTGCACTAACCTTGCCTTTCCTTACCTGATGTTAGACTTCTGTATTGTTCACTCATATATCCTTTGTGTCCTTGCCTCTGTCCTTGTCATGGACTGGAGGCTTTTCCTCAGATGCCTGGCAGCATCCATGCCCGGTAGCTACCCTGACCTCCTCCTCGGCATGACCACGAGCGCTTTCCCTTCCTCCAGAGAGATGTTTTGTCCTGCTTGCAGCCGCGGACTCCTCCACGGGCGCCAGCTGAGGAAGTGCATCTCTGCTGGAGGTCGCAGCCTGCCCAGTAGCTACCCTTTCCTCCTCCCAGGCACGGATGGTGAGCTTTTGGCTGCACCGCAGGCTCTTGTCACCTTTGCTTTGCCGTCTCATTGAATCCCATTTCTTTGCTGTTCTGTTGGTTGTTTTTGTTTCTTTCTGCGTATTGTCATTTTTCCCCTGGGTCCCATTGGTTTGCTTTCCTTTGTTCGCTTGGTTTTGCTTTCTCTACTGCTCCTTTGGCTTTGCTCTCCATTGTTAATTTCATGTTTGTTTGTGTTATTTGGTTTGCTTTCCTTTTTGTTGTTCATTCTGTTCCTTGGCTCTTGGTTTTCTGGCATTGTTCTGCTTTGTCCTCCTTTCTACTTCGCTTCTTGTCTTTTATTGTTATAGTTTATTTTTTTTTTCCATGTTCTCCCCTTAGATTTTGTTAGCTTTGATATTGTCTCACTGTGTTGCTTTGAATTTTTTGCTTTGCTATATACTTGCAGACCATGCCCTTGCTTTTTTTTGGTACTTTTTCCACCGGATTACTTGTCTCTTTTCCTTTTCCTTTTGGCTTTTGTTTCCTGCTCGGTTGGCTTTGCTTTCTACTGCTGATTTTTCTTTTTGGTTGGTTCTTTTTCTTTCCAGACCATGCCTTTGCATTCTGAAAGTATGCCTTCTCTTTTCTCCTCTTTTTTTTTTTTTTTTTGCTTTCATTAGATTCTTCCTCCTTCCTTGTCCCCGTGGCTGCTTCCTTCCTCTTACCTTGCCTTTACTTACCTGATGTTAGCCTTCTGGATTTTTCCCTCTTATATCCTTTGTGTCCTTGCCTCTTTCCTCACTGTGTACTGGAGGCTTTTCCTGAGGTGCCTGGCAGCATCCGTGCCCAGTAGCTACCCTGACCTCCTCCTCGGCATGACCACGAGCGCTTTCCCTTCCTCCAGAGAGATGTTTTGTCCTGCTTGCAGCCGCGGACTCCTCCACGGGCGCCAGCTGAGGAAGTGCATCTCTGCTGGAGGTCGCAGCCTGCCCAGTAGCTACCCTTTCCTCCTCCCAGGCACGGATGGTGAGCTTTTGGCTGCACCGCAGGCTCTTGTCACCTTTGCTTTGCCGTCTCATTGAATCCCATTTCTTTGCTGTTCTGTTGGTTGTTTTTGTTTCTTTCTGCGTATTGTCATTTTTCCCCTGGGTCCCATTGGTTTGCTTTCCTTTGTTCGCTTGGTTTTGCTTTCTCTACTGCTCCTTTGGCTTTGCTCTCCGTATTTTATTTCAGGTTGTTTTTTTGTGTGTTGTTTGGTTTGCTTTCCTTTTTGTTGTTCATTCTGTTCCTTGGCTCTTGTTTTTCTGGCATTGCTTTGCTTTGTCCTACTTTCTATTTTGCTTCTTGTCTGTCATTCTTGTTTGTTTAGTTTGTTTTTTCCATGTTCTCCCCTTAGATTTTGTTAGCTTTGATATTGTCTCACTGCTCTGCCTGTCTGCTAGTTTTCAACCCAGCTCATTGTCCACTCGTGTATCCCACACTTTTTCAGCTTTGTTATGTCATGGAATGCGGTGTCAAACGCTTTGCTGAAATCAAGGTAGACTACGTCCACTGCTTTCGCTTCATCCTCCTAGCCAGTGGCAACGTTTTGGGTTTGTGTTATCGGTTTCTCTCTGGGTTAGGCTTAAGTGTTATGAGTTTGGGTTAAGGGTTACGCCATTCTGGAGGGGTAAAGGGTTACCGTGTTGTATATGGGGTAAGAGTTATTGGTTCCCATTTTTGTTTTGGCCTTTTTGGATTTGGATTATGAATTAGGGGTTCCCATTTGGGTTAAGGTTTGCCTAACCTTAGGGAGAGACCATTGACACAAACCCACAACCATTTGCCTTAACACTTCTCCCTCACCCAGAAGGGTAACCTTTAAACCTGACCCAGATGCATAACGCTTGGCACAGAAGCCTTCAGCCTTAACCGATCTAGGAAGCCTTAAGCCTAAAGCCTAACCCAGAAGGGTATTTCAGTACTCACCAATCTCACCGAACAATAACACTTCACCACAACCCCGAGCAGGATGAAGTTGAGCTCGTCTGCTGCCGGGGCTGCTCTGAGGCACAGGGCATGGCGAGCAGCTGCGGGCAGCGCAGCTCACCCAGGAGGTGCCTGGACCCAACTGCCAGCTGTCCTGGGGCAGGGCCCTCTGTCCTCATGGAAACGCATTGTGACAGCATAAAGGTTCCAGGAGCCCTGCTGATGTCATCTGTTCCATGATGTGCCCTGTGCTCTGCCTGGCCTGGAGCCGATGCCTCCAGGCTGTTGTTTAATGATGTCTGAGTGTTTTTTGTGTGTACTTTTGTGTTTGCTTTTTGTTTTTTCTTTTTTTTTTTTTTTTTGTCTTTTGTTTGTCAGTTGTCATCTCTGCTTTGTCATGACGTTAAATCCTATTTCTTTGGTGTTCTGTTGGTAGCGTTTCTTTGTATTTTGGGATATGGATATGGGATCGATTTGAGATAGGATACAGGGGTATGGATTTGCGATGGGATGTGAACATGGGATGAATATGGTCTGGGATAAGGATAGAGGATGAGACGTGGGATGGGAAAAGGAGATACGGATAGGGGATGGGCCGTGGGTATGGGATGGATTTGGGATATGGAATGGATATGAGGGTCTGGATATGTGTTATACATATATATATATATATATATATATATGACACATACATATATATATGTATATTGCCCCCACCCCATGGGAACAGTGTGGTCTGTGGTGGGGGACACACAGAAGGGGCCCCCAGAGCAGGGGCCCCAGTTTTGGGATGTGAAACCTTGGGGGACGTGGGGGCATCCCCAGCTGTGGGACTGTCCCCAACTCTGGGGTGTGACTCTGTCAAGGTGACATGAAAATGTCCCTAACTTTGGGGTTCGATGCTGTGGGAGTGTCCCCAAATCTGGGCTGTGACACCATTGGAGTGAGAGGGAGGTGTCCCCAAATATATCTGTGACGCTGTGGGGTGTCCTAACTTTGGGGTGTGACACCATTGGGGTGACACAGATTTGTTAGCAGCTTTGGGGTGTGACACTGTGGGGATGACATAGGGGTATCCCCAACTTCAGGGTGTCACACTCTTGGGGCATCCCCAACTTTGGGGATGTGACACCGTGATGTGGTGTCCCCACTTCCCCTGGGAAGTCCTCGAGCTGCTCGTGGTGTCCCCAACTTGGACAGAATGTCCCCAGGGGGGTCCTTTTGTCCCCTCTGTGTGAGGGTGACACCCAATGACAATGATGCCCCGTCAGGGCTGTTCTGCACTGATGTCACCGCTGGTCCCCTCTGGTGCTGGCACAGAGTTCACAGAGTGTGCGTCCCCATCCTCATGACAGACGATGGTGACAGCGCCAGAGGGCTCCGGTGTCACTGGGTCCGGCTGTCGGCAGGCCTGGAAGGGGTGACAGAGGACAGTGAGGCTCAGTGACAGCATGGGGCCACCTGTGCCTGCCCCCACGTGGTGGTCAGAGCACAGGGAATGGTGTCACCCAAGAGATGGTGACAGAGACAACTATGAGAGAATTGGGGGCTGTGGGAGGGCTTCAATGGGACATAAAGGGGGTCCAGTTGGGGTCAAAATAGGGAAATGGATTCCAGAGGGCAGGGAGGAGGGCATGGGGGTACAGGGGACTCTAAGGGGTCAGAAAATGGGGTCAGGAGTGAGGGGAGTAAGGGAAGACAGGGGACATCGGGGGGCAAATTGAGGGGACTGGGGGATGGTAGGAGATTCTATGGATCAGAATGGGGGAAGTGGAGCAGGGGTACTTGAGGGAACAGGGAATTCTAGGGGTCAGACAGAAGGAGGGGGGGGATGAATCTAGGGGAGAAAATGGGAAGACTTGGGAGGGGTGGCGAAAGGGGACACATGGGATCAGAGTGGGGGACAGATGGACAAGGAACCCTGGGGGTCAGAATGGGGAACAGGGACAGACAGTGACAGAGGAACTGAGGGGGAAGGGTGGAAGAGGACTCCAGCGATGAGAATGGGGGAAGTGGAGGCAGGGGGCAGAGGGTAAGCCCAGGGTGGGAGCCGAGAGTGGGCACTGCCCTCCTGCCAGCTGCACCTGGTTATGGTTTGCCAGGCCCCTGCTGCCCTGGATTTCACCTGAGAGGTTTGTTCTAGCTGCCTGCAGTAGTAAAAGATAGGGAAGAAATGGAAGTCAAGAGCTAAGGCTCTACACGGTAACTTTGCATGGATTGAACTGTGGCACCTTGAAGACACAGGTCCATTCCTGAATAATGCTGGCATTTTGCGGGTGTGTTGGTTTAACCCCCTGAACTGATGTCTGTGAGCACCTGTCTTCTCCACCTGAACAATAAGAAAGCTAGATATGCCCAGAAATTGCAGCAGTTGCTGTGAATACTCTCCCAAATGTTTGTTTCTTTTAGTGATAACTAATGGCTCAGCACTGTGATCTCGTGTCTCTGGCACGATTGGAATGCTTCATCTCTTTGCCGATGTTGGGTGCCCATTTCCATGGACCTTCTTTTCTTTCTCTCCTCAGAAGCAGTGCAGTGTGGTTCCCTGCGCTAGGGAGCAGAAGCCAGCATGCTGCCAGAATGCCAGCTGGGCCTTGCAGTGCACAAAGGCAGTGTTGGGGATGGTCCATCATTAGCACCACGCAAAAGTGAGCCTCTTCAGTCCTCTGTAATGAAGTATGGAAGAATGCATTTGAAGTATTACTTCTGAGCAGGTGCAGTGCTGTAGGATATCAAGTAACCATGGTGAAAGCATTGAGGAGGCTGACAGTGGTAGCTGATGGCAGCAGTGTGGCAGAAGTCCGTGTATAAGTGGTGGTGCTCAGAGCTGAGTGCATTCCTGAGAAAGGCACTCTTGACTTTATGGCATTTTCTTTCACCTGGTGATATATAGAAAGTCAGTGGAGAAAGGAACCAGAACAAAAATACCCTACTTAAAGGGCAGCTGCATTTAGATATCTACAGCATGCCAGATTGTTATGTGAGAACCGAGCACTCCATGACCTGTAGGATGCAATGTCTTCTGAGATATTATTGGAGGACTATTATTGGAAGACTTTGTGGACAGAGACATGTTTAGCTCACACTGCATCATCTACACTGCCTAAGGAAGTTATGCTGCATTAAGAAAACCATGCTGAGAGCACAGTTTCCCATCAAAAAGAATTATTTGGCAGACTGCCTTGGGGTCAAACTATAAAGCAGATTACAGGACAAGTACAAGGGGCAAGACAAAAACGCTTAAGGCATGGTTTATTACTTCTCAAAATAGAAATTTAAGAAAGGGTTAGGTAAATTTCTCACTAGAAATGCCTGTTAGTTTTGCTGGAATCCTTAGTGACTAATTCAGACATAGACATCTGTGCTGCAAGTGTCTATAACTGTATGGATAAAGTTCATGATCAGCATGTCCTGTAAAGCTATAGCTACGTTGTCTTTGATTTTTACTCAACAGATTGCAACGCCTTACATGTGCTATATTAATTGCAAAGTTTGCCTACACACTGGATCATCCAGAAGCTTTCACACTCTCCCTTTGTGGAAATGTAATCAACTCATTAATGGTGGGATCGTGAATGAGTCCAATGAGAAGGCAGCATCAACAGTGAAAGTTTGACTATAAACTGAAATCATGAATTACCATGGTTGAATCTGAACCAGTAGTCCAGTAATAGTTCTATGAAGTCTGAACACCCACCAGATCATTTCTAATGAATTTAAGAGATTCTTAATGATAACTTCATGGTGCATGAGTTGGTTCCTTTACACAGGTTGGTTCTTCCTTATCTTATTCCATACAGGTTTTAGTATCACTCTAGGGATTTTTTTCATAGAAGAGGACTTCTTGAAGGTTATCACTTGTACATTATGCTGTTACATAACGTACAGTATGGATTTTTTCCTAAGAAAATTGCATGAACAAAACAAGGAACAAATAAACTTTCATTTATTTATTTCAAAATATATGTATATTTTTTAATATGTATTTGCTGACCAACTTCCACATGGAGCTTTTGATCTCCTTGTTACACAGCGTGTAGATCATGGGATTAGTCAAGGGGAAGACAACCATATGGAAAAGAGCAACAACCTTTTCCATTAGGACAGCCTCAAAGGGTGGGACATAGATACAGACAGCTGGGCCAAATGTGACAAAAACTACGATGATGTGGGAAATGCAGGTGAAGGTTATTTTGTTCCTTGTTTTGGACTGTCTGGAGCTTCAGCAAGAGGACTGTGGAGGAGATGAGGAGAAGTGCAAAGCGCATGACAATGACAACTCCATTGTTGAGGAACATCAGAAGTTCCACTGTGTGTTAGCACAGGCCAAGTTAGCCAGCTGACGCACATCACAAAGATGTCCAGGACGTTGGGTCCACAGAAGGGGAGTTTGATGGTGAGAGCAAACAGAATGATGCCATGAACGAAGCCACCACCCCACGAAGCTCCAACCAGGGCACAGCATGCAGTTCTGTTCACAAGCCTGGTGTAGTGAAGAGGTTTGCAAACAGCAATGTAACGGTCATGGGCCATGGCCAAGAGCAGGAAAGCTTCTGCTGCTCCCAGGAAGTCAAGAAACAAAAGTTGGGTCATGCAGGCATTGTAGGAGATGGTCTTGGGATTTGAGAAAAAGTCAGCCAGCATTTTGGGTGGGGTCACAGAACAGTAGCAGATGTCCCTGAATGCCAGATTAGCCGGGAAAAAATGCATGGGTGATCCAGCTGGGAATCCTGAATTGTGAGAATGATAAGGATGTTGCCTGGGAGAATTATCATGTAGAACAGCAGGAAGAAGAAGAAGAGGTTTGACTGGACTTTGTGGGATTGAGACAATCCTAACGGAATAAACTCTCTAACTACCATATACTTTTCATGCTCCATTTTGACTCTTGCAAGCCCTGAGAAGCAGACAGCAATAAACACACTAATGCCAATATGTTGCAGTATTTAAGCAACTTGGGCTATGCTTAGGCTACTGAAAATGCACATCCTGTGACCGTTACCTGGTTTTATGGATCTCTTCACAGTGAATTTCTTGAAAACTAGTCATTTAGATTCCCACTGACTTGAGAATTATACTGGAATTTTGAACAGAAAGTAAACATGTCGTCAGACGTTCTCCCTAACAACTGGCACCTGGATTAAATTTAAGTTGTAAAGAATCAGTCCAGTCTCCTGTAGTAGGCTAATCTTTGTGGTTTACAGTGTAACTATCTTGTTCTGAAATAGTGAAACGTACAGCCTCTCCAAATGAGCAAAGTAGACCCTTCCAAGGTACAGTGCATTTCCTTCTAATGCAGACAGCCAAACAAAGCTAGATGAATTGCAGTCTAAAGTTGGTAAAAACCTAAAATCACATCCACTGATTATAAAAGGAAACTAATTACAGACCAGTCACGTCTGAAGGAAGATTGCAATTGAACTATTTAAAATCCTTGTAGTTAATGATGTCAGTATAGACATCCCAAGGAATGGCTAATTTCATCCCAGATTTTCTCTGGAGTGCATCAGTTGAAGTATATTCAGAAATAACCTTCTTTCTCCAGTTGTCTTCTGAGGGACATAAACGTGCCTAGATCATATGCAGACTTTGATTTTTCCCCAAAGAAATCCCATAGCAGTGTCTAAGTTTCCAATGAAGTCATCAGAACACTGGAAACAGGAAAAAAAATCAATTATTTAAATATCTCAACAAAATTAACCAAGAATCAACAATACGACAGCCATAGAAAACAAATTAGTATTTCTCACGAAGTACATCAACTAATTTCATTTTCATACATTTTGAATTAAACTGGATTTTGATTAATCACTCATTAAGGAAACCATTTTTAGAAAGTAAAATTTATTTTTAAAGTCCTTCTATTGATCTAAATCCTTTCATTCATCCCAATTCTTTTGCTTCTTTTGAGGCAGGAGAAAGTAACATGAGTTTTTACTTTGTTTACTTCAACATCTTTCTTCCATTTTGCTGCAAATATGTTAACTTTGTATGAATGTCTGCTTGTTACTGCATTAGGAGCCTGGCCAGCAATGTTGAACTAGAGAATAGAACATTCTATGGTTCTATGATTCTAGCTGGTGTAATACTCTTTCTAATCACTCTCAGTGGTTGCCCCTTGGAGTTGGGCAGCCATTGGGATGGAGGTGTGTTTTGGCATTTATCCTGATTATAATGAGAAAGATTTTCCCACAGAAATGTCAGTAAGTCACTTCCTGTACTTACTGCACACCAGGTGCAATGTAGAGGTCCCCCGCAACCAATAATTTATGCCTCTGATATGCAGATGAGCTCCCAAACTCTGAGTTTGAGGGGATTCAATTACACACCTTTTTCTTCAGGAGGTTCCATGGTTGTTGTCCTCACAGTGATGCTTCTGAATCGGTATGTGGCTTTCCGTATATCTTTGCAGTACCCAAACATCTTCAATCACAGCAATTACAGCTCCAGCTGGTTGCAGCAGTGTGGGTAGGGGCACTGCTCATTCTAATGTGCAGGTAGAACTGTTATTCATTTGTCATCCCATGGATCAAATTTCCCAGACAATTTTTACTGTGATGTCACACGGGTGATCAAACTGGCCAGTATGGATATTCATGCAGCTGAATTGCTTGTGGAGTCCAAGAATGGTCTGCTAACAGTCCTCAATTCATTGCCCTGATTGTGTTGTAAGCTGTCACCTTGACCAAAATCAAGGCATGTATCATAGAGAGGATGCACAAAGCCTTTCTCACATATGGAGCCCAGGTCACAGAGGTGAGCATCCATTTTGCACCTGGCATCTTTCTCTGCACTGCTGTTCAAAAAACTTGTGGTCAAAAAGCCATGTTGTCTCTGAACAGCCACCCCCGGTGCCACATTCCATCATCTACACACTGAGGAACACAGAGATGAAGAATTCCAAAAGAGATTTCTCAGTAACATCTTTTTCAAAACGAGCAATTGAAAGCTCTCACTCCTCTGTTACATAGCTGTTCTCTGTTACAGAGAAATATAAAAACAAAATACTGTAAACTTAATAATTGCCTGTAGGGGACAAATAGAATGAAATTTGAAACAACATAGAGGTCAGATAACAATGCTGCCTCTCAAAGTAATAACAGCTTTGGAAACAAAACAGCTGCTGACTAAACAATGAACCTGCATTTAAAAGAAAATTGACAATAACAAAACCAATAAAAGCATCCCTTGCTCATTTTAGTAGTTCACTTCACTGTGGGTTCAGTTAATGTCTGAGTTTCTAATTTTCAGTAATTCTACAGAATTTATGTATGGATGTTTCAGTTTTGTTTGTGGGTTTTGTTGTTTTTATTTTAGTTTATGCAAATATATTCCAACAAAGAGGTGATCAAGGTTTGGTGGAGATTTATTGAGATATCAGGATATTGTGTTAAGCATCCAGATGCTTAACCTAGGCAGCCTATGTGTCGGGGTTAAGCTGACAGGCAGCTCAGCACCACACTACTACCTGTGCATTCCACAGTAGGATGGGGGAGAGAGTAGGGAAAGAAAAGCAAAACTTGTGGGTAGAGATAAAGAGAGTTTATTAGGAAAATAAAAATGGGGGAAAAAAAAAAGAACACACAAAACAAGTGACACACACGGCAATCTCTCAGTACCAGCAGACAGAAGCCCAGCCAGTCCCCAAGAGCTGCAGTCTCCCGGCCAACTTCCCCCCGTTTTGTTGTTCTGCAGGACATCACCTAGTGCAGAATTTCTTTCAGTTTAGCTCATCTGTCCTGGTTCTGCCCCCTTCCACCTTCTTGAGCACCCTGTCTTCTCTCCATCAGAGCAGTCTGAGAAGCCGAAATGTTGTCTTGGTTCCCTTGTCATATATCAGCCTTAATTTTCACCAGGTGAAGGTTAAGTTTCCTAGTAGTCCAAGTAGCCTGGGAAAACCTGTCTTTGGTCTTCTGGCAGCCTTTGTGTTTTTCAGAGGTGTCACTAGAAGGAATGGCTTCAGCAAAATTTTTCTCAAGAAAGGAACTCTTGGGACCCAAGCACAGATGTGCAGAACCTTCTCTTAACTTTAATAATGGGTTGTGGGTGATGTTTTCCAAAGCGCTGCCTGGCTCCAAAGTGAACAGTGAACAAACCAACCATAAACACCTCTAAGAGGGAAGCAGATGACCACAGCACAGATTGAATAGCAACTGTTAGTAAATGTTAGTAAAACTGTTAAAGAAATGTTCACAAAAGAGAGTAAATGCTTTCTGCATCTACAGGAATTTACTACAAGGTTTCCACTTATTAATCCAAAGAGTCTTTGCTAATTACAGGTATTAAATGCAGTCAGCTTTACTTTTTCTTTGTTTGTTAGCTTTGTTTTGTTGTTATTGTTGAAAATCTTTTTAGCTCTCCTGGTTTTCTGAATTGAAATATAAATAATAATGATTTCCAGAGAGAAAGAAATGACAGAGAAACATTCAGTGGAATTTACATCACAGAGTCATGGTACTTTAGATCTGAAAGAAAGGATGAGAGATGTAAAATACTAATTATTCTGTCTCAAGTCCCAAGATACCTTCCTGGTGACTGTGCTGCATGAAATGCTTATGTCTTTCTGGAAGCAAGGAATGAGCATCAGTTCCTCAGCGTTGTTAGAGCACCTCTGTGTAGTTAACAAAATACGCAAGTTAGAGATGTAGTCAACAAAATACGTAAAGCGGGGACTGTCAAGGTAATCAGGCATAACCAGGCGTAATCTGTGTGGGCCCCTTGCGTGGTTAGCGAATACGTGGAAGGGGGGCTGTAACAGTCATCAGCCTCTGTGGGGGCTCCTTGACTCATAAGAAAACCATGATGAGACATGGCAAGACAAGACATGCCACATGTCTATTGGACACAGATAACCGTAGCAAGGGTGATTGATAGCACTGTGATATAAGGGACAACTATAAGAAGAGTGTGTTGCTTGCAATAAACGCCATTTGCCGCTCACCACATTGGTGTCATAAAGCGTGTGATTTGGCCGGGGCTGTCTGAGCACTTTACGACGGGACATTATCCAGGGGTTGCCGGAGCAAAGGCAACACCTCTGCTATGAGGAAAGGAGCTGGGCTTGCTCAGCCTGGAGAAAAGAAGGCTGAGGGGAGGCTGGATTCTTTCAGTGCATACAGAGAGCTTACAAACAAGATAAGGACCAAGTTTTCACACAGTAAAATAATATTTCTTAAGTGACAGGGTCAGCTGAATCTCCTGCAATGAAAGCAAGACCTTCAGACCCAAGTGTCCAAATAAGCTGTGGCATGGGGGTGGATTTGACTGGTTTTAGTGAGCTAGCAGCCTTACACAGTGACTTACGCCAGAAATAGCATTTTTAAGCTCCACATTCATGTACAAGAAAAGGTTTATTTCTTCCTTGGGTCAGCTATAGTTTTAATTAGTACTCCTTTCACTTCTTTATTCCTCAGGCTGTAAATCAGGGGATTTAGTGCTGGAATTATAGCTGTGTATATGAGCGAAAAAAATTTCTTAACGTCTTGAGAGTAATTGACTTTGGGCCGTAAGTAAATCAAGCTCCCACTGCCATAATAAAGAGTTACAACAATAAGATGTGAAGAACAGGTGGAGAAGGTCTTGCGCCTGCCCTCTGCAGAGGAAATCTTCAGGATGCTGGAGATGATGCAGGCATAGGACACCAGGATGAGACAAAACGGTGCAAAGATGACCAGCACAGCGGTGGTAAGTGTCTGCTTTTCATACAAGGAGGTGTCAGTGCAGGAGAGCATAACGAGTGGAGGAATGTCACAGAAAAAGTAGTTGATCTTGTTGGGTCCGCAGAACCGCAAGGTGAACCGCACAGAGACCTTTAAGACACGGTGGCTGCACTGGTAAGGCAAATGCCTTCCTTTGTAAGTTGTAAGTGTAGGCAATAAGGGAAAATGAGCATGATCCAAGAATAACAAAAATAGAGGTGATGAAAGCTGTCATGTCAACCATAGAGGTGGAATTGAAGGAAAGAGTAGTCCAAGAAGCAATGCCACAAAAAACGTGACTGAAATTACAGCCAAAGAAAGTAAGTGCTAACCAGAATGACTGGAAGAGGAATGGCTGGAAAACCACAAACCCATCAGCAAAGGGCTAGCTGAGTAGAGAGAATGCTGCTCATGCAAATGCTTAGCGCAATGGGAAGCATGCAGCTAAATAGCAGTCAAACTCTGACAGACTGCATGAAATATTCACTGCAGCTCAGGCAGAAAATAACACAAATCTGTAGAATGGAGCTGGTGAAGCAGATAGTTTTGCTGATCCCTGTGAGGAGTATAAATGCTTTGGGAATGTGGGCAGTAGTTACCAAATCTCCAGGAAGGAGAGTTTATGGAGAATAAAACAATGAGTTTTTGGAGGTATGGACCAGATGAGCAGATTATTTGGGTCAAAAACTGACTGTATGGCCAGACCCAGAGGTCTGTGATCAGTGCTGCAAAGTCAGATTGAAGACCAGTAATGAGTGGAGTAGCCCAGGGGTCAGTACAGGATCTGGACATCGGAGTAGAGCACACCTTCAGAAGATTCACAGATTACACAAAACTGTGTGGAGAGTGGCTGATCTGACTCAGCAGGGGGCTGCGTAGCCATTCAGAGGAACCCTGACAGGCTGGAAGGGTAGGCTGACAAGTATGTGACAAGTTCAACAAGAAGTGCAAAGTCCTGAAGCTGGCAATGAACAACCCCAGGCACAAGTGCATGATAATTTAAATGCAGCATAGCAGAGAACTTTTCTCAGGTGGGGATTTGCCTCCTTCCATTTCCAGTACCTATCTAACGAATCCCAAAATAAGAGAGCTTTCACTCAGCAAGATTTCACAGAATCACAGAATCACAGAATTGTAGGGGTTGGAAGGGACCTCCAGAGATCATCGAGTACAACCCCCCTGCCAAAGCAGGTTCCCTACACCAGGTAGCACAGGTAGGCATCCAGGCAGGTCTTGAACATCTCCAGAGAAGGAGACTCCACCACCTCCCTGGGCAGCCTGTTCCAGTGCTCCTCACCTCACTGTACAGCAGTTCCTTCGCACATTGGTGCAGAACTTCCTATGCTGCAGTTTCCAGCCGTTTCCCCTCGTCCTGTCTCCACTCACCACTGAAAACAGTCTGGCCTCGCCATTCTGCCCCCCACACCTTAGATATTTATAGACCTGGATCAGGTCCCCTCTCAGTCTCCTTTTCTCAAGGCTGAACAGACCCAGTTCACTCAGCCTTTCTTCACAGGGGAGATGCTCCAGGCCCTTCACCATCTTCGTGGCCCTCCGCTGGACTCTTTCCAAGAGATCCCTGTCTTTTTTGTACTGGGGAGCCCAGAACTGGACGCAGTACTCCAGATGAGGTCTTACCAGGGCAGAGTAGAGGGGGAGGATCACCTCCTTTGACCTGCTGGCCACGCTCTTTTTAATGCACCCCAGTAAGCCATTGGCCTTTTTGGCCACAAGGGCACACTGCTGGCTCATGGCCAACCTGTCGTCCACCAGGACACCCAGGTCCCTCTCCGCAGAGCTCCCCTCCAGCAGCTCATCCCCCAACCTGTACTGGTGCATGCAATTATTCCTCCCCAGATGCAAGACTCTACACTTGCTTTTGTTAAACCTCATCTGGTTTTTTTCTGCCCAGCTCTCCAGCCTATCCAGGTCTTGCTGAATGGCAACGCAGCCTTCAGGCGTGTCAGCCAATCCTCCCAACTTCGTATCATCAGCAAACTTGCTGAGGGTGGCCATTATCCCCTCATCAAGGTCGTTGATGAAGATGTTGAACAAGACCGGACCCAGCACCGACCCCTGAGGAACACCGCTGCTTACAGGCCTCCAACCGGACTCTGCACCACCAACAACGACCCTCTGCGCTCTGCCAGTCAGCCAGTTCTCAACCCACCTCACTGTCCACTCATCTATCCCACACTTCCTCAGCTTTGTTATAAGGGCGTCATGGGGGACAGTATCAAATGCCTTGCTGAAATCAAGGTAGACTACATCCACTGCTCTCCCCCTATCCACCCAGCCAGAGACAACATCATAGAAGGCTACCAGGTTGGTCAAGCACGACCTCCCCCTTACGAACCCGTGCTGACTGCTCCTGATAACCTCCTCTTGTTCCAGTTGTCTGGAGATGACATCCAGTACAAGCTGTTCCATCACCTTTCCAGGGACAGAGGTGAGGCTGACTGGCCTATAATTGCCTGGGTCTTCCTTCTTGCCTTTTTTGAAGACCGGGGTGACGTTAGCTATCTTCCAGTCTTCAGGCACCTTCCCCGTCTTCCAAGACTTCTCAAAGATGACCGAAAGTGGTTCAGCAATCACCTCTGCCAGCTCCTTCAGCACCCGTGGTTGAATCCCATCGGGTCCCATGGCTTTCTGAACATTGATGTTGCCTAGGCGCTCCCGGACCACCTCTTCCCTGACAGAAGGGGGGTCTTCCATTCCCCAGATCCTCTCACTAATCTCCAGGGTCTCAGATTCCCGAGGGGGAGCTTTTTCACTGAAGACAGAAGCAAAGAAGGCATTCAGTATCTCCGCCTTCTCAGCATCCCCCGTTACCAGAAGCCTCTCAGGGCTTCTGCATGTGACTAAGGAGCAAATGTGCCCTCAGTGCAAAAATGGAACTGGTTTGTGGTGCCTGCATGTCTGGGACCTCCACAGCTGAGGACAAAGATATGCAAGTTAAGGTTCAAATTCTCCTTGAGACATATGCACAGAGATGGTGATATTCAACAGTTCAGAATTACACAGAACCAGGGTGTACAGGTGTATCTATTTTCTTAATAGATTCCTTAAAGTTGATCAATAAGGAAACATTATGCTTTGTCAGTCCCCTGCTTGTGGTAACATTCACCAGTTTATTTTTGTCTTGAGCCATTCAGGCACTTCCTCCTCCTTTTCCAATTCCCCAGGAGGTCCTCTGATTGAATACCTTGCAGCTGCCCCCGCAGCAAGGAGTTCAGACTGTGTCTTCCTCAGTATTCCTTTTCCATACAGGCATTTCTCACTGGGACCTGAGAACTGCAGTGTGCTGGGAGCTGCTTATCCCAGTAAGAAGGACGCTCAAATGCTTTAGAGCATAATTTACAAATGACTTTTCCTATAGCTAGCACAGTAAAGAAATAGGGCATATAAAGAGGATGATAGAACCATAAAATTGCTGAAGGATAGCATGAAACATGGATGTTTGGACATCCTGTCATTTCCAAAATAGACACATGGTGCCAACATGTATAGTACAGGACCTATGGGAGACAGGCATCATTCTGCAGAGGCAGTCAGACTGGATTTCCTTATTTCTGTGAGGCCACTCACCTGCACTTATGGCTCCACGATGCAAAGCTATGACCACTGAGCTGAGGCTCTGAGCAGTTCAGATCAGTGATATGTACAGGGACTAGCTGTCTCTAGATGCCTGTCTTTAGGTGTTGAATTGACCTGTCAATCACGAACTTGGCAATATTTAGCATCCTCTCCCTCATGTTCTACATTTGCTTGTCAACTCCTTCAGTGCTTATCTGCCTCCTGTTTCCCTGGATGGCCATCCATGTATCCAGCTACAAATTTATTCATCTGTTCTCCTGCCCGGTTTCCTATATCTTCACGTTTTCCTGCCATTCAGACCTGGTGACACTAAATACAGCCCTCCCCAGCCAGCCAGCAGTGCCACCTTCCTCACACAAATCCACGCAGCCACCCAGACCATGCTTCATCTGTTCTGGCTGTCCAGCCTTCTGTCCATTTCATCCTGTCAGCACTGGGGCTAGTTTTGTCTGGCTGCAGCTGTCAGTGCTTAGGCCCAAGCTCTTGCCTTGTGTCTCAGCCTGTGACCCACCATTTCTGCCACTTTCCCTGTGGTCTCACATGAATTAAGCACCACCACACCCTGAAACCAAGAGATATTTTTGGCACCTGCAATTTGCATTTTACTCCTATTAATCTGCTCAAAGGCTCTTGAGAGAGGGACAAAACAGTATGTGATGGCAAGAGCCATCTTGGCCATGATGTATGTTGGTGGAAGGGGCCCACTTTTTGTCATTAGATCCTCGTAACTCCATTTATGCTCTTTTCCACACAGAACCTGTCTTCAACCAGTCAGGATGAGAGTAAGTGGCACCCTGAGCAAGCAGAGGAGGTACGGAGGTGAGCTGGGGTCAGGAAGGTGATGTCTGAAGAGCGGGGAAGATTTTTGCTGGGAAAGTGATGTGGAAAGGAACTCTTTTCTTGGATGGCTGAGAGGGAAGCACACCTTACTATGTTCTGAGAACTCGAGGACATGGCCTGTAAGCAGCCTTCACTTATTCTGAGTTGCATAGCAAAAGGAGCGTGGCTCATTTCACCCATAGTGCTGAGGGCTTTCCAGAGAAGCCATCAAGAAGAGGGAAGATGATACAGATTTTCTGTGACTGCCTTTGATGCTATGCTAAGCCCCCATGATATGGTCCCCCCTTCCTTTCCAGCAGTGCAAAATGAGTAGTTCATCTGATTAAGTTAATCTCACTGGAACATTAGTCTCAAAGAAGGTGGTGGCTTAGATAGATGAGGATCTGTGGTCCCAGGGAAATATGTTGGCTGCCTTGGAAACCTTCTGTTGCTGTTTGTCAGCTCTGCATCAGCATTTCTTTGGCAGGTGTGAGCACACAGCTGTAGATCTTTGCAAGCAGACACTAGAAAATTAAATTCTCTACAGGCATTCAGGGAGTTCTACAACTGCTGTGTATTCCTCAGGCTTGTTCTCAAGAGGAACGTGGTTCTTTTCTTCCTATCCCAAAATGGAGCTTGAATCTGTGACAGTAAATGTAACCATCCAGGACTTTGTGGCTGATGTGGCATCTGAGATGTTCTTCTGCAATAAACAGCAAATCTCTAGGGAGATCATGTTCATCTTTCCTGTGGACTCTGACACTGTTGTACACACCTTCCATGCCACCATGGGGGACACTCGTGTTGAAGCAATGCTCTGGGACAAGAAGGAGGTACTCCAATGGAGTCGGGGGAGGTGGGGTGGACCTGGAGTTAAGTTTGGAGATAAGAGAATGAAATGTGTGAGACCTCAGCGACATGTTTTTCCCAATTTTTTTGTGGCAGGCACAGCAACTGTACAAAGCCACTCCAGGCATGAATTTGAGATATCTGCAGGATCAGTGGGATCTTTGGGGTCCAGTGTTTGCTTGTTTCCTGGGGACTGTGCCTCCTAACAGAGAGGTGGCCATCAGCCTGTGCTATGCTCAGGAGCTTCCACTGCATCCTGATGGAGCTGCCAAGTTTTGCTGGCCAAAGAAGCTATTTCCTCAACAAAAATTCATCAGTGAGTGATCCCACGAGTGTTTCCATCTGGGAGGAGCATGGTTCTCTCAAGTATCTCTCTGGGAAGGATCCCATACCTACACACACAGCACGGTTGGAGAACCTAAAAATTCTCCCTCATACGTGCCAGTCAGAAGTCCTCCAGTTAGTCTCCAGACAGGAGATCCCTGCAGATCCCTATGCACAGCCCACCATACCAGATCATAGAATCATAAAACCATGTAATAGATTGAGTCAGAAGGGATCTCAAAGATCATCTAGTTCCAACCCCCCAGCTATTTGCTGATTCTCACCCACCAGCTCAGGCTGCCCAGGGCCCCATCCCACCTGGCCTTGAGCTCTCTGGGCAACAGCGCCAGCGCCTCACCTTCCTCTGAAGAAAGAACTTAAATGAGTATTGTTACCCAGGCCATTGAGAATGATGGAACCCTGTTCCTGACCCCAACATGGTGACTCTCCCTGTCAGTATTCCAAACATTCTCCCAAATCCTTGTCTTTCCCTGTTCTTCTCTTTGCCTTGATGGGACTTCATCAGTGACCTCCACACATACCTGTCTCACCTCACTAAGACTACCTGTATTCTTCCCCTACTCGACCTCTCTAGCAATTTGTCCATGCTTCTCTCATCACTATCTGAAGAGGAGATATCAGAAGACCTGCACTTCAGAATCTGTCTGCAGTCAGCCCATGGTGTGTCACATATTGATGTTAACAGCAGCTGCACCCCTCTGCAGTACACAGCTCCAGATCAGATGTCTGCTGAGGTTTGGCCCTGAAAGATGCCAATCCCAAAGGAGGAAAGAAAGAAGGGTCTGCAGTCTGCTGATGATTCTTTTTCCTACACACACCCCGCTTGTTCGCAGGTTTCATTGACATCATCGCCCTGTCTCTCTGATAAGTTGGAATTGTTGGTGTATTATGGAGGGCCTCACAATCTCAGTGCTGTGGTGGAGAGCCGAGACCCCAGAGTTGCACCTGGTGAGTGTGGAGGGCAGAACTGAGCACCAGGTGTTGAGGAGACTTGAAGAATCTGAGGAGCATTTGGGCAACAAGTTTGTCAAATTATAGAATCACAGAGTATCCAGAGTTGGAAGGGGCCCTCACTCATGTTCAACTCATGCTTCTGCACAGGACTACCTAAAATTAAACCACGCGCCTGTGAGATTTGTCCAAATGGTTCTTGAACTCCGGCAGCTTGGTGCTGTGACCACTGCCCTGCAGAGCCTGATCTGTGCCCACCACCCTCTGCTGTAGAACTTGTTCCTAACCCCCAGCCCGACCCTTCCCTGACATGGCTACATGCTGCACCCCAGGCTACAACTGGCCCCTTTTGGCAGCCAGGGCATACTGCATAGCTGGTCATCAGCTTGTCACTGACCAAAATCACCAGATCCTTTTCTATAGGGCTGTTCTCCATCTTCTCATCTGTAAGTCTGTACATCAATCAAAGATGATCCTATCCTAGTTGCAGAATCCAGCAGTCTGCTCCTTAAATTTCATACTGTTGGTGGTTGCCCAGCACTCTAGTATATCACAGTGTCTCTACAATGATGAAGGGAGTCAACAGCTCTTTCTCATTTAGTATCATAAGCTGGAGCTGAGGGCAATCTGTATGAGAAAAGCAAAGAGACAAGGAAAAGTGCTGCAACCTAAGAATCCTCCTTCTTTCCCCCACACGCTTCAGGCTCTCTGCTGGGGGACCCTGTGGTGATGGTGACACTGAAGCCCAGCATTCCTGAAGTGATGCCCAGCCCAGGCCATCTTGGGGAATTCCTCTTTCTCATGGACTGCAGCCTCTACCAGGATGCACAGGTACCATCTGAGGATGTCATCACTATGGACTTCCCTTGTTTCTTATACCCAGGTAGTGGGCAGTCAAGCTGCTTTATGGGGGCAGAGGTTCTGCCTTGCTTCCTCAACTGAGCTCTGCCCATCCCTCTTCTTGTCCCCAGAACACACTGCTCTTCCTCCTCAAGAGTTTGCCTCTGGGTTGCTACTTCAACATCTACACTTTTGGGGCCACTTTCAAAGTCTTCTATCCATGAGTTGGGGGTGATGATAGGGCAAAGGCAAATGCAGTATGACTTTTCTAAGTGAAAGTGTAGGACAAACACTTTCTACATGGCAGCTATAAAGCAGGATCATTTAGATGCAGTGATAGAGTAGTTCTCCTTTCAGGTTGCTTCTAGAATACTGGTAGTGAGGTAGGGAATGGTCATATAGGGATACCTGTGGACCAGATTCTTCCTCTCTAATACACTGCATGCTCTGCCATACGCAAAGTGTGGAATACACACAGGAAGCCATGGACAATGCTGTGGGACGCATCTCTTCCATCTGCCCTGATCCTGGGGGCTGTGATCTCTTGGGTCTCCTAAGGTTTATCTACAGCACTCCCCTCCTTCGTGGACTGCCTCGCCAGGTAGCAGGGGACAGAGGGTTGTCGGGGTGAATGGGTGTAAACAGTGGGGCAAGGGTAGATTTTAGAGCTCAGCATGAGTCATTCTGCTAACTTTCGTATTGAGAGTTGCCACTGGGACATTCTCATGGCAGCAAGTCACATCATCTTTGGGTGGGCAGCTTTGGAGAGTTTCTGTGGAATTTACCTGCACCTGGGGAAGATGGATCTTCCTTGTGGGAGGCCACTTTGGGCTGAAAAATGTCCTGATATTAATGACAGGAGATACACAATCTCTTTCTCTCCCTGTTTCAAGGCGAGTAGATAGAGAGCAAGGGAGTGAGTTGGGGAAGGCTGTCTGCATTTTAGAAGGGTGACTTTCTTCTGTGGGGACCCATGAAATCTTTGATCCCCTCTTCTCTACCTCAGCTCTTCATCTTCATCCAAAGGAAGGTCTCCAGTGAGGAGCAAGCTATCATGGCTGAGGTTCACCGTTACCGGGACTACCATCGGTAATGAGGGAGCCCTGTTCCTGTCCCCCAGCATAGTGACTCCCCCTGTCAGTCTTCCAAACATTCTCCCAGATTCTCATCTGTTACAGTTCTTCTCTTTGCCTTGATGGGATTTCATCAGTGACATCCACACACACCTGTCTTACTTCCCCAAGACAATCAATAATCTTCCTCTAGTAGACCTAGACCTTCTCTCAGAATTTGTCAGGCTCTTCTCAGCGTTTTTCCTCTTCCCTCTCTAACCTTCCTCTCATTTTCTGTACAGGTGTTTCTGTTTTCCTACAGACAAGTGTGAGAGCTTTTACATTTCCCAGGCTATTGCTCTGGAGACCAAAGGCAAATGTGTGTGCATCTACTCCAAGATGACCATGACATCTGAGGTAATGATCCAGATGCTTCTGCTTTCAGTGTTCCCCCTGTTCTATTGAACACTTCCTACAGCTCTCCTAGATGTGCAAGGAAATCTGAATACCATCATCCACCCCAATTGAGAGACTCTCCAGTGGTATGTTCTCTTTGCATCCCTTATCAGGCAGTGAAATGCCTGCAGCAGGCCCTGCAGCCCCTGGCAAGTGAGATCTCACTGCACTGGGATCTTCCACCAGGCCTGGAGGTGACAGTGATCAGAAAAGCTCCTGAGGCGATCTTCCAGAGACATCAGAACATCATCTATGCCCAGATCCATGGGCAAGCACAGGTAAAGCAACTGCTCGGGTCCAGGGCAGAACTGGACCCGCTCCCTGTTTCACCTCCTCAACGTTGAGAGTCCTTCGCCTCTGCTAGATGGGGGGAAACAGTATCATGTCTCTGTGAGTCCTTTTCTTTCCCTCAGAGGTGTTACTGCCTCTGCTCCTACAATGGATATCTACTAATTTAGTGTATCAGTGAGTGAACCTAAGTAGCCAGTCCCCCGGTGCCCTGCAGGTAAACTTTTCTGTGGTTCTTTTACTTGTGCCACCAGGATCCAGAGGCAGATGTGGCAGCTGTGACCCTTCAGTATCATGTGGGCAGCCAGCCCTTTCATTACACACTCAGATTCTCAATGTCCCCATCAGCAGATGACAGGTAAGAGGGGTAATACCATTGCCCACAAGGCAGAGGGATACTGTCTAGGGCTGGAAGAGGGAAAGCAAATATCATTTGTATGCACACCCTGAGAAGGGAAGAGACTCTGGATACCCAGTGCTCACACTTTGTCCACTCTGCCTTGACCAGGGAGAGGATCTGGGTGACCATGAGCTCCTGCTCCTTACCCTGTGTCTCATCCATGTCTCACCTTCCTCCTCAGCATGGAAACAAGGACTAATGCCCTTCCCCAGCAGGTTTCCTGTGCACCGCATAGCCATGATGCATCTGCTTTGGAAACTGGCCTGGCAGGGGTCAAGCAAGTCAGAGATGGAGGACATCTGGCACAGTGCAGTTAAGCTCAGCCTCAGCCTGGGGGTCCCGTCTGCCTTCACATCAGTTGTGGCAGTACGCATAGAACAGAGGGATGCTGGGCACCATGGTAAGGCCACAAAAAGCAGGGATAGGACTGGGAGGGGAAAGTGAGACTTGCTGGTTTGATGGTTCCTCACCATCAGCGGCCCCATATCTGTGGGTGTGACCAGCTTTTTTGCCTCTCTAAAATGCGTGAGTCTAACTTCCACTTCCCCTCTTCTTGCCTCCTCCTCCAGATTCTTTGCTTGCAGATTCCTCCATGCTTCTTTCTTCCTCTTGCAATCTGGTTCCCTGCCAGTTCCTCTGGTTGTGTGGCTCCAGGCCTGTATGGTTCAAGTCCACCAAATTTTGGATGGTCCAGAAGTTCCAGCTCTGTCTCGAGACACTGAGTCCCAAGGCCTCTCACACGGAGGTATTGTCCCAGCTTTCAGCACACTGTAAAGGTAAGGAGAAAGTTCTTATCAGGGGATTCTCTGATGTATTGCGCAGGGGTTAAACTCTCCTTTCAGCATTTATTTTTTCACCAGAACTCCTGATTGTCAGTGCTCTGGGGATGGATGGAGAGATAGCCAAAAAAAATTTCTACCTCTCAACTCTGGGCTAGAAACTAAGAACCAGCTAGTTCGTTGAATTAATCTGAGTTCCAGCTATCATGATTCTTGTCACTCTATTCCAGCTCAGAATATTCTACAATTCTAAGTTTGTTACAAAACATCTTCATGGTTTTGCACCACATCCTTATCTTCAAATTGGAGAAATATGGGTTTGAGGCCACTTTTGGAGTGGCCTATGTACAAGACTATGGGGGCCAATGATTTCCATCACAAGGTCTTCAAGGAACTGATCAATGTGGTTGCCAGGACACTCTCCATCACGTTTGAAAAGTTGTGGCTGTCAGATGAAAGCCTCAGTGACGGGGAAAAAGGGAAACATCACTCCTATTTTTAAGAAGGGTAGAAAGGAAGACTGACAAAACTACAGAATGGTCAGCCTCACTTCTGTGCCTGGGAAGATCATGAAACAGACCTCCTGGAAGATACAGTAAAGCATTTGAGAGATTAAGGAGGTGATCTGAGACATCCAGCACAGCTTCACCAAGGGCAGGATAGTGTCTTAATAATCTGGTGGCGCTCTGTGATGGAGTGATGGCACCAGTGGGCAAAGGAAGAGCAACTGATGTCATCTACTTCCACTTCTGCAAAGCCTTTAACGTGGTCCCACATCACATTCTTATCTCTATTTAGGTGAGATATGGATCTGAAGAATTTACTATTCAGTGGATAAGTAATTGGTTGGATGGTGACAGCCAAAGCATTGTTGTCAATGGCTCTATGTCCAGGTGGAGGCCAGTGGCAAGTGTTGACCATGGGTGTTCATCTTCAGACATGTACTCTTTGGCATCTTTACCAATGGTACAGGCAGTGGGATCGAGTACACCCTCAGCAAGTTTGCAGATGACACCAAAAGGTGCTGGACCCAAACAAACTTAGGAAATTGAGCTGAATGAACTGAATGAGGTTCAGTAAGACCAGTGCAAGGTGCTGCACCTAGGTCAGGGAAATCATGTATAGACCGGGAGACGAACTCGTGGAGAGCTTCTTTGCATAGATGGACCTGGGAGTTCTGGTGAATGAAAAGATTGACACAAGCCAGCAGTGTCAGGAAGCACAGAAGCCAACTGTGTCCTGGACTACATCACAAGAGACATGGCCAGGAGGATGAGGGAAGTGATTATCCTGTTCTGCTCTGCCCTTGTGAGGCTCCATCTGAAGAACTACATTCACAACTGGGGCCTCCAGCACAAGATAGAAAAAGTATTTGTTAGAGTGGATACACAGGAGGGCCTCAGAGACAATCAGAGGGCTGGAGTACAAAGAATAGCTGAGACAGCTGGAGTTGTTCAGCCTGGAGAAGGCTTCAAGGAGGTCACATTGCAGCCTTACAGTACTTAAAGGAAGCTTATAAAAAACAACTTTTTACATGGTCTGATAGTGAAAGGGGAATGGTTTTAAACTAAGAGAAGGGAATTAGAAGAGTCAGATAATAGGAGGAAATTCTTTACTCAGAGTGTGATGAAGCACTGGAACAGGCTGCCCTGAGAAGCTGTGGATGCCCCATCCCTGGAGGCATTCAAGGCCAGTTGATGGAGCCCTGGATGGAGCCCTGGGCAGCCTGAGCCGGTGGTTGGAAACTCTGCCCATGGCTGGGGGAATTGGAAACAGAAGGTCTTTAAGGGCCCTTTTAACTCGACTTATTCTATGATTCTATTCTATGAACCACAGAATAGAGAGAGTACCTGAGACACTGATGAGGACAAAAAAGGACTTTCAGGTGAGGCATCCAGAATTAGATGAGCCTGAATCTGGTGTCCAAGTAGAGAGGAAAAGGCATGTAATAGTTACTGGAAACTCTCTCCTGCAGTGTGTGGGGGTACTCAGCTGGCAACTCAGCTTGATATTTCTGAAAGCATGTTGCTTCTCAGAGGTCAGGACCAAGGAACTCTCAGAGTCTGTCAAGGTTCTTCTGGCTCATGGGCCTATCACTGCTCTTTCATGTGGACAGCAATGACACTATCAGGGATAAACTGGAGCCCTGGTGGAAAGGCTGAAAACCATCAGAGCCTACATTACTTCTGCAAATAGTAATGCAAAATAAGTGCACTGGGGAAGACCAGAAGGAAATTGAGGGCACAAGGGATAAAGCAGATGTTTAGGAGACAGAGGAGGTTCTCACATTTCCCTGAAAAAGCTATGTGATATTGGAGGCATCTCAAATGTTTGTAGAGAAATACGCAGAGAATGGGGAACAGACAGGAGGAAAACTGTACTGCTGCAGAAACACGACCTCTTCAGAATTGTAGAAATCTGATGGGTAGTTCTCTAGATTGAATTTATTCTATGGATTGAGAAAATAAAGTGGATGGATTAAGAAAATATAAGGTGGGAAGCTAAGAAGAATGGGTCATACTTGATGCAAACAAGTGGCTAGAATCACAGAATGGTTGAGGTTGGAGGGGACATCTGGAGGTCATCCAGTCCCAATTCCCTGCTCATACAGGGTCACTAAATCTGATTGCCCAGGACCACATCTAGAAGACTTTCAAGCACTCCCACAGAGGGAGACTCCACAGCCTCTCTGAATACCTATTTCAGTGCTCTGTCACCTACACAGCAAAGAAATGTTTCCTCATGTTCAGAAGGAACCTCCTGTGTTCCAGTTTGTATCTCTGTAATCTTCCTGGGATCTACAACCCACTGTCTACAATTTTTTTTTATTTTTATTTTTTTTAAATTTTAGCATCATGAGGAAGTCCTGACTCAGTCACACTGGTCTCTCTTTTCCATTGCCCAATTTCTTGCATGTTGGAATTGAGAGTTCTTGTACCCTAAGAAAAATATCTTTAAATATATCCAAGATTTCTTCTGCTTCTTTACTGCTGAAAGCAATTTCCCAGGAGATCCCATCCATCAATGCTCAAACAACTGAAAGTTTGCCTACCTGAGGGTAAGGGTCTTGCCCTGTAGCCTGGCCTATACTCCTCAAAATCACCCCTTCTACTGGGGCGTGATGACTGCAGCCATGCTATATCCAGCCCACTTCACTGAGTTCTCTGTATTGTGACACAGTAACACGTCTCTTCTTGTTGACTGGGCTTTCTATCCTCCGGATTAAGAATCTATCCTCAACACAACGCAGGAGTGTGGGAGTCCCAGGGGTCTCCTAGACTGCTTGCAACTTGCTGTACCACTTTCTTCCAGAAGATGCCTAGGTGGTTGAAATCTCCTAACAGGATCAGAGCCCACTGCCTCCCCCTGTAACAAACATCAACCATCAAGTTTCCTTTATTGAACTGACTAGCCAGTGCTTATCTCAAAGGAACTGTGTGAATATTTCTGTTTTCCAGAGCAGGAGTCTTCTCCTGAGGAGCAGATGATAGAAGAACCAACAGCTTTTAACACCAGTTGGGTCTGGACAATTTCACCACTGTCAACAAAACTGTGTAACTTCTCCAGTATCAGGATAGTAGTGGCACTCCAGAAAGCAAATGGGTCCTGGAACCTCACCTCAGCCCTGATCTCTGCCTTGGGGCTCAGGAAGGCTGATGTTGAGGGACAAAGTCTCAGTAAGGTAAGTAGATCAGTGTCAAGTGTGGGGAAATGTCACAAGCTGAACTTTTCTTAGCTCCAAGTTTACAGTCTGAGTTGAACAGACAGGAGATGAAAACCTTCAGTATATAGAGCCTCTCTACTTGTGGAAAGATTGGATCAGCACAGGTATCTTTTTCATGGTCTGATAATAATAGGACAAGAGGCAATGGTGTTAAACTAAAAGAGGGGAGATTTAGATAAGGGGTTAGGAGGAAACTTTTTACTCAGAAAGTGATGAAGCTCTGGCACAGGTTTCCCATAGAAGCTGTGGAAGCTCCATCCCTAGAGGCATTCAAAGTCAGATTGGATGGGATCTGGTGGGTGGGAGACCTGCCCATGGCCAGGGGGCCATCTTTAATGTCCTTTCCAACCCACACCATTCTATGATTCTATAAATCCATGTCTAAATCTATGAGACTATGAGTGTATGATTCTATGATCTGGAAACTTCCTGGCTTCGATGGTTTTAAAGCCTAGATAAATTTGTGTGTGCAGAGGTCTTTTTTTTAGACAAAGCTTTGTCCAAAGGTTTATTCATCTTTCTTCCCACTAGTTGTTCAATCTCTTCCCATCCCCCTCCCTCCCAAATAGGATGTGAAGCCAGTTTTTGCCACAGTTTTGGCCTTAGTGTGGTTGCACCAGTATAAATGGAGGGTGTCCTGGTCAGAACTTCTGGAGGCCAAAGCTCCTAGTTGGCTGTGGGACAGAGCTGGTAAGATTTTGCTTAGAAAATTCATACTATGGGCCTTTCCTAGAAAATGCACAACCAATTTCCATGTTCCTCTTTCCCCTGCTCCTTTGTGGCAGTCTATGGGACTCAATATACACTGTCTTCCCTTTCTGAGTAGTGTACCCTCTCAACATTTTCTTTCTGCTTGCAGAGTTCCATCTGGATGAATGTCTGGAAGCAGTGAATTCTTTCCTAGGCTGTTTTGTAGAGCCCACCATCTTCAGGATCTGAACTTCCCCATGCTACAGGGGGTGTATCCATGCAAGGGATACACCGGGACAACTGATGAAGGGAAAGGGAAGGGGGGGGAGGGAGAGAGGACGGGAAGAACTTGGGCAAGTTGGGGATGGGGTCAGGGATGTTGTCTTTCAAGGTGAGAGCTGCTTAGAAATTGACTGGATGATTACTTGTGGAAGATGGTGATCATGTTAACATTAGAAGTTATTGCCTATACATAATTGGTGGGGTTTTTTTTCCTCTTTCCTCACTTACTAAATTGTCTTTATGTCAACATGAGTTCTTTCGCTTTTGATCTTCCTATTCTCTTCACCATGCTGCTGTAGGAGTGAGGGAACTGAAATGTGTATGCTCTGTGTAAATCCAAGGAAAGATTTATGCAGAATATATGAATCTGCACGCTATTCTATGCCATGCCAGCCCTGGCCATTGTGAAGCTATGTAGAGATCCTCTGTTTATAGTATGAGTCAAGGATCAGCACAGTCCACCCAGCACTACCCCAAATCTAGGAAATGAATAGTAAAAAGTTGCATTCCTTAAACAGGAGGCCAAGTAAAAAGTTTTTGTAACTAGTAAGCTGCCACAAAATGTCCAGAGCAAGACATCCATATGCAGACAGCTTTATGGGAATGAAAACTGACCTGTGATAGCTCCCTGTATGGTAATGCTGAGTCACAGCCTGAACCACTGATTGAGTATCTGGGCAAAAGACCCAGTCAGCCCTGGGAGCACAGGTGAAGGCAATTTACCTGTGTGATAGGAAGGGGTTGGAGCCTGGTTGCACCTCTCTTAGACCTCATTTAAGGGCTGACTGTGCCTGCCCTGCTGACTGCTATCTCTTCTTGGAGATCCCTCCTTGGTGAAGCTTTCATTTGCAAACCCAGATTCTTCAGGTACTGCTGAGCAATCTGCTTCCTTTATAGCACCTCTCTCTTGTCATCACACCTTTGTTGTAACCCCTTTCCCATTGCCCTGATCTGCCCAATTGCTACATTCCCTGTTACCATTTCTTGGAACTGTTTGCTAATGCAAACTGTCACAAGTAAAAGCAACTATAGAATATAACTTTGTTTTACTCCCTGTTTTCTTCTGAAACAAAGCTGGTGCTGATCACACAGTCTCAAAATTGCTCTTCTCTTACAGTGGGAGGGATTTTGCTCCCCCAGTCCTCTTGTAGATGTCCAGGGACTTGAGAGATGCTTGGCTGCCTCTGAACGCTGAGATAAAGAGCTCAAATACCTTGGCCTTCTTTGTGTCTATTGTTGGCATTTCTTCCTTCTCATGTACCAGAGGGGGTGTATGCTCCACAGCCTTTCCCTTCTGACCAACGTACCTGTAGAATCCCTTCTTGTTAACTTTCACATCCCTTCCCAAGTTCAGTTCCACGTGCTGCCTGGTTTTCCTGATCTGCACATCTAGGTTGCATCCTTATATTCTTCCCAGGCCACCTACCCCTGATCCCATAGTGTGTGCATTTCCTCCTTATCTCACAATTGGACCAGAATGTCCTTCTTTAACCATGCTGGTTTCTTGCCTCCCCTGTTTCACTTCACGTGCTTGGGGATGGAGAGCTCTGGTGCTCTAAGAAAACTCTCCTTAAAGACCTGCCAGCTCTGCTCCATTCCTTTGTCCCCCAGTACAGCTTAGCACAGGAAAGGCTTACCTAGAGAAGTGCAGCTGTCCTCTCCCTGTAATTGTTCAAGGCCAGATTGGATTGGGCTTTGGGCAATCTGGTCTGGTGGAAGGTGTCCCCATCCATTGCAGGGGTGTTGGAATTAGATGGTCATTAAGATCTCTTCCAACCCAAAACTTTCTATGATAATATAATTCTATGATTTCTGATATCCTTGGTTGGTCATTTCATGGTATGAATCCCTTCATGGTAAACAGATCCTTGAGCTCAGATTTAAAAAAAATGCTTTTAACTGCTTACTAGTCTGTATTACTCAAAAAGGAACTGGTGGTTAACTTAAGAGTATATCGTGACAATAACATTGCCTGGGAACTTCTGAGTTCTTCTAACTTTTAGAAGTCTGCTTTGACTCCAGCAGCTGCTCCAGGATGTATCTGGTTCGTACCAGATGCACCCTGTTTTGTATCACACCATGGCAATGTATCAGTTACCCTAAAACACCTCTATTTGAATAACATTTCTAACTCACATGGGTGTTATTCTCTATTCAGTTTGACTTCCAAGTCTGACTGTGAGGGAAATGAATCTTTATTTCTTTGGTACTCCAGAGCATCTGAGGTAGCCCAAGATGAATTTCTTGTTCCCTTGGTGTTCCTTCATCAGTTCTAACAAAAATGTCAGTGAAGGTGTCAGATGCATGTATAGCAATGAGAGTAACAGCCTTGGTATCGTCTAAGTCCTGGGTGTTGAGCTATACTTTGTACAGAATTCTCCTGGAGAAGCTGCAGCCATGGCCTGGAAAGGTGCCCTCAGTGCTGGGTAAAGAACTGGCTGGAGGGCTGGACCCAGAGAGTGGTGGTGAATGGAATTGCATCCAGCTGGTGACCGGTAACCAGCGGTGTTCCCCAGGGATCTGTTTAATATCTGTTCTGTTTAATGTCTTTATTGATGACCTGGATGTCAGAACTGAGTGCACCCTCAGTAAGTTTGCAGGCAACGCCATTTTGGAGGAAGCGTGGATCTGCCCGAGGGCAGGCAGCCCTACAGAGGGACCTGGACAGGCCGATGGCTGGGCTGAGGCCAACGGGACGGAGTTGCAGAGAAAGGCAGTGGAGCTGTGAAGGGTCTGCAGCTCAAGTCTTATGGGGAGTGCCTGAGGGAACTGGGATTGTTCAGTGGAGAAGAGAAGGAATTAGGGCTTCTCATCACTTTCTTGGAGGGAGATCATTAACCCAGATGAAGTGAAATGTGAGCAACAAATGGGAGGAGCTGGAAGCCTTTGAGCCACAGGGAAAACTATGATCTAGTTGTCATCACAGAAACATGGTGGAATTACTTTCATGACAGGAGTGCTGCAGTGGATGGCTGTAAATATTTTGGAAAGGATAGGCTAGTGAGGAGAGTCAGCAAGGTAGCCGTATATGTTAGGGAGTGTTTTGATTGCCTGTAGCTTAATGACGGTGACAATAGGGTTGAGTATTTATGATTAAGAACCAGGATGGCCAGCAAGGTAGATGTCATGGTGGGAGTCTGTTATAGACCACCCAACCAGGATGAAGAGATAGGTACAGCACTGTATAAGTAGCTGTCTCACAATCGCTAGCCCTTGCTCTCATGGGGAGCTTCAACTGACCAGGTATCTGGTGGAAATATAGAATACAGCAGGGAGAAAACAGTCTAGGAGGTTTCTGAAATGTGTGAAAGATAACTTCCTGACACAGCTGGTGAGTGAGCCAACCTGGGAAGACGTGTTGTTGGAACTTTTGCTTGTGAACAGAGAAGGACTTGTGGGTGATGTGAAGGTTGAAGGCTGTTTTGAGCATGGCAGTCACAAACTAATAGTTTTTGATCCTTGGAAAAGTGAAGAGGGAAGTTAGTAGAACTGCCTCATTAGATTCCTGGATGGCAAACTTCAGTCTGTTTAGGAGACTTGTTGACAGAGTCCTTTGGGTATTTTCCTGATGGTCAAAATTCTCCAAAATTCCCAGGTTAGGCGCTCCACAAGAAGGAAATACTAAGGTTCAGGAACAGGCCATCCCCACATGCCAAAAGATGAACTGGCAGGGAAGAAGACCAGCCTAGCTGAACAGAGAGCTAAAACAGGAACAGAGTTCATGGTCTTTGGAAGAAGGGGCAAGCCACTTAGGAGGACTACAAAGAGATCATAAGTCTATGCAGTGAGGAAATCATAGAATCGTAGTATCACCAAAATTGGAAAAGATCTCTAAGATCATCCAGTCCAACCATCCATGTATCATCAATATTTCTCACTAAATCACATCCCGCAGTACATCTAAAATGAGAACGGGCAAAACCCAGCTGGATCTTTATCTGGCTACTGCCATTTAAGACCACAAAAATGCTTCTGTAATTACATCAGCAACTAAAGAAGGACTAAGAAGAACCTCTATTCTTTATTGGTTGTGGGGGTAAATACAGTGATGAAGGATGAGATACTTAATGCCTTCTTTGCCTCAGTCCTTAGTAGAAAGGCCAGTTGTTCTCTGGAGATCCAGCATCCTGAGCTAGAAGATGGGGATGAGAAGCAAGAACAGCCATCATATTGCAAGAAGAAATGGATAGCGACTTGCAACAACTCTTAGATGCACACAGGTTTATGAAACCAGATAGGATCCCCCCAAGTACCAAAGAAGGTGGCTAATGTGCTCATCAAACCATTTTCTCTCATTTGTCAGCCATCCTGGCTATCGGGGGAGGTCCCAGTTGACTAGAGGTCAGCTAAGAAGCAGGGCTGGAAGAAATACGGGGGGAACTACAAGCCCGTCATTCTGATTTCAGTGCTGGGGAAGGTTATGGCATAGGTCTTCTCATGTGCCATCACACAGCACATACAGAACAAGCAGATGGACAGGCTCAGGCAGCATGGATTTATGACAGGTAGATCCTGCTTGTCTAGCCAGATTTCCTGCTATGAAAACTGATCTGTTTAATGGGAAAGACTGTAAAACTGCTCCTGGAGAAGGAAGCTCCTACATTCTCCTGCGTAAACTGCTCCTGGCTTCAATAGGCATATGCTTTGCTGGGTAAAAATCTGTTTGGGTCCCAGGCCCAGATAGTTGTGGTGAAGGGAGTGAAGTAGTTAGGCCAGTTCTTTTATATCTTTATCAATGATCTGAACGGGCTGCCCAGGGAAGTATCTGTATCAGCACTCCTGGAAGTATTTACAAGATGTGCAGTGTAGTGCTTAGGGGGACTTGGTGTAGTGGTGGACTTTGCAGTGTTACGTTAACTGTTGGAGATGATGGTCTTGGAGGCATTTTCCAATCTAAATAATTCTATGACCAGAATCTGGTCTGGCACATGAAGTGTCACCAGGAGTTTTTGTATTTGTACAGCTCTCTGCTACTCCCTATCTCTATTATTTACCATGGAATCCCAGGAGCAGCTCCTATGCAGCTCGCAGCAGGGCAGGGCCACAGCATGCAGGAGGTGTGGAGAGAGGAGAGATGGGAGAGGTTTAAAGGCCGGGTGGAGTGCAGCAATAGAGAACAGCTCTGAAAAGGATGAACTGTTGGATCCTAGCACAGTGAGTCTTGGGTTGAAGGATGATGTATGTGGGGTTATCAAAGGGCAAAGCTGGCACGTCCAGTGACTGTTGTCAGGATGGCTTTCCCTCTTCCTCTAACTTAGGTTAGGAGGTGTTGTAGAGAATTACATTTATGAGGGTATGTTTAAAGAAGAAGATGAAGGCATGAGATACTTGAAGGGGAAGGCATTTTCTGAAGTCTGTGACTTCAAATTCCTGCTGTGGAGGGGAGGCAAGTGTCGTGGGCATGGAATATCAGTCTACAGGAGGATGTAATTCCTAGACCATTGCACTGACAGATCAGTATTGTTGGTGATGAACTGCAGAAATTTCCTGTTCCCTCCCCACTCCACTTTGACCTACAGAGTGCACTAGCATCACCTTCATGATGCCATCGAGGTTCTTCTGAAGTGATCTTTAGGATCTCTGGCACTGCTCTCTGGTGCTCACAAGGACCTGTTCCTTCCTTCAGGACACCTTGTCTTTCCCTGGGATTCTTGTTGAGATGCAGGTTGCCCTCCAGAAGGGCTCACCTCTCTTGTAGTATCTGTGCCTTCTCTCTTAGCCCCATGGAGGAGTCACCTTGGTGCTAAAGCCATGCATGGCTCCATATGGGAATTTACAGTGAGTCCTCTCTATCTCTGCCGAGGTGAGGAACACTGAGATCCTCCTCAGCTAAAATGAGGCTGGGTGAGTGTTTTGTTCCTCTGCATTTGGAATCTGGATTTGTCTGCTCTCAGCAGTGTGCAGGTTTTTCACAAGGAAACACACAAGAGCAATCATCCTCCTTCTCAAAGAGCTGTCAGCACAGCTGAGACCAGGGCTGATGGACAGAGTGGCTCTCTTCACTCTACAGTAATGAATAGTCCCTTTGCCTAGTGGGACCCAAAAGATTTCACTTGGAGTGCAAAGGCAATGCCAATGCTTTCTGCCTTAACACTCCTTCGGTGTGGTGAGGCAATTAAATTAAAATAAATGAAATCCAACCTTATGGTGCTGTTCTGTAGTTGGGTGAATTGGTAAGGACAATGCTGGTAAGGTTTTTGATATTATGAGTGGATATGTTCTGAGGTCAGTGCATGTTCCTATTTACCTACTGCTGTAGGCTGAACAGACTCCTGCAGTGCTCCTGTTCCCTGTGATCACCTTAGAGCCAACCAGGGCTTAATCAAGAGAGAGACACAATATTCTCTGAAAGACAAGGTACATCGGGGGTCTTCTGTGAGAAGAGTTACAGGATTTGATCAGAGAAGCATCTCCTAATTTGTTATGGCCCTTTCCTCCCTTGACAGGTCCCTGTGCCCAGACAGAGCAGATGTCTAACAGCACCTCCACCACTGAGTTCCTCCTCCTGGCATTCACAGACACGTGGGAGCTGCGGCTCCTGCACTTCTGGCTCTCCCTGGGCATCTACCTGGCTGCCCTCCTGGGCAATGGTCTCGTCATCATGGCTGTAGTCTGTGATCATCACATGCACGCTCCTATGTACTTCTTCCTCCTTAACCTTGCCTTCTGTGATCTGGGCTCTATCTCCACCACTCTTCCCAAAGCCATGTCCAGTTTCCTTTGGGGCAGTGGGGCCATCTCATACACAGGATGTGCTGCACAAGTATTTTTTCTCTTTTTCTGTACTACAGCTGAGTGTGCTCTTCTTACTGTCATGTCCTATGACCGCTACATTGCCATCTGCAAGCCCCTGCACTATGGGACCCTCCTGGGCAGCAGAGCTTGTGCCACCATGGCAGCAGCTGCCTGGGGCTCTGGGGTCCTCAATGCTCTGCTGCACACTGCCAGTACATTCTCACTGCCACTCTGCCAAGGGAATGCTGTGGACCAGTTCTTCTGCGAAGTTCCCCAGATCCTCAAGCTCTCCTGCTCCAGCTCCTATCTCAGGGAAGTTGCTCTTCTTGTGGTTAGTCTCTCTTCTGCATCTGGGTGCTTGGTTTTCATTGTGCTCTCCTATGTGCAGATCTTCAGGGCTGTGGTGAGGATGCCCTCTGAGCAGGGCCGGCACAAAGCCTTCTCTACATGCCTCCCTCATCTGGCTGTGGTCTCCCTGTTTGTCAGCACTGGCACTTTTGCCTACCTGAAGCCACCCTCCATCTCCTCCCCATCCCTGGACCTGGCTGTGGCGGTGCTGTACTCGGTGGTTTCCCCAGCAGTGAACCCTCTCATCTACAGCATGAGGAATCGGGAGCTCAGGGGTGCCCTGAAGAAACAGATGAGCAGACTTTTCAGAAGTAGACATCTGTCTTTCTTCTTCTGCAGATCATTCATAGTAAAACTCTTGATTGTCAGAACCTGTCATCTGCTCATGTTGGTTTTCTTCCCCTTTGGTTTTCTGTGAAAACATTCTCCAAGAGAAATGCCACTTGTCATTCTCCTGAGTACCTAAACAAAATAAAGGGCCCTACAACAACCTCAATAGAGTTGATTCTTTTCCTAGCAGCTGCTTCCTATCCCCAGTCTCACACGTATGATAGAAATGCATACAAGAATTCCCCCCACCCTCTGTGCCACCATGTGGTTTTACCTGTGTTACCTTGAGTTACCATGAGAAGAACATGAGAAAATGTGATGGCAAATCTACTTCAAATCTAGACACACGTATTGTGAAGAAAAAAGAGCAGTGGAGGATTTCCAGGATAGTTATTGCTCCACTCTCTATTGGACAGTCCCATAGGATACGAGATATTATTTTAAATCTGATCTGCTCTTAAGTAAATGAATTCTGGCTTGCATTTACATGACTTGAGGAATGGTTTTCCTCTATTCTTCCTGTGAGAAGGAAATAATGTTAGAGAAAACAAGTATGCACTGCTGATCAGTATGTGACTCTTAGGCTGGTGTCAGTGGCAACATCTTGGTTTTTTTCCGTTGTGGGATGATTGGCACAACACCAGGCCAAGCGCTGGGATGCTACAAGGGTGTGGGACACCCTTGGCAGGGGTTGCACCCACCAGCATTATCAAAAACCTGGTGCTGGGTTGCCAAGATATGGTGACATTTGTTGGCTGGACAAGGAAGTGTGAGAGCACAGGAGCACGGTCTGTAAAATCAAGCAGCTACAAGTCCTAGACTTAGCCCACAGCCTCCACTTAATGACCAGGTCCACGATTCCCCTGTGGCCAGGGGTGCTTCCCCTGCTGCCTTCTTCCTCTGAGGACTGAGGACTGAGCTCATGTCCTTCTAACACAGTCTGAGCCCAGGCTGTGGATGTCTTGCATGCTCACGAGTAAGAATTGTATGCCATCTGCAGAGGGTCCAGGTGGCTGAAAAGTTTATGCAACTGAGAATTCTAAAAATGGTGTGCAGCTACATCAAGTGCTAGAAATTGTAGCTCGTAAGCAACACTGATCGTTTTATATATATATATATGTTTACACACATACATAATAACTCTCTAATTACAGCCATGCCACTGTGGCCAATCCTTCTGCCAAGGATCCCTAAGAGAACCCAGCTGACCTCTGCAGCACAAGACAAAAACAAACTTCATTAGAGACAGCTTGGATTTGGCACAGAGCTGAGGACCGTGCTTTCTTGTTCTCATAGATCTTATCCGTTTTACTTTAAATAAATAAATAAACCTTTCTGTGGCTGTCTGCAGTCAATTCTCCAAGGAAAGCAGGCAAAAGTTGGTGGAAAAGAGCTGTAACATCCAGCTTTAACAACAGCAGAGAAATCAGAGGTAAAGAAAAGTGAAGCAAGTCTCAGGTGACCAATGAGAGAAATGGCACACCTGGGGAGGTGAGCAATCAGATTATCTATACGGCGTCCATCCTCAAGAGACTGTTTTTCCCACCTGCCCAGATCTCCTTAGGAGACACCCTGGATCAATATCAGTTGGGGAATGTTGCTATCACTATTTGTCTAAAATGAAAAGCAAGGAAAAACATCTGGAAAAATAAAACATTCTTTTTTAGTATGTAGTCACTGAAAACTTCCTTTTTAACTGCACTCTTGAAATCTAATTAACCATACATCTCTAAGACTAAATGAAAGTGGCTTGTCAAGGCACTCTGCACTTTAATGAGTCCCATGGTGACAAGTCAATGAGCCTCAGGTATTGAGAGGAAACTGATGTCACCACTCCGGAAGATAAAGTCAGAAGGAAATGCTAAAGTGTCTTGAAGTATTAATGGGACCCAGAGAGGGCCATTAATGACATGCCTCCCCATGGACTCGTTAGAAAAGATAATTGGAGGCCATGATTACAGGAAGGCAAGGGCACTTGATACACAGCTCTGATGCCTCTGAAAGCCTTTGCTTTGTTTGATGAAGCAAAAAAACTGAGCCTTGCCCCCTAGACCTTGGGAAGGGAGATTTCTGTTCCTCATCATGGCCCTTCCTGAGCAGTGGGATGTAGGATGTGCAATACTGAATGAAGGAGAATCAAACAACACCTCCAGGCTTCCCTCAGTATCGCCAGGAAAAAACAAGGTCTCAGTGCCATGTGGACCATGCATCTCCTCATGGGTTTCAATAACAAAACAGGTGCCAGAGCAAAGGGGACAAAGACCTTGGTGCTGTCAGGGCCTTCCAGCCTCACCGGTGCAATCCACCGTAACCACTGCTGTCCTACACTGTCCCACACATGCCCCCATTCCCTGCAGGCTGTAGCCATCCTCCTCACTTTTCCAACTTGCTCTGTCATTTCCATACCCTCACCAGTATCTCTCCATCCTCACCAAATGGTCACTGAAACACAAAGGCATGGGCTGATCACAGACTCCTTGTGTGACTTCTGACACCACTGCATCACCCTTTGAGGGACATTTCTTCTTCACCTTCAAAGTTGCACTCTGTGATGGTTGACCTTTTTCCTTCTGTTTCCTATTGCAAGGAAAGGTCCACCATCTCAGAAGCCACACCTCAAGCAGATGTCCCAACCCATTAACTTTCTTGTGCTCTGTCTGCTGACCTGACAGTAGTTGTTTCACCATCATCTTCCAAGCCATATACCTGTCGCTCAGATAGACATGATCAAGACATACATCTATCCTGCTGCATGGCAGTTAGCATGGGTGAGTCCCTGCAAAGGGGAAGAAACTAAGCTAGCTTTCAACCCTGAGGTGACAGACTGTAGCAAAGTACAAGAAAAGGGAGGCTGGATTCTTTTCTGTGCTGTAAGAGACTATACTGTTAACTTCTGTGTCTCAAAGCTTGCTGGGGGCACAGATGGACTTGTTCAAGTCCGGAGCAAGGATTGTGAAATCCTTTGTTTGAAGGACACAGATGAACAAGTTCAGGCAAGTCCTGGGCAAAGGTTGTGAGATCCTTTGTCTGGGGGAATGCTGATGGACAAGGCCAGGGGCGACGAGAGCGAGATGAACTGCAGCTGAATAGCTGTGAAGTGCTCCTTTGTGTGGGCTTATCTCCGGATGATGGCCATCTCAGGAGGTACTCAATGACTCTTGCTCGAGGCCCATCCTTGTCACGTAGGCAGGAGAACAAGGAGGATAAAAGAAGAACTGAAAACCATGAAGAATGGAGGATTTCTGGCAGCAGATTCCTCCTGAAGAAGAACAGAGAGGAAGTCCGGAAGATAGAGGGATTCCTGAAGATTGAGGTGATTCCTGCATACTGTCGAATTCTCCTGAGCCTGCTGCCTGACCGCTGTTGCTGCTTCAAGACTTGGCTTCTCGACTTCTTCGTCTACCTGCCTGCTGCCCAAGGCCGGCCACGCTGCTGCTCCCCGTCTTCTGCTGCGTTCTGCCTGGGACCTTCAAACACCGTGCAACGGGACCGCTGCTGGATCCTGCTGGTGACTATCCCCGCTTTACGCAACTCCTGCTTCTTTTCCACCTTTTCTATCGCACTCCTTCCCTTCCCTGTCTCCCTGATTAGGTCTTAGTAATAAACTGGATGCAACAACATATGAACCGTTGTTTCTTAATCTCACACCGGGTATACAGATATTAAAGAACCTCATCTCCCTCCCATAAATTGGAGCGAGACATTTTTTTTATTGGCGTAGTCGTTGCAGGATACCCGCTGTGAGAGTGTTGTCCTTCCAGATATAGTTTGAAACTTTTTTTTGCTGTGTGCACCTCCTGGAGTTGCAAGGAGCGATAGTTCTGAAAATTTAGACGTGAGTCCTTCTCCAGGAAGACCGCTCCATATTCTGAAACTTTACCCTTTATGTGTGTACCTCTCGGGGACGTATTTTGACTATTTGCATTTTGTTTAATACGTGTGTGCCTCCTCGGGAAGACCTCTCTGGTTATTTGGTAACTGAAGTGCGAAATTTGGTGTGTCTGCGTGCTTGCGCCTCTTGGGGAAGTGAGGAAGTGATATTTTGTGACTAAAACGTGTGTGCCTCTCCAAGAAGTTTTATTTACTCTATTGAAACCTAGAAAGTGTTGCTTTAGCTTCACATTTTTTGTGCTCCCCCCAAAGAAAGGGAGGAGTGGTTTGAGTCGTGTGCACCTCCTGGAGTTGCAAGGAGTGAACTGTAACTTAGGTGTGGTGTTTACAGTTTGTTCTAGCTTCTTGTCTTTGTGTGTTCCTGTCAACAAAAGGGAGGAGTGATTGGAGCATTTGCATTTGTTTAGGTGTGGTGTATCTCCCTGGGAGGAGCGGTGAGGAGTAACTGAGCTTTTGAACACGTGTACCTCCTCCTCCCTTAGTGTAGATCTTTCATTGTATTAAGAAATGAGTAACAGTAATGCCAGTATGAAAAGTGAAAATGTGTTATTTGACCTTTTAGAAAAGCATGGTGCTCGTCCCTCTTTGTCAGGGGTGGACTGGGCACGCCAAAATTGGCATAATTTGCAGAGTGTTTCGGACCGCATTAGTGTCTTACAGAATGAGGCTCGTTCACGAGCTGGGAAAGGAAAGTCGTTTATTTGTGCCGTTCTCGGGGCTGCTTTAAAAGCTGCCGTGGAGTTCCGAAATGAAAAGCATTCGGCAGAACTCCAAACCATAGAAGCCTTACAGGAGTCGGTTAGAGTTACACAAGAATTCGTAAAAACTCTGCAGAATCAAATAGTTAATCTCGAGGAACAACTGGAAAGAGAAAAACATAATTCGGCCTTGTTGCAGATGGCTTTCAAGGAACTGTTAACACTTAAAGATACTGGCGATACTGTCACCCATAGGTTGCCTCAAGAAAAAACTTTTCCTCAGGAGGAATTACATGAAATAAAGGAAAGACTAGACAAATTAGAAATCCCAATAGCCCCATTGCGTCCCTTGATAAAAACAGAATATACCTTCGATAACAGTGAGGATCTAGATCCTCAAATGAATGTTAAGGAAATTCCGTTCTCGGCCACCGAACTAGCAAAACTCAAAAAGGACTTTAGCCGCTCTCCAAAGGAATCAGAGACAGAATATGTATGGAGGGTGAGTCTCACTGGTGGCGATCAGATTCGGTTAACAGAAAAGGAAGCAGAAGGTTATTGGGGACCAGGAGTATTTTTAACTACTGGTAACAATCGTGCTCCCTGGTCCTTAACGCAAAGGGCTGCCTATTGGGCAGGTGGTCTCAACCCTTTAGAAAGGGGAGACCCTCTTGCCATTACTGGAACTACTGACCAATTAGTAGAAAGCGTTCAAAAGGCTGCTTGTCTCCAATTGATGTATGATAGAAAGCTGCAGCCACATCATGAATCGCCCATGATGATGCCCGTTGATCCTGAGAGAATGACCCCTTTAATTAGAGGACTTCCAGAATCACTGAAACCCATAGGCATACAATTACAAGCAAGGATACAAGCTATGTCACAGGGAGAAAGAACCCGGGCAGTGTTAGAAGAAACTGTAACCCCCAACCATCTGCAGTCAGGATGCAAAGTATGGACGTGGGGGGAGGTAGCCCAAGAGTTAATTAACTATGGAAGAAAATATGGGCCAGTGGTTTCTTTTCCCAGTAAATCTGAGCCCACAGGTGTAAGGCTTGCAGCAGCCAGTCTTGCCCCCAGGCCACCTAGCCCAAAGCTCAGTGGGTCTGGAAGGGTCTCATTGCCAGTAAAAACCGGTAGGCGGAATATCTTTCATAAACGTAATGGACTTTGGATTCTAGGCTGGAAAAAGGGCATTCCACGAAATTTGATGGATGGATTGACAACAGATAGGTTAGAGAAATTAGTTAACTGGTGGCCAGAACAAAAGCTCCAGAATCTCGAGGAGAGCAAAACCCCAGGTCCTAGGGCCTTTCTCAGGGAACCTGAAGGGCTCTCCAAGCCATTAGTAAACTGATGTTTCCGCCCCTCCCAAGTGAGCGGGGTGGGGGCGGTGAAGGGTGGATGTATTAAAAAGCTCACAACAAAGGGGAAACACTTATCGCCTGGGCCAGCCTGTGTTTGGCTCAACTAACCTGAGGCTTGTTTCCCTAACCTTAACGGGATACCTTAACAAATATCCTTGGAAGGCCAAGGACACGGCGAAAAAGGAATATAAAATTAACACTTGCTGGATTGTTCCCTCATTTTTTTTGTTAACCATATTAACAAAGGCCCCCCAAAAAGGGCAAGTCGGTGTCTCGTTTTATTTTTTCAGAATACTCCTATGGACCTTGGCTGAACACAGAAAGAACTCTAATGTTTTGTGACAGAAATATTGAAAATGTGATCATGTTAGAAAACTGAATATACCTCTTGATTACATTTTGTATTTTGGTTGCAAAAGTACTATGTTTTGTGTTGTTGTGGGTAGTAATGTTGTATCTCTATTTGTTATATTTGTTATTGGTTATTGCCGAATGTATGGTTGCCTCTTTTCATTTTCAACTTTTTATTCACCATGTAACATTCGTGTCACCACTCCCGAGGTATCACCGAGTGGTGTCTGTGGCAAATTGATATTGTGAGCTGTTGCAACTCTTATGTTTGTTAATTGTATGGTTCCGTGTTTTATAAGATGTGTTGTATCACCTATGTAGATTGTAACCTCCTCTATTGATGGGAAAGTCAAGCACATCAGGGCCCACCCTGATGAATCTCTTGTAATGATTGTATGAAACTTTTGATTCCCTACCCCCCTTCTCCCCCCTTCTTTACCCCTATGCTTGCTATCTTTTTCTCTCACCATCATGGATCATCTGTGTCCCATTTTAAAGCAACCTTTGAGTCACGGGGTGGTGTAAGAGACTATACTGTTAACTTCTGTGTCTCAAAGCTTGCTGGGGGCACAGATGGACTTGTTCAAGTCCGGAGCAAGGATTGTGAAATCCTTTGTTTGAAGGACACAGATGAACAAGTTCAGGCAAGTCCTGGGCAAAGGTTGTGAGATCCTTTGTCTGGGGGAATGCTGATGGACAAGGCCAGGGGCGACGAGAGCGAGATGAACTGCAGCTGAATAGCTGTGAAGTGCTCCTTTGTGTGGGCTTATCTCCGGATGATGGCCATCTCAGGAGGTACTCAATGACTCTTGCTCGAGGCCCATCCTTGTCACGTAGGCAGGAGAACAAGGAGGATAAAAGAAGAACTGAAAACCATGAAGAACGGGGGTTTTCTGACAACAGATTCCTCATGAAGAACGGGGGGTTTTCTGACAACAGATTCCTCATGAAGAACGGGAGGTTTTCTGACAACAGATTCCTCATGACGAACGCAAGGTTTTCTGACAACAGATTCCTCATGAAGAACGCAGGTTTTTCTGACAAGAGATTCCTCCTGAAGAAGAAGAGGGATTCCTGATGATCAGATTCCTCGTGAGGTGACTCCTGCATGCTGCTGAACTCTCCTGAGCCAGCTGCCTGACCGCTGTTGCTGCTTCAAGAATTGGCTCCTCGACTTCTTCGTCTACCTGCCTGCTGCCCAAGGCCGGCCACGCTGCTGCTCCCCGTCTTCTGTTGCGTTCTGTCTGGGACCTTCAAACACCGTGCAACGGGACCGCTGCTGGATCCTGCTGGTGACTATCCCCGCTTTACGCAACTCCTGCTTCTTTTCCACCTTTTCTATCGCCCCCCTTCCCTTCCCCGTCTCCCTGATTAGGTCTTAGTAATAAACTGGATGCAACAACATATGAACCGTTGTTTCTTAATCTCACACCGGGTATACAGATATTAAAGAACCTCATCTCCCTCCCATAAATTGGAGCGAGACATGTGCTCAGAGAGAAGTGCCCCTGTACAAGGGAGATGGGGCTCTGGGGATGGAAAAAGGAGAGCTGAAGTGGAAAGGACAAGGAAAGGACAACCACATTAAACTGGACCAACCAATTGGTACCTGTAATAGAATCAGTGACACCAGAAAAGTGTGAGGGGTGTAAGTAATTGGAGAGTCCTTAATGAGAGGACTGAAGCACCTGTTTGCCACTTGGATGAGCTACGGGTGTTGCAACAGCGTCAGCTCCACCAGATGCAGCTGACTGAAGACATCTGTCACCAGGTCCTCCTCCTGGGGGCTCTGAGCACCCCAAAATCCCATGCCCTCCCTGCCTCACCTCCCCCCCCTCACAAAAAGCTGCATTTCATCATGGGGAAACCTTTTTTCCCACTTTTTCCCCCAAAAAACCAACCTCATGCCACTGCTTTCTTCTTGGCAACACCCTACCATGGAGTTGGGGTGACGACGGTGGTCTTGGCCCACCCCCCAAATTTCAGTGTGGGGGATATGGGGGGGACATGTGTCTCGCTCCAATTTATAGGAGGGAGAGGAGGTTCTTTTATTATCTATATACCCGGCGTGAGATTAAGAAGCAACGGTTCAAATGTTGGTCCGACCAGTTTATTACAAATCTTAATCAGGGGAAATGGGGAAGGGGAGGACGGACACTATTATGAATTAGGGTAATGGGGGAAGGGAAGGAGGGCGATAGAAAAGATAGAAAAGAAGAAGCAAGGAATCTTTATAGGCAGCAAGAGGGACATAGTCACCACCATGGATCCAGCGAGGTTCGTAGTTCAGTCTTTGATCCTCAGTAGCGGTGGGTCATCAGGCAGAGTTGTCCTGTTGCCAATGACGACGGTGAGAAGGACGACGAGAGACGACCATGGCGATGATGGCCCCTTTTCAATGCTTTCAAAGTGGTGAAGTCAGCTATCTTTGGAGTGACAGCTCAAATCCAAAGTGGTCGAGTCAGCTCTCCTTTGAGTGGCAGCTTCTGGCTCTGGGGCCTCAGCAGGAAACTCCTTTGTTCTTATCTTCCTGGCCTTGCCAGCAGATAAGAGGAAGCAGGGAGGCATCAACTTGCGTCTTGCCTTCGCAAGATACAATGGTATCATCCCCCAGCCTTCCATACTTAGCTGGAACGGTTTGGCCACAAGCCAGATCTTCCGCCAGTGAACACTGCTGACCACTCTCTTCCGCTCTTGTATAGAGCAAGCAGTTCTGGGGGAAGGGGCTTTCAAATGTTCCCAAGGAGATATCCATTGTCACACGGTTAGCACCCATTAGTTGCCTCCTCAACAAATCATTCAGAGTCTTATCACAAGAAATACCTCAGGAAGCAAGCTTTGAGCCAAAAAAACAGAGAAGGATTCTCACACCACCCCGTGGCTCAAAGATTGCTTGAAATGAAGCATAAGTGACCCTCCACGGTGGTGAGGAAAAGAAAAGGGAGAAAATAAAAAGACAGCAAAGAAGCAGGAGGGAAGGAGGAGGGGGGGGAGAAGGGGGAAGATAATTGTTACACAATTACTACAAAAGATTTCTTGGGCTTGGTTACAAATGTTGCCCTGATCTGTTGGACTTGTCCATCATCAGTTGAAGTAGTTACAAAATACATGGAAGATACAACACGTTGTATAAGTTGAATAGAACATGGAATCATACACAGTACAAACATAAGAGTTGCAACAACACACAGTAGATACAACAGGATACATTTGACCCATGGGCCACCTGGAAGCCAGGAAAAGAAATCTACGTCTAGGCTCTTCCAGGTTTGGACAGGAACATGGGCTATTTTCCGCATGCCCTGGGCAATTTGTTTAACAACTTTCCCATTATCATCAATCTTTAGACAACAATTAGAATCATTCAGTTTTCCACAGACACCACTCAGTGATACCTCAGTAGTGGTGGCACAAATGTTACATGTTGAATAAAATGTAGAAAGTGAAAAGAGACAACCATACATTTAACAATAACCAATAATAATAAATAAATAGGTAAAACAAACTTAGGTATTTGTGTCAGCTGCTTTCCCCACCCAGGAACTCCCAGTGTAAGCCAGGATCCAGATGGGAATTCTTCAGTAGAGGTTGTGGTGTTTATGAATAGCCATACAATACTACACTTCAGTTAATTCACTAAAAGTGTATCTAGTCTAATTTGACAATATGTGGACTTGCCATGTAATGTTTTCTAAGATGATTTAGTGTCTCAAGAACTTTACACTTGAGCATTTCCAAAGCAATTCAAATGCTAAGAGATACAAATATTAGTTTGGCAAGTTCAAGTATTGTTACAGTCCACAGAACTTTTCACAGGACAGTGTGTGCAGGATACCCCACAGTACAAACCATCACAGAGGGGTAATCCCAGAAACACATACATCTCTTTTTAAAACTTAGGCACTTTCCAACAACCATGTTTTGGATGGAACTCCTGGACTGGTGCGACACTGAAAAGCATCAGTGCAAAAGGCTTTATGATAGATTTCTTTTGTGACCACATCTAATATAGATGGGTCCCTTGATTCATTTCCCAGTTTGTTAGGAATTTGGAAACACTGTGGAGGAGTTACATGCAAATCATAATCAGTTTGGTAAAAAGGGGTGAAAGAAGGAGTCAAAAGAAATGGTATCACTGTGCAGGGAGTACCAGTAAGCCAGGATGACCTGTAAAAAACCCTGAACTCAGTTGTGAAGTTTAACAGATCCAAGGACTGATACCAATCACCACCCACACCCACAACAACACAAAACATAACACTACTGCAACCAAAAAATGTAATCAAGAGGTACATTCAGTGTTCTAGCATGATCAAATCTTCAGTATTTCTGTCACAAAACACAAATAGTTAAAATCAGCTATTAGCCTTTTTGTGTTCTGTCAAGGTCCCACGGGGATCTTCTGTGAAATAAAAACAAGACACCGACTTGCCCTTATTTGGGCTTTGTTAATAGGGTTAAAAAATGAGGGAACAATCCAGCAAATATTGATCTCATATTCCTTTTTCGGGGTGTCTTTAGCCTTCCAAAGATATTTGTTAAGGGATCCTGTTAAGGTTAGGGAAACTGGCCTCAGGTTAGCTAAGTCAATCGACACAGTCTGGCCAGGGAGGTAACAGTGTTTCCCTGGCTTATCAGCCACTGGATCGTGACTCACAGGGATAACTGGCAAGAGTGGTGAGACCTTTAACAAAAGGTGTTAAATCGACGATCTTGTTTCCCTTTGTTGTGAGCTTTCTCATGCATCCACCCTTCACCGCCCCCACCCCGCTCACTTGGGAGGGGCGAAGACATCAGTTTTCTAATGGCTTGGATAGCCGTTCAGGTTCCCTGAGAGAGACCCTAGGACCTGGGGTTTTGCTCTCCTCGAGATTCTGGAGCTTTTGTTCTGGCCACCAGTTAACTAATTTCTCTAACCTGACAGTGGGTAATCCATTCATCAAATCTCGTGGAACACCCTTTTGCCAGCCCAGTCTCCAGAGACAATTACGTTTATGATCAATATTTCTCCTACCTGTTTTTACTGACAGTGAGACCCTTCCAGTCCCACTCAGCTTTGGGCTAGGAGGCCTGGGGGCAAGGCTGACTGCTGCAAGCCTTACTTCTCTTGGCTCAAGTTTAGTGGATGAAGAAACTACTGGCCCATATTTCCTTCCATAGTTAATTAACTCTTGAGCAACTTCTCCCCACGTCCACACTTTGTTTCCTGACTGCAGATGGTTGGGGGTTACAGTTCCTTCTAACACTGGCTGGGTTCTCTCTCCCTGAGACATAGCCTCTATTTTTCCTCGCAGTTGTATACCTATAGGTTTTAACGACTCTGGAAGCCCCCTAATTAAAGCAGTCATTCTCTCAGGATCAACAGGCATCATCATAGGTGATTCATGATGTGGCTGCAGCTTTCTATCATACATCAGTTGGAGACAAGCAGCCTTTTGAACACTCTCTACTAACTGATCAGTTGTTCCAGTAATGGCAAGAGGGTCTCCCCGTTCTAAAGGGTTGAGACCACCTGCCCAATAGGCAGCCCTTTGTGTTAATGACCAGGGAGCACGATTGTTACCAGTAGTTAAAAATACTCCTGGTCCCCAATAACCTTCTGCTTCCTTTTCTGTTAACCGAATCTGGTCTCCACCAGTGAGGCTAACCCTCCATACATATTCTGTCTCTGATTCCTTTGGAGAGCGGCTAAAATCCTTTTTTATTTTTGCTAGTTCAGTGGCTGAGAAGGGAATTTCTTTAACATTCATTTGAGGATCTAGATCCTCACTGTTATCGAATGTGTATTCAGTTTTTATCAAAGGACGCAATGGGGCTATTGGAGTTTCTAATTTATCTAGCCTTTCCTTCATTCCTGGTAGTTCCACTTGAGGAAAAGTTTTTTCTCGAGGCAAACTATGGGTGACGGTATGGCTGGCATGCTTACACGTTAGCAGTTCCTTAAAAGCCATTTGCAACAAAGCCGAATTACATTTCTCTCTTTCTAATTGTTCCTCAAGGTTCCCTATTTGATTCTGCAGAGTTTTTACCAATTCTTGTGTAACTCTAACCGATTCCTGCAGTGCTTGTATGGTTTGGAGTTCTGCCGAATGCTTTTCATCTCGGAACTCCACGGCTGCTTTTAAAGTAGCCCCGAGTACGGCACAAATAAACGACTTTCCTTTTCCAGCTCGGGTACGAGCATTGTTTTGCAGAACACTAATACGGTCCGAAACACTCTGCAAGTTATACCAGTTCTGTCGTGCCCAATCCATACCTGATAAAGAGGGTCGAGCACCATGTTTTTCTAAAAGATCAAATAATACATCTTCACTTTTCATGGTGGCAATGCTGTCGCTCATTTTTTCAATACAATGAGAGACCTACACTAAGGGAGGAGGAGGTGCAGGTATTCAAAAGCTCAAGTGACTCCTTATCTCCCCAGGGAAACAGACACTTTTCAAATGCTAATGCTCAAAGCACTTTCCCTTTCTCTGAGGGGAGCACACAAAAAGATGCAAATTTCACACTTAAGTTACAAGATACTTAAAATCGCAAAATTCAGAGAGGTCTTCTCGAGGAGGCACAACACTTAATCAAAATTAATTCATACGTCCCCGAGAGGTATACACATAAACTGTAAAGTTTCAGAATGTGGAGCGGTCTTCCTGGAGAAGGACTCACGTCTAAGTTTTCAAAACTATCGCTCCATGCAACTCCAGGAGGTGCACACAAAGAAAGTTTCAGACTATATCTGGAAGGACAACACTCTCACGGTGGGTATCCTGCAACGACTACGCCATTAAATAAATGTCTCGCTCCAATTTATAGGAGGGAGAAGAGGTTCTTTTATTATCTATATACCCGGCGTGAGATTAAGAAGCAACGGTTCAAATGTTGGTCCGACCAGTTTATTACAAATCTTAATCAGGGAAATGGGGAAGGGGAGGACGGACACTATTATGAATTAGGGTAATGGGGGAAGGGAAGGAGGGCGATAGAAAAGATAGAAAAGAATAAGCAAGGAGTCTTTATAGGCAGCAAGAGGGAGATAGTCACCACCATGGATCCAGCGTGGTTCGTAGTTCCGTCTTTTGATCCTCAGTAGCGGTGGGTCATCAGGCAGAGTTGTCCTGTTGCCAATGACGACGACGAGAAGGACGACGACGACCATGGCGATGATGGCCCCTTTTCAATGGTTTCAAAGTGGTGAAGTCAGCTGTCTTCGGAGTGACAGCTCAAATCCAAAGTGGTCGAGTCAGCTCTCCTTTGAGTGGCAGCTTCTGGCTCTGGGGCCTCAGCAGGAAACTCCTTTGTTCTTATCTTCCTGGCCTTGCCAGTAGATAAGAGGAAGCAGGGAGGCACCAACTTGCATCTTGCCTTCGCAGGATACAATGGTATCATCCCCCAGCCTTCCATACTTAGCTGGAGTGGTTTAGTCACAGGCCAGATCTTCCGCCAGTGAACACTGTTGACCACTCTCTTCCGCTCTTCTACAGAGCAAGCAGCTCTGGGGGAAGGGGCTTGCAAATGTTCCCAAAGCGATATCGATTGTCACACAGTTAGCACCCATCAGTTGCCTCCCTGACAAGTCACTCAGAGTCTTATCTCAAGAAAAACCTCAGGAAGCAAGCTTTGAGCCAAAAAAAACTAAGAAGGATTCTCACAACATGACACGAGTGTGGGTTTTGTGGGAAGGGCTTTGGGAGTGAAAGTGCCTGGCAGATCCACCTGAGGTCCCACATGGGTGAACGGCTCTACAGCTGTAGTGTCTGTGGCAACCAGTTCACCATGTGTGGCAACCTGAAGGTTCACTACCACCAGCATAGACAGAAGGTCCCCCACCTAGCTGTGAGCCCCCAGACCACCAAAAGGGGCCAGTTGGCCTTCAGCAACACCCAACTGGCCTCCAGCAACACCCAGTTGGCATCCAACAGCTTGTCAACACTCAGCTGGCCTCTGGAAACACCCAGTTGGCCTCCAGCAACGCCCAGATGGCCTCCAACAGCGTGCAAGAACTTGTCAATACCCAGCTGGCCTCCAGCAACAATCAGTTGGCCTCCAACAGCATGCAACCACTTGTTAACACCCAGTTGGCCTCCAACAGTAACTCCAGCAACACCCAGGTGGCCTGCAGCAATACCCAGGTGGCTTTCAGCAACATCCAGTTGGCCTCCAACAGTGTGCAACTGCTTGTCAACACCCAGTTAGCCTCCAGCAACAATCAGCTGGCCTTCAAAAACACATAAGTGGCTTCCAGCAACACCATCATCATCATTCAACATCATCAGCATTCAACTGAATTTTTTAACAGGCTGAGGGAGCTGGGCTTGTTCAGCCTGGAGAAAAGAAGGCTGTGGGGTGACCTCATTGCGGCCTTTCAGTACCTAAAGGGAGCCTGCAAACAGGAGGGGAATGAACTCTTTGAAAGGGAAGATAACTGCAGGACAAGGGGAAGTGTTTCTAAGCTGAGGGAAGGGAGATTTAGGTTGGATGCCAGGGGGAAGTTCTTTACAGAAAGAGTGGTGAGATGCTGGAACAGCTGCCCAGAGAGGCTGTGGATGCCCCGTCCATCCTGGAGGTGTTCAAGGCCCTTAGTGGCCTGAGTCCATGGTATTAAAAGTGGAGGTTGGTGGCCCCGCATGTGGCAGGGGGTTGGAGACTGATGATCCTTGAGGTCCCTTCCAACCCTGGCCATTCTGTGATTCTGTGACAATCTAGTGAGGTTTGCAGCTGCCAAAGGCCTGCATATGCAACGTCAAGAATAGGTCATCATACCTGATAAAGCTGGAGAGCTACTATCCATTTCTATTTTCTCAAGTTGGGTTGAATGAAGCTGCAGTGAGGACTACAAAATATATAAAAAGACCATGGAAAGATGTTGAAGAGTTGGAAACCATAGAGCAATTAGAAAAAAAATACCCAATTTCTCTCAAAGAAACATGTGAGGATGAATCACACAACTGCAGCACTGCAGTTGAGAGCTACAGACACTTTAAAAGAGGGGAAGAGGGAACTGTTGCCCTGTATGTTAAGAAATTGATAGATTGCAAAGAACTGCCACTGAGCAAATCTCAGGCTGATTAAGGAATTATTGGATGAGATCCCCTGGGAAACTGTCCTTAGGGACATAGGAATGGAACAGAGCTGGCAGCTCTGTTTAAGGACGCCTTTCAGAGAGCACAAGAGCTCTGAGTATAAGAAATCAAACAGTGGAGGCAGGAAAGCAGCATGGCTGAGCAAGGACCTGTTGGTTAAACAGAGAGATGAAAAGAAAATGGACAGGCAGTGGAATGCGGGATGCATGGCCTAGGAGGAATACAGGGATACTGTCCAGACATGTGAAGATAGGACTAGGAAAACCCAGACAAAGAATGAACTGAAATTGGGAAGGGATGTAAAAAATAACAAGAAGGGGTTCTATAGGTATATTTATCAGAAGAGGAAGGTCAAGGACAGTGCACAGCTTCAGATAAATAAGAGGGAACTGGCAACTACAGATGTGGAGAAGGCTGAGGTACTCAAACATGTTCTTTGCCTCAGTCTTTTCTGGCAACAAGGTTTCCCATGTCTCTCAGATCCCTGCGTCTCTGGAGGTGAGGGTCAGGGGAACAAAATCCCTCCTACTGTAAGAGAAGAGCACGTTCAAGACTCCTTGATGAGACTAAACGTGTACAGGTCTATGGGGCCCAAAGGCACACATCCAAAGATCCTGATGGAACTGGCTAACGTGGGGGCCATGCCACTCTCCGTCATATTTGAAGTCATGGCGAGATCCCTACTGACTGGAAAAAGGAAAACATCACTCCCATTTTTAAGAAGGGTAGAAAGGAAGACCCAGGGAACTACAGGCCAGCGAGACTCATCTCTGTGCCTGGGAATATCACAGAACGTATCTTGGAAGAGATGTTATGGTACCTGTAAGACAAGGAGGTGATCTGAGAAAGTCAGTATGCCTTCACCAAGAGCAGATTGTACCTCACCATTATAGTGGCCTTTTAGAACAGTCACAGCACTAGTGGACTAAGGAAGAAAAATTAGTATCATCTATCATCTGAAATTCTGCAAAGCTTTTGACATGATCCCATGTCACATCCTTCTTTCTAAATTGAAGATAAATGGATTTGAAGGCTGGGCTATTTGGAGGATAAGGAATTGGTTGGATGGTCACAGCCAGAGGGCTGCTGTCAATGGCTCCATGTCCAGGTGGAGGCCGGTGATGAGTGGTGTCCCCCAGGGGTCCCTCTTGGGACCAGAGCTCTTCAGCATCTCCATCAATGACACAGAAGATGGGTTTGAGTGCACACTCAGCAAATTTTTGGATGACGCCAAGCTGAGTGGTGCAGCAGACACAACAGCAGGAAGGGATGCCATCCGGAGGGACCTGGACAGCCTTGAAAAGACAAAGTCATGACAGTGTGGCTTTGGGGATGGATGCACTCATGAATCTCCTCCTTTTCCTGCAAGGAAATAAGTAGTACATGTAAAGGTTCCATGATTTTCCCCATAGGAAGTCAAGCTTCTTCTCATCAAACTGCTTCCCAGTCTTGGCTATCTGGACTTTAAACAAGATGAAGTACTGCAAATCACCTTTCAAACCTGTGGTGCTCTCCCACACACAGAAGCTTTGAATATACTCCCACAAGCTAACTGCCCCACTTATTATAAATCTCAGGAGCAGCCTCACTTGGGCAGGAGCCACAGAGCACAAGGTCCAGTGCAGGGGATTTTTTTTTGCCTCAGCTCTGCAGGCACAAAGATAGATTTCAATTGGCTACGTAGCAGAATGCAATGCCTTCCCCTACCAGCAGAGGAAAAAAGTTTCCTACCAGAGCCAAATATTACGACACTGAATGATTTGCACAACGAGGCTTCTTGTTAGTGAGTCATAAAAACAACAGTGAATGCATGAGAGACAGGGCAGCCAGTATAATTCTTCTCTTTAAAAAGCTGCACAGAGATTATACAAATTTGCAGTAATAGGGAAACTGAGTGTCACAATAATTGAAAATAGAGGGAACTGCTGCATCAAAAGCTTGCAGTGATAAAGCAAGCAATGGACACATAAAATAAATAAATAAATAATGACTGCTCTGGGGAAAGTTTTCTACCAGGATTCCCCCAAAAATATTGTTGGTGAGCATCCCTGATACCTTTATGCTGCAAGGAATGCAAGCACGGATTATCACCAGCAGAGACCAGGTTAGCATGGTAGCAGTGCACAAGCCGAAGACCTGATGACATGGAAAAATGTAGCCAGAACTCACCGCCAGCACATGCAATGAGCTGGTGAGGCGCTGGCACTGCTGCCCAGAGAGCTGTGGGTGCCCCATCCCTGCAGGCACTCCAGGCCAGGTGGGATGGGGCCCTGGGCAGCCTGAGCTGGTGGGGGGCAGCCCTGCCCACGGCCGGGGGTGGCACTGGGTGGGCTTTGAGCTCCCCTCCAATGAGGCCCTTCTATGGACTGCAGACCGAAGACACAGGGATGGAGCACAGATAAACAGGCAGGAAAGTGGGGAGGTGAGAATGTCCAAAACAAGCCTGGGATGTCCTCATCCTGATAACAACGTACACAAACTCCACTAGAGACAATGGGAGTTTTCTCAAAAACTGCAGCAGAACCAAGACTTCACCGCAGGACTGAATGAGTAAATGATCCTGTGACTTCCTCTTCCCAAACTCTCTTCTTTCTTCAAAGAGACAAGCTGGAAAATGCTCCATATGCAACAGAAAATGAAAACACGATCTGGCAACCTTTGGAAAGCTCCCACTACGTTGCCTTCTATGAGTCATTGCTACACAAACAAGAGCTGCCAATGTGGGAGACTTTGGGGCAAGACTCCAGCAAGACAGAAGAAACAAATACCAAAACAAGAGAGACAGTATTCAAACAGCTTGTGTGGAAGAACAAATGTTGACTGGAAAAAGCCAGCTCATTCTCCTCCTTGTGGGGGTGGATCTGGCACAGAGGAAATGACACTGGGGTGAACAAGGAAATGTCTTAGCAAATTCTGGAATGTGATACTGGAGTTCTGAGCTGCACAAGGGCTCTGCTCATGAACAAAAGCATCCCCAGTCTAGAGAACAGGCTGCAAATTCACAAGAAATTCACATGACACCAAGAGTAAACAGGGGTGTGTAAAAATGCAGTCCTATCAGCCCTGTGTCTGTAGGCAAGCACCTTGTAAACTCTTCTTTGCCTGCATTTAGAAGAAAATACCTCCCTGCCCAAATACTATGAGATATATGCTGTGACCAGAAACCCAGGGCATTTTTATGATGCTAAAAAAAGAAAAAAAATCCTACAGCTATCAGTTCTGCTTTGTTATCCACTCTCACACAAATTAGATTACCCGTTTCCCTTCTGAAAGAGTGGTGGAGGACTGCACGTCTTCTTCTCAGCAGCTCCCAGCTCCAGAGCTGCTCTTGCTGGATAAGGCCCACACAGCTGTGGCTTCTGCATCAGCCCCTGTACAAGAACAACTATTTGCTTTGGACCAACAGAAATAAAGTATCTGACAGTCAATTCTGCTAGATTGAAGACAGGAAGGCTAAGTGAAAGGAGGCAGTTAAGCGAGACTGGAAGGGATGAATGGGACTGAAAGCAAAGATTTCTACCTGTGTGACCCCACTTACGGGTGAGTTCTTACAGCCACAGGTTCCAGAGACAGGTCAGCCTAACAGAACAGGTCTATTCTTTGCAGTAAACCTTTCCATTTGCAAACTGCTGTCCCCATCCCTGAGAGCTGCAGTTGGCCATCAGCCTGCCAAGGATGCTGCATGGGAAGCAGGAAAAGCTGAAGGATCATAACAATGCTTGGAAGCCGAGAGTAGATTAAGCTTTTCTGTCAGCAGTCCCTCCCAACCTTCCCCTCATCACCTGAGCCAAGCAACCTTCTCACACATGCACAGTTCTCTGCTCCACCTCCTCCTTTCCTCCATCCCCACACTTTACCCCACTCTCCCTGTATATCCCCAGCTGAAAAGACACAGACTGCTCCTAATGCTGCATCTGCACATCCTCCCTCTGCTCTGGAAGTCCTCAGAGCATATTCCTGAGAAGCTGTGAGCTGAGGATTGCACAGCTGCAGCAGTACTGAGCAGAGTCCAGGAACACACACTGCAATGCGCTGTGACATGCGAGCAAGGACTGCACCTGTCTCAAAGATTTTGCAGCTGGAAGGAATGTTAGAGATATGGAATGCAATCTGCCCCAAAATCAAGGTGAAAAACCAAGTCTCTAGATTTGCTACTGCTATGCCTTGACCGCTGGGCTGGGCTCAAACCCAATCAGGTATGGGCAACAGCCAATGAACTCACCACAAAGCCTTCATCCAGCAGCCCTGCTGTTGCTTCTTGCTGATTCAGACACAACATGTTAAAAGTGAACGGCCCCAACCAAGGAGAAGGCGGACACTGAAAACAGGAAAGGTCCAAACAGCCTCCTGGTTGTATGGAGGAGAAACAGGGCTGGGCTTTGCAGCCCAGGGCAGCACATGGACCACGTGTTCTGAGGCAGAGGAATGGCAGTGATCTGATTTCTGCCCTGCTCCTTCTGCTCTAAGACAGTCTTTCCAACCAGCCTGTTTAAGCACAGGGCAGAGTGTCATGGTTTTATGACTTTTGGTCATCAGTATTCCACACCATAACATCATGTAATGCACTGGGGGTGGGGTTTGATATCTGCCGAATGTTTGTCCGTCGGAGAACTACTTTTCCCCAGAAGACTTTGCGGTCAGCAAGGGGATATAACTCCAAGCAAGGTCACCTGATAATTCTTCTTCGCCTGCTCTTCGCTGTCTGCGCTTCGCTATCTGCGCTTCGCCGTCTGTACTTCAGTCACTCAACTGGACTGCACTTCTCACCCCAGCATTGTGGTGAGGTCTATACAATTCAAACAGTCTCTCTCTCTCTCTCTCTCTCTCTCATTGTATTTTACTAATACTATATTTAGTAAAATCATTTGTTCCACCTCAGATCAGTGCTGTTGTTTTCAAGTATTTTGGGGTCCCCTGTTTCCCCTTTCCCAGAGGCGCGGATCCGCAGATCCCTCCGCCCTGCTGGTCACAGAACTGGGCCGGACCAGCCCATAAACCGTTGACACAGAGGAAGCCTCCTGAGAACACCTCTACCCACTCTTGGCAGGACAAGTATTACACCAGTGCCACAGGGGACTATTAGAAACCAGAGAAGGCCAGAGCAACCTTCTCTGTGCTGCATGGAACATAAAAAGATTGCTCTGTCCTACCAGAAGTTGTCTGAAGGCTGTTTCTGATATATTTATAATCATATATAATATTTATATGATATATATATATCATTATATATTATAATATATATAATCATTATATATTTGTAATTCGCCTTCCAAGCAGGATCCATAGAGGTCCAGGGCAAGCAAGCAACAGTACTGCAAGAGAACACAGCTCCCTAGCTCCCTAGTCAGACCCACCTAATTATGTGCACACACTTGGAGGAGATCCAGGAGCCTCCACCTTCACCTCAGCATCTTCCCTGGCCCCACAGCCAAGGGCTCCTGACATGCCCTGGCTGCAGCACCCCAACCCTGCACTGCTGCTGCCCCAACACAGAGCTGGGCAGCAGGCAGCAACAGCACTGCGTTTGTATCCAGAGTCCTCCTGGGTGCTGCTGCTGGGCCCTGTGCATCCACACTGACCTTGTTTGCTTAGCAAACAGAGCTGGAGTTTGCAAAGCAGACAGATGGGGCCTCCTCAGTTCTTCTCCAGGCAAGCAGGTGGAGACACATGAAGTTACTCATAGGAAAATGCAGAATCTTAGCAGGGCTGGGATGATTATTAGGTTTGGGCAGATGCTGGAGGAAAAAGAAATTCACAGTTCATTCCCCCAGCAGCATCTGCAGAGATGGGAGCTCAGAAGAACAGAATTCCATTACCAGGGGTTCTCTCAACCACCACCACTTGAAGCCCCTCTTACAGCAAAATAAACACACAGCAGACCCACTCGGTACCTCCTGCTGGATGTCAGGTGGACCCAAATACTGAGAGAGACTCGAAACTGAACATCATTGTAGTAGGTACCAAATTTCATTCTGATCCCTGCAGCATTACACCATGCTTTACAGAGATCTGCATGCTGTAATGCAACACAGGAAGCTGCCTGCTCCACACACCTCGACCCCTGAAGAACAGAGATGAAGGCTACAAAAATCAATCCAAGTCTGCAGGCACTGTCCCAGCACGCTCCCCAGCAGGTATGGTACAGCCTCCCTCCTGCCCAGGGCTAGGAACCCCTGGAACAGTCTCTGGTCTGATCGTTCATCCCCAAGGTTGCTAGCCACGAGATTTTATTTTTTTAATACAGATTATAAATTAGCTGTTCCAAACCTGTCTGCTCGTAACAAGATCATGCATTTGCTTTAATAAAGGTCAAAGTAACAACAAACAAAAAATGTGAAGGCCCTCCCCACAAGTTTGCTAACGAAATCAGAAAAGCAAACTACAAAACTCCTTTACAAATGTGCTTGGGGGGATTTTTTGGACATGGCTTCACCTTTTGGAACAAACCTCTTTGCACACGCAACCGCATTCAAACTGGGCAGTGTACAACAGCCCTGACTTATGAATTAAACTAGAGAGGAAGGTGGAACAGCCACAGCCATTTAAAACACATCTTTACTGCACTGTCTTTTCACATTAAACATGAGATTAAGGGCTACGACAGCATAGAACAGTTGCACAAACAGCACCAGGGAGAGGTGCAGCTGATTCTTCAGCTACATTTGTTTCTTTATTTAAGGTCAGAGATTAGCAAGGGGAGAGGAAACAAACAGGGCCACAGATCTGATTTTGGTTCACCACTGCAGGGCCCTGTTTGATGTGTGTTTGCACGAGGGGAAGTGCGGGCTGAAGGTTGGGAGGGAATGCTGTGAGCACAGCCCCAAACCAACTCACGCAGCACACTAACTGCACAGCAGAAATCCTTGAGCTCCACATTTGACTCTTAGGATACTCACATGGGGGTAAAGTCCATTCTCTGAGCAAGGCCAGGACACCAACATCGCAAATGATCCCCCTAAACCTTCCAAGTTTAAATTCACAGTCCCAGCTTCAGTCTATTTCCCCATACAGTGGGGGTAGCACACTGCATTCTCCAGGCTGCCATCAACCAAAGTGCCTTTGCTCTTACCATATGTATATCAGCTGTCTCTATCAGAGCACAATGCCATTGAAAAACTTTCCAAAGAAAGGCAGAGGATTCAGAATGCCTCTCCCTACATTTCCAAGTTTCTCTTACAGTTCAACCTCTGCTTTCTCTGCTTTCTCTGCGCAGCATCAGAGAGATGGGGAGTAAAGCTGGATTTTCCACATGCCAGACTACAACCTGGAACAGAACCTGATATTGTAATTTCTTTTTATTTTCCATTTTTCTCTTTTCTGGTATAATGGGTAGAGAGCAGCAGAGATAGTATGTTTGTAGGTGGTGCTGGATGTTCCAGCTGGTTCTAAACCAATAGTGCAGGCATAGCAGACACCTGGCTCTGAGAACTGAAAGCAGATGATGTATCCTTACAGCAGGAAGCTTGCAGAGTAAAATCACTTCATGGAAATCTTTATTAGTGGATCTTACAAGCACAATCTTTCAGAAAGGAAACTGAAGAAGGCTTAGGCAGCTGTCCCAGAGTGTCAGTTGGTTTTGTTACCCAGGTGTGTTGCTAGCCTCCCATTTTTCTCTTGGTTTGTTTCGATCTGCGGGATTTCAGAATAGTGTAGTTTGCATACTGTGTGTACCTTTCTGAGAGGACAGGGACGTAGAATGCACGCAGCAGCTTTGAAGACCTGAAACCAGAAAGGGAAAGATAGATCATTCTTAACGTATTCATTAGTTCAAAGCAACACAAAAGAAGGTTTGCAAAATATCTGTGCTGGTGAGTCAGTGATGTAAGGAATGCCAATGGAACAAGCATACCAAGCCCAGTCCCTTTTTCTTCTTGTCCATGGGACCAAAACTGGTTTGTGCCAGCATCACCAACTTGAGGGAGTCAGCTTGCCTGCTAACCATTCCAATAGGATGTTAGAGTGAGGTATTTATCAAAAGAAGGGTATTTATCAAAAGCAGCTTAGTTCCAGGTTATTAGGGTCCAAAGAGCAGACAGTATAGCCCTGTGGGCCTTCAGAATCATACAGCTGCCTCCCACTCATCAGGGCACATCCTGAAGGTGAAAGATAGCAAGGCTGTGTTTAACTCCTGGCATTGCCTCTTCTCTATCCAATCTTTCTGATCATCTATTCTTCCACAAGTGCCTGAAGGCAGACAAATTTTGATGAACACAGAAATTTTGGAGTTTTGCTCTTTTCACAGAATCATAGAATCACAAGCTTGGAAAGGACCTACAAGATTTAGTCCAACCATCCTCCCATCACCACTGCTACCACAAGCACTAAGCCGTATCTCATAGGCACCTCTTGAACACTGCCAGGGACGGCAACTCCACCACCTCCCTGGGCAGCCATTCCAGCGCCTGACTGCTGTCTGAGAGAAGAAGTTTTTCCCTATGTCTAACCTAAACCTCCTCTGGTACAACCTGTGGCCATCTCCTTGGGCCCTGTTTGTTACCTGCAAGAAGAAGCCAAACCCCTCCTCACCACAGCCTCCCTTCAGGTAGTTAAGAGTGCAATGAGGTCACCTCTGAACCTCCTTTTCTCCAGACTGAACAATCCCAGCTCCCTCAGGAGCTCCTCATAAGGGCTGTGCTCCAGATCCCCCAGCAGTTTCATTGCCCTTCTCTGGACACACTCCAAGGCCCCGCTGTCTTTCTTGTAGTGAGGGGCCTGAAACTGACATATAAAAATATGAATCCCTGAAAATGTCATGGCAAATGATACCACACCACAGTGATAAGCTCAGTCTTTGTGCCTGCTAAGCAACAACTTTCTCAATAAAACAAAGACTCCAGGATGGACAAAGGCAAGGTAGTGCTCTCTGCGGCTGGTAACAAAGGAGCAGAGTCCTGGAGGCCTTGCTTCTAGTAAGAAGTTCACAGTTGATGATGCTTCTGCAGCACAAAAAGCATGAGACAATTCTGAAGTCAGACAAATCTGTACCTCCTGCCACCTCGCTTCATCAGACAGATAGCGCATGGAAGGGGTGAAGATGACAGATGACATATATACAAAGATGGCAGTTAACATATATAATGTTCTATTTGCATTTGCTTCTAAATTTGGCCCCAGGAGGTCATGAGTGTGTAGCCTCAATCAGCACACTGCTCATAAGCAATGTGTTGGTGGCAAGATGAAGTCCACAGTCACTCCAAGCTACATGGAACACTGCTACAGAAAGGCTGTCTCCAGGTCAGAGCCAGGCAACAGGCAAAGTCTGCTCAGGTCTTGGAGAGCTTCAAAGATGGCAGGGTCAGGTTATTTGTTTCTAGAGAAACAATAGCTGCATCACCCAGAGCAGTTTCCAGTTGGGACAGAGGTGCACTGCAGACAGTAGGCCCAGCAGAACTGGGAGCACAGTGCTACTTAGTGATGAGCAGACTTCTGCAAATTACCTGTTGGCCTCAACAGCCCTGTTCTACTAACACCAGTGGAAGCAAGGATAAAGTGAAGATGTTCATGTCACTACTCCCAAATGCAGAGATTGACATGGAGTGGAAGCAGCTGGAAACATATGAGGGTGGGGGGGTTCTTCCTAACTGCGTCTTGCAACCTGAACTTCTCACTCCAGACAATTTAGAATGAAGCTTCACAAGGAAGAAGAGAAGGGAATGCCAGAAAGAACAGGCAGTAAGAAGCTCAATCTATGCCACATGAGTCAGACCTCACACCTTCAGGACACAGGTGTGCAACAGAAGCTCATGACCAAAGCTCTCTGAGAATCTCTATGCCCCAGATGAGTGATCTAGCTACTTGTAAAATAAAAGCATGGAAACCATTTCATGAAATAAGGAAAGCATCACCGAGGAGAATGAGAAGGTCACCTATCAAACCAGGGTAATGATATTCTAGCATAAGGTGACTGAATCATTAATCTTACACTAAGAATACTTTTTTTTTTTTTGCGATGGAGCATCTATGTGTGAAAGCACAAGTGTTTGGAGTGAGCAGGCAGCTCAGCCTAAAGAGCTGGAAAATGGGCTCCTCTGCAGGGAGCTGTCAGCTATTCCCCCTCTCCTGTGCCAGGATTGGAGTGCTCAGCCAATATAGAATTAAATGGACCTGGACAAAGCAGCTTCCTGAGGAGCATAATTGCAGCTTGGAGTCCTCTCTAATTCAATTAACAGCATCACTTATCAGAGCCAGCTGAGATTTACACTTGCTGACATCAATGTGAGACAGTGAGTTCCAGAAGCCTCCAGTTCAGCAGGAGCATGTTTAGTTTCAGAGAACAAGATCTGCAGGGATTTTTGTTTTATTTCTAAACGTTCCTTGCTCTGCAGACACTGAGCTGCAGACCTGAAATCTCCACTGCCTGCTTCCCTCACAGCTCAGTTTGAAGTAACACTCTTCTATTCCCTCCTCCCATTCAACAAAAAAAGCTGCATTTTCACAGTGCTTTTACACTTACTTGCTAGGTAGCAAGGGGCATTTCCCACTCACTGCAAGGAAGCAGGTGCCAGCTTTAAGAACTGCATCATTCCACTGAGCTGGCAGGGGGAGGGACACGTTCAGAGACACACAGCCTGGTTCATTGCATGAAGCTCCTGATGCACTTCCACTGACCCTTCCCTCAAACCTTCACGTCACACTTGGGGAAGATCTCTCCCCACAGACCCTTTGGCTCTGGGATCTTTCCAGCTCATAAATTTCTAGCACCTAATGTCTCATTCCAGCCCTTTCATCTCATTGCTTCCTCAGTCAGGATGCTCTCCAGTCTGAGCATCTGAGACTCCTTGCAACAAGCTGCTGCCCTGCGATGAGATTCTACTTTTGCTACAAGAACCCAACCTGTTACTCAAATCAAAATGATCGTACAAGTTTCTGCTGCTTTGCTTAAAAATAAGTTACTATCAAGAAGCACTCAGCTTCTTCTGGATTCAGCCACAATCCTGAGCAGCCAGACAGACATTTATGCTTGGCAGTGTGTTTGGCTCTAAAAAGGGCAATTATTTCATTTTATACATTTTCCCTGATAAGAAGAAGAATTTTAAAAAAAAAAAAAAAGAAAGAAAGGAAGAAAAATTTCGTAGAACAACTCATGGAAATAGCATTACAGCAGGGAAGAATGACAAAGACTTGCTTCACTACCAAGCTATGCACTTCTCTCCAGTGTAGTAACTCCTGCTGATCCTAGGCAGCACTGCAAAAGCACCTGTATGTATCTTTAAAGCAGAAATGCACAGAGCTTCAGACATTTGGGGGTGAAGAGCAGCAAAAGGAGTCCTCTGCAATACTCATGCAAATGCTTCTTTTGCCTCATTAGTGAGAGTCATTGGCCACCTTATTCTCCTCTCCTGAAGTCCTGCTCTAACACGGCAGCAGGTCTTTAGGCAAACAAAAAGCCATGGCAAGGAAACTCATTCGTGTCAGCAAGCCAGGAACATGAGAGTAACCCCACGAAAAAGCATATCATCACTATTTCTCACTGTCTAACTGCTTTCACCAGCCCTACTCCCTGGAGGGATCTATTAAGAGGAAGTAATAATGTCTCATATAGAATACCAGAGGGCACTGAATCTTGTGCTGTCTGCCCCGATATGACAGCTACATGGCCAAAGCTTTAAATGGCTAAATACCCATCTCCAAAGAGCTAAGAGCTTCTGTCTTTGTAGGAATGTATTAGAAATACTCCCAGTCTCACAAACTGGATTCCACAGTTTGCCTGGAGGATAGCAATTTCAACCCCTGCAGGACTAACAAAGAGCTGATTCTGACAGAGGTCTGCTACAGCAGCTCTCCAATGTCTAATAAAGGTGTCACCTTGGTCACTTGCACTCACTGTGGCCGCCTCCTCTCTTCATCTGCCAGCTTCATAAAACATACAGGAGTTCACTCTGAGACTGACTTACATCTATCTATCGAATTTGGCTGAAACAAGACTGCAGATTCAGAAGTCTGCTGGGAAAAGATGATGTACACCTTACTTCTTTAGAAAGGAAAAGAAGAAACATTACATCAGCAAGAAGCACAAAGGATGGACTCCTTTTAAAAATAATCCTCGTTCCCCTACTCTTCCTGGCTTGCTTCATCCTCTAAAGCAACCTAAGTAATTAACACTGCACATACAGGTTTGACAAAGGTTATAATGTGGCGAGCAAGCTGCCCTTACATGAAACTGGATTTTAAGCTGGCATTTGCCAGTTTATCTTTCTTTCCTGCATACAGCTGCTGTAAGCAGACTATTGCACAAAATCAGTTCACAGATCTGTCAGTCTCTCACTAATTTCAAACAATAAAACATACCTGGAAGCATCTAGGAATGGCTTGTAGGCAATGGTTACCCACTCCTCTTTGTTGGAGGAGTATCTTGGCTCCCTTGGGGCTTCAGCTGCTGTATCCAAGTCCACTAGATAGTGGCATTTGGAAATGTCAATCTGTAAAAAGAAAGACTCTTGCTGTTTATTTCCTTTAGGCTCCTAATTGCATGCATTCATACAGGAATTTTTATTCATAGAAGCTGTTACACACCTATGAGAATGGGCTTAAAATTTCTAGCAACATAAGAAATACTTTATGGTAAAAGATTCTTAGTGTATTCAAGTAAAACTTTTATTGAGGAATAAAAGCTCTCACTACTGCTACCACAGGAGGAGAAGCCTGGGCTGTCTGTATGAGGAAGTAGCACTGCTAGATACATTGCTGAGGAACCTCCAAGTCACAAAGGGAGAATTTGAGGCAGTAGAAATAATTCTGCTGGTGTTTGACTTGAGGCTGTCTAACAAACTCTTAAAGACTTCTCATAATGCTGACTCAATGAACTCCCCAGACAAAAGACATTATCTTCATTGCTGGAAAGGTTTCCTGGTGTCTAAACTGAATATTTATTTTTTTGTCTCAGTTTTTACTCTTTCCTACTTGTTTTACACCACGAACAAGGAAAACAAACCCAATAAATGATTACACAAACTCCATAACTAGTTAACTCTGCAAGTCCCAAGGTACTGACCAAGCCATGGAAAGCAAGCAGTTGCAGAACAGCAAGCATGTTATCTAGTGCAAATCATGCTGGGCTTGTGCAGGAATAACCTGGTCTGTAGCACTGGTGACCCTCACCATCTCTCTGTAGATGGACATCTCTCTGCAGTAGATGGACACCACATTGCACCTCTCAGACCACATGCACTTGCTGTCAGTGCAGTCATGCTTTTGTCAGCTGCCTATGACTCAATTAACTGCTTTGCCCTGACCAAAACGTTTGGGAACACTTGGTTAAATTATGAAAATGTATTCAAGGTAGCAATGTCATAAATGATTTGTGTGTGTGTGATCTCCCCAATAAAATGAGCTGTGGGCAGTGTCCTCAGTGTTCAATCTGTTTCCTTCCAGTGGGGAATTGCTCTTGGGTATGAGCAGGGAATATTGTTAATTCATACACAGCACTGTCCTTTTTAGGCAACAGCTCCCTCCTCCTGCCTGTTTTCCTCACTCCTTCCATGTTCCCCTGCAGACATACATGCAAGCTGCTGAGACAAATATCAACTATCAGATATAGAGAAGATTTGAGCTCCTATCAGGACAAACTTCCTTTTGACAATAAGCATGAGATGTAGGATAAGTTCTGTATCAAGGCAGCTCAACACAAGGTTGCATTGTACAGAAACCACTGCAATAAGCACAAAAGATCAAGAGAATAAGACAGGCACATACAAGTAAAGGCTCATATCCTCCTCTTGAACATCTAATTGTCTCTAAGTGACACCATAAGTCATTTTCAAAAATGAATTGAGAACTCTAGAGCCTGAGGCCATGTTTACATTGCATCAGGGTGGCTGTGCCATTGCAATGCACCAGTGAATGGAACCTCTCACAGGTACAGCAGCAAGGCTGAGCTTCTGGTGGCATCATGACTCAGCCACTGGAGCAAAGCAGCTCCTAGCACTTATTGCCTCTGTACCTGCATATTGTGCTGGCACTAGGTTCACTCATTCTCACATTTGGCACACAGACTGATCTTTCTGGCAAAAGCTCACAGTAGTGATCTCAGAGGCAGTCATGCCCCCCCACATCTGCCCATCCTGGATGTCCCATCTTTAGTGTTTCTTTCTGTCAGCTAAGAATGCCCAGAACTCTTGGATGCTTCTTCTGGTTTTCCTGGCCTGCTACCCCCCTCCTTGCAACATGTCAGTGCTCCCACATACCAAAGGGTCTAACAGCTCCCATTCTGGTCACTGAGCATTGTACATTAAATTGTAGTGGTGCTTTGAAATTTCTGAAAAAAAGGCACCAGTGGAATACAGAACAACGTGGTAACTACAGGTTGCATCCTCCACTGATCAGGATATTTTGATCTGGGAAACATCAGAGTACTAGAATAGATACATTTAGATACAGAATAAAACCTAAGCAGAATCTTTACTCAGGTTAAGTGAAACAGAAGATAGTTTGTAATTCCTAGTCAATAAACAACTGCACTCTAACAGCCTCCTTAGCTGCATTGATGTTTCACCCCTGTGAAATGCAAGGGAGAAAAGAAAGACTGATTTTCTGACTGCCCAAAATGTAAGTAGATTTTTTTGCCACCAGATGGCTCTGTGGCATCACAACTGAACGGTAAATGAACGACACCACGGGAAGCTCAGCTAATGAGAACGTTGAATCCATTTCTTGCACTGCATCAAAAGAACGTTCCAGGCCCTGGGAGAGGACACCCAAACCACTAACCAATATATACATACATAACATATATACATATGTATATATTTCCTCTAAGTTACATAGAATTTCTTGGAGAAACAAAAGTAACTGCTTTGAGCACTAAGGCTGATCTGACTTTTACTCCAAATGCTGCACCTCCAGTGCTTAGGAATCACCTGCCACATAGAGAGACTCCCACTTCTACCATTTCATGTACAACACAGTGTTTGCTTACAAGTCACACTGAAGCAATAACAACATTCATCCTGGTCAGAGGGCCAGCACAGCTACGCATCTATTTGAGGATGTACACAAGATTTTAGTGGTGCACAGATCTTGAAGTGTTTCTCTGCAGAAAATCAGCCTCAGTGAACTGAATGAGAAATGAACTTCTAATTACACCCTACTCCCTTCAGTTCTACTTTCCTTTTTCTCCTTCCAGTCTTTTTATTTGATGGAACTAAGTGATGGAGAGCTTGGTTTGCTCACATTCCAAACAACAGGGGAGAAGACTGAAGATTCATTCTACTCTTCAATTCTCAAGCAGAACAGTAATAGATGCTCACAGGTGAAACACTGAAATCAGTCTCACTTCTGCAGACATTAATTGGTTTCAAGCTGCCCATTACTCAGACCATTCTTCTGAACTGTTGTGGTTTTCGTTTTCCTCCCTTTTAAAGGGCCAACACACACATGCTATTTAAATATATTTGCTAGGATGGTCCTTTGCAGTTCCTAATGACTTTTTTTTTTTTTTTTTTTTTTTAATCTGGGTATGCCTACAGTTCTTGAGGAAAGATCCTGTTTCTCCTGGTATTAACAGCTCGGAAGCAAAAGTTATAAAAACCTGTTTAAAATTCACATGAAATAGCTAATTTCTAAACATATTCCAGGCCCTTTTGCTTGCTTGAGAAATAGTAAAGGATGATATTATGAAACAACCACAAAACAAAAGTCTCTCATTCCATCAGTAACAGGGTATGTGCCAGCCAGCTGTCTGCACTATAAATGTCACAGTTGAAGATTTCCTAAATTAAATGCAGCATAGCAGAGAACTTTTCTCAGGTGGGGATTTGCCTCCTTCCATTTCCAGTACCTATCTAACGAATCCCAAAATAAGAGAGCTTTCACTCAGCAAGATTTCACAGAATCACAGAATCACAGAATTGTAGGGGTTGGAAGGGACCTCCAGAGATCATCGAGTCCAACCCCCCTGCCAAAGCAGGTTCCCTACACCAGGTAGCACAGGTAGGCATCCAGGCAGGTCTTGAACATCTCCAGAGAAGGAGACTCCACCACCTCCCTGGGCAGCCTGTTCCAGTGCTCCTCACCTCACTGTACAGCAGTTCCTTCGCACATTGGTGCAGAACTTCCTATGCTGCAGTTTCCAGCCGTTTCCCCTCGTCCTGTCTCCACTCACCACTGAAAACAGTCTGGCCTCGCCATTCTGCCCCCCACACCTTAGATATTTATAGACCTGGATCAGGTCCCCTCTCAGTCTCCTTTTCTCAAGGCTGAACAGACCCAGTTCACTCAGCCTTTCTTCATAGCAGAGATGCTCCAGGCCCTTCACCATCTTCGTGGCCCTCCGCTGGACTCTTTCCAAGAGATCCCTGTCTTTTTTGTACTGGGGAGCCCAGAACTGGACGCAGTGCTCCAGATGAGGTCTTACCAGGGCAGAGTAGAGGAGGAGGATCACCTCCTTTGACCTGCTGGCCACGCTCTTTTTAATGCACCCCAGTAAGCCATTGGCCTTTTTGGCCACAAGGGCACACTGCTGGCTCATGGCCAACCTGTCATCCACCAGGACACCCAGGTCCCTCTCCGCAGAGCTCCCCTCCAGCAGCTCATCCCCCAACCTGTACTGGTGCATGCAATTATTCCTCCCCAGATGCAAGACTCTACACTTGCTTTTGTTAAACCTCATCTGGTTTTTTTCTGCCCAGCTCTCCAGCCTATCCAGGTCTTGCTGAATGGCAACACAGCCTTCAGGCGTGTCAGCCAATCCTCCCAACTTCATATCATCAGCAAAGGTGTGTAGAAATCCTGTGTTACAGTGCTGCCTTCCATCCACTCCTCTGAGGGGATCACAAGTGCTCATGAAATGTTTAACTGGCCAGAGTAATGAGCCCCATAAAGCAGTGCACGTCCACTGTCCTCAACAAGGATACACTGCTCATGTAAAGGAGAGACCTGGTCCATTACAGGAGTGCTCCTAATGTACTGACAGAGTATCACAGAATCACAGAATGGCCTGGGTTGCAAAGGAGCACAATGCTCATCCAGTTCCAACCCCTGCTGTGTGCAGGTCGCCAACCAGCAGCCCAGGTTGCCCAGGGCCACATCCAGCCTGGCCTTGAATGCCTGCAGGGATGGAGCATCCACAGCCTCCTTGGGCAACCTGTGCCAGTGCCTCACCACCCTCTGGGTGAAAAAACTTCCTCCTAATATCCAACCTAAACCTCCTCTGTCTAAGTTTAACACCATTCCCCCTTGTCCCATCATCATCCACCCTCACAAATAGCTGTTCCCCCTCCTGTTTATATGCTCCCTTCAAATATTGGAAGGCCACAATGAGGTTCTCCCCAGAGCCTTCTCTTCTCCAACCTAAATAATCCCAGTTCCCTCAACCTTTCTTCACAGAAGAGCTGCTCCAGCCCTCTGATCATCTCAGTGGGGACCCGTTGAAAGAGTTCCACATCTTTCTTGTGCTGGGGGCCCCAGGCCTGGATGCAGCACTGCAGATAGGGTCTCACAAGAGCTGAGTAGAGGGGGGCAATCACCTCCCTCTCCAAATATCAAATCCATCCTCTGAGGTACTGACAGGGGAATGAAGAAAAGAGCAGGTATATAGAGGCAGTCCCCCTCATTCACTCTTGAGAAAGAAAAGATGACTAAATATCTGTACCACAAAGAATATTCAGTGCACTTCTAAGATTTAATCTGCTACATAATTTTAAAGAAATTAGCAAACAAAAATTTTAAAATATTTTAAAAATTTAAAAATATTTAAAAATAAGCATGAACTATTTTTGTTTGGGTAATACAAAAACAAGTCAGTAATAACAATGTACATTAACAGCTTCCCATAGAAATCACTGACACAGTTGTTTCACTGATTCCCAAATTAAGAACCTCTTCCTCTGTTGCAAATATGTCAAATATATTCATATTTTAAAAGAACGTACAAAAGAAAATTCCAATCTCTGTTCAGTGACAAGTATCTTCTGTTGGGAATTTCAAACTAAGTCACTTCACTTTCCTGTGATCACAGTAACATTGTAGTGAACTCAAAATTGCAATAACTAGGAATCACCTTTTCCTTTTTTCTTTTTCCCATCCTCTTCAAATGGAAAATAAGAAGATGAAGTGCAAACAGAAGCCAGACTCACATCAATCAGGAAATATCCAAGTGCTGCAGAGAGCCCATTTTTGGTTTGTAACTGTACTGTCCATAGAATACAAAATGGGAAACCCAACCACATTCTAGGCACTGCATTAATATGAATGGCACAGCAAGGTGAGGAACGTAAAACAAGAATATAATCCTCACATATCGAGATGGCTCTTCCTTGTTTTGGTCGTTCATGTCTGTGGGAATGATCCGCGTGGCCATTGGTCCCTTGGCAAATGGTTTGGGTAACTGGCCCCTGAATTCTGACAGGATGAACTGGAGCTGCCAACTGCAGAGAACAGTGTCAGAAATCCCAGCAGGAAACTGCAGGAGGCAGTCACATTTTGTACAGAATCAAACAGAAGCACAACAAAGGGAATTTCATTGCCAAGGACAGACAGCTCTTCTAGATGAGCAATCACACTACAAAACTGTCACTAAGTTGTGACCAACAGTCTGCTGACACCAAACTTCTAAATCTTCTGTTTCGGACATGCTGTTGTCAGAGATACAAGATTTTGAAGGTTACTCCCAAAATACTTCTTGTGTGAAACAACCCTTACGGACCAACACCAAATCATAACTTTCACGTTACACAACTCACTTGTCTGGCAGAAGAAAGCTACTTGGGAATCTGTGCCATTCCTTCCCCACGCAGACATTAACTGGCCTCCCCTCTGGCACAGTGTGAATACTTGGGTCCGTAGCAATCCTGTGAAATTCTGGGTACAGGTCCAGAGGCCCATGGTAGCCTATGGGAGGCAGCACTTTGTAAATAAAGCTAAAGAAATAGACAATATCTGCATGACTTTTTTTTAAACACACTACAAGTAAACGTTCAGTTATATTTTCAAACCGGTTACTTACTGAATATAATAATTTGTCTGTACTAAGAAGTAACTGGAATCCAATGCTCCCTATCCTATAAGGGGTGCTTGTACTACAAAAGTTTCCTCACATTCTCCTGTTCTGACTGTCAGTGGCTAGTATCAAGCAAAAAGTACTGATGCTGCCTAACTTCAGTGAGGTGGAATCACACTACACAGCTGTGATTCAGGAAAGGACTTGCGTACGGACTTTAATGCATCTCCATTAAGGACAAATGAACAATGACAAGTTTTTCATGGGAAAATGTTATTTCAAGTCAGATTGTACATCTGCAAGTTTCAAGTCCCCACCTGCATGCCGGTCTGGGTGCACACTGTACATCATTACAGTTGTACCAGCTGAAGGCGAAGGTCAGAAAATTGTTAACTGATACAATTCTAGTGACACACACATAATGCACACCGCACACATGCATGTACACACACGAATGAGGACACCATTCCTCTCCCTGGAGTAAGATGCAAGCTTTCATATTTCCTTATCCCTACCGTGCTCACCTAGTTAGACCAGCATAACTTTAGCTGGCCGTGTGACTTGCCAACACCAATACCCAGGAAAGCCCAGAACAGTGGTAAAATACTAACCTCTGAATAAGGCAACAGAGCGTGACAGTGACAAAAGGCCAAAGAGAAAGACAGTGCTCAGTGCCAACCAGTTGGAGGAGACCGTGTAGTGCTCCAGGCGATAGCGCTGGAATATGAAGTGGTAACACTTCTGAGGAGAGGAAAAAAGAGCAGATAAACATTTCAGAGTTTGAGCAATTTTATCAAAACGGTTTTTCAAATGGACCTCTAAGCACTGCCCACATCTCCCACCAGGTCTTTGGTCCGTGTCAGCATTTTTCATTCTAACACGTAAAAAATACACAGAAACTTACACGGTTCAGTCAAGTTTCTTAACTATGAATCTAGGGTATTTATAAATTTTTCAGCTGCTCCCCCTAGGAAGGCCTCTAGTCAAGCTGTAAAGCACCCTCCACTGGAGCTCTAGCTTGGTTGTTCCCAAGTGAACCATCAGCACAGACCCTTCCAGAGACATCTTGCAGGACTTGCCTGCACTGACCAACCCTGATGACAAAAGGATGTCAAACAGTACATTAAAGTATTCATTTAGAAATACACACTAGGGATTTATAAGACTGTATTTGGCAAACATCCCAAACTGCTGTCATCTGGTGAACATTCCAACAAACACAAGGTAATTCTCAGAAACAAAACCGCTGACATTACAGAGCTTGATCCTGCAACAAATGCAAGGACCGAAATGCATCTGGGAAGTTCCAGCCTAGCAGTGCAAAGCAGCAGTATGTAAGGAGAGATCAAGAACCAGAAGAGCAACCAGCTGTGCTGGTGAGGGAAGCTGAGTGCAAGAGCAGAAACAGAGCTAGGCAGAACAGCTGCAACGGGCTCTAACAGGGATGAATAACTGCAATCCTTCTCCTCTTTCAGAGGAGAGATAAATAATTTGGAGCTTTGGGAAGGCTGATAGAATGCTTTACTCTATGATACATCACAGCTGCTTTTTACTCAATATAGGTTTTTATTCTTCAAATGCCCAAAACAATTTTCTTACGCCTGAGCAAGGTTACTTTTTCAAATCAGTGAGACTACTCAAGCAAGTTCCTAATCGCTGTGACATCTCTTGGATGTGATGTCAACACCACAACATCACAAGAGCTCCTCACCAGCAATTCCCCCTGGAAAAAGGAAGGACTCAAAGTCATCATGAAATAATCAGTTGAGGAAATATTTTCAACTGTTTGTCACTTGACATAACCCCAGATGGGGATGTTCATAGACCATACAGACTATTATGAAGTCTGCAATGGAGGCTAAGGTTATTAGACTAGATCCTTCAGCATGTTATCCAGAGAGGGAAATCCCAAGTATTTTTGCTGTTGTAATCACAATTTACAGAGGGCTAACAGATTTTGACATACTCTCAGTCAAACTATACAGGGCGACTATGGTTTATGTTGTAAAATCAACATTACACAGTTCAGTATTAATTCATTTTGCTTCCAGAGTCTCAAGACCTATCTATGAAACATGGTCCAAAAATGAAAATTAGTTAGCAGATTAAAAGTGACCAAAAGTTATGCATGGGACAGTCCTGAACTATGTAATCATTACAGACTGTGTCACAACCACACATACACTACACATATTCCCAAGCTTTTGGAAAGAGTGTTAAGAAAGGGAGCACTTAGCTCCCTAAAGCTATGAGCTCATAACAGAACAATAAAACCCACATTCCAGAAACTTACCTGAAGAGCAGACAGAGCTACAGCACTGCAGAGGCATATGAGAGGATAGATGGGAAAGAGAAACCTCTCTTCTTTGTGGGGCTGGCTGAAGAAAATTATGATCCAAATGTACATCGGAGCTAGTGTCAGCCAGTAGGGGCGGCCCAGATTCTGAACTGAAAGAAACAAGAACTCAGCAGAGTAGCAACACTGCATGTTTACACCACTCTTCCTCTTGCACGCACACCCATCGGGTGCATTATCACATTTATATTCAAAAGCCCACTCTTCTGAACCAACTCACAGCCTTCAGGCAAATGCACTGCGTTCTGAGCAGCTAAAATTCAGGTAATACATCCAGTCAGCACACAATTCTACTCAGATAACTGTCATAGCTTCCCATAACACACAGACTCTTGAAGACAAATGCAGAGATGAGTGGACGGGTCATTGAATCCACATAAGGGACAAAATCCAGCAAGAGCTGACATTCCCAGGCAGGCAGGAAAACAGAAACTGCCTGTCCTGCTGTGCATTATGCTTCGCATGCAGAGATCAGAATGAATCTCCTCTGGATCTATTCTTTGCTTTTAAATGGCATTTTGGGCTCTGGTGTTTCCACAACCCTCCTGGCTTCATTATAAAAATAACAGCACAAGAGGTCTCTCAGGTGTCTTCTGGTCAATGCAGGAAATAACTGATTCAAAAGAAACAAAAGTTACCCTGAATTTTAGTCACAATGAGGACGGGTCCCAGAGCACCTAACATTTTTCAATCCCTTTTCTGCCCCTTTGCTACTGCCAGCAGCAGAAACAATTAAGCTAACAGTGTTTCACAGACAATGAGAACAGAGCACTCAGCAGAGTGGTTCCTACTGTTAAAAGAACACCAAACGAGCAGCAGGAAATCTTGCATTCACACGATCTCCTGTAGAAGTCCTACTGGTTTCTGACAGTCTGTCAGTCACATCCAAAGAACATATATTTGCAAATGGCCACTAACACACATTATCAGCAAAGATCATGGCAGTACTGTTTCTTGTATTTAGTAAAAAATCACAGGGCAGAGCCCCAGCTGGGCTGATGAAACTGGAAGCATCAGTTGACATTTAATGAGCCCTCGTCTGGAAAATGGCAAGGGAAAATTCATGCTTTCAACACATCTTTCCTTATATAGTCATTTTCCAGACACCATGTATTCCAACTGATGTTATTTTACTTAAGAGAAAGCCCAGTAGGAAGTAGGGGATATTCTAGTCCCTCCTTTCTCTACTTTCAGTATATCCATGCCTGTGGGAATGCTTCCCAGTGCAGACCATAGCAAGACTGTCTGCTAGGGCTCAGTTCTGCAAGTAGAGTGCCCATTCATGGGCAGCAGGAGACTCCAGAGAATGCCTTCTGGCAAGCTCAGCACCAATAAGGGAAAAGCTGGAAACAACTCTGCTCTCCCCAGATGTTGCAGTAATCATTATGGCACTGATAACAAAAGATAGTTTCAGAGAAGTGTGCAGGAAAGGCTGCCATTTCCAGCTGCAAAGACAGAAATGGCAATGTAGTTTCTTCCCACCTTAAAAGTTCTGACAGGGCTATTGCTAATGCATTTGTATGCCTGGCTGAAGACCATGTACTGTAGAACTTGTTAAGCTTATTTTGGGTATGAATAGTTTAGCATTGACAACACAATATTATTCTTGAGGTGAAGACAGAAAACACAGGAATCATCCTTAAACAGGAAAAGCACATTCCTGCCCTTTTGTAGACGGCATCTCACTGCCTCTTCTTTCTACACAGTAATTCCATTGTGGGGTCAATACTGAACCAAGTAATGAGCTCTAGGAACTTTGCTCTCATTCCATAAACTTTCCCTGATCCTAGTTTCACTTCCAATAAAAAAAGCTGCTCTTTGGCAAATCCTCCTTCTTGTCTCTCATATCCGTCCCGCACTCACCATGAAATTTCTGAAGCAGACTCTCCATGAGACAAGTCAGTGGTAGCACAAGCAGTGCCAAAATAAATGCCACATTGAAATTCAGAAAGCCATTGATGAAATAGAAGGACCATGGTTCTGTACCTGAAAGAAGAGAAAGGGAAAGAGTATTTAAGCACAAGAATGCATGAGAACTGGGTGTCATAGCAACTTCATTCCTTCTCTGCCTGACACAAGGAAGATACCCAGCAGCAGACAGCAGTTCTCTGCATTGCAGGTATATTGAAACCAAAGAATGGAAAAGGTGTGCACAAAAGATCATTGTTTTCTTTGTCATAAGTGACTTCACTTTTTTCCCACTGGATCATAGTCAACATCACACGTGCTGCTCATGTTTCACAAGCCACTTTAACAGTCAGACTTGCCCAGCAACAAACAGGTTCTGCAACACGGAACTCACCCCTGCCCTAAGCCTCCAAAACAAGAGGCTGAAACTTGTGAAATCAGGAATTTCTACTCCAAATTCATTCTAATTGTAGAGAAATAAAAGATACAACACAAAACCACACAATGCTAATAGGAGATGATTATCAGCCTGGAGTGATGATGTATTTATACACCATGTCAGCAGGAACAGAAAATGGACTAAGATGAACAAGAGTTCACATTCACACTTCACCCCAACAACTGAAGCTCATCCAGATGCCAGCTCCGTTACCTCCTCAGCAGCAGAACTTTTTTAGGCTTCCCTGGTTCGACTGGTTTTAAATATACTTTTTAACAGGAGCAAAAAACTCCGCCTCCTAATACTACACACTATTAGTTGCAAGGACTGGCAGAAATTCCCAGCTAACAATCATTTAATTGGATGCTTAATTCACGATGCTTAAAATCCTGAACAGTAAGGAGTGCTGGGTCCTTGCACTTTTGCAGTGTGATTAGCTCAACCAGTCAGTGACTGACAGGATGGTGCTTAAATCACTGCATTGTTGTGACAAGAGTCAAATGCCACAGCAATTTCCTGCACCTACAGCCACTTAGAGAAGGGTCTGTGTTGCAATTAATCAGACAACTGAGGAGCAGCAAGAAAAACCACAATCCTCTGCAGCTCCTACAGTTAACATGATTAGAAGATGCTCTATTAACGTCAGAATTCCAAGCAACTGAAATATACAAAACATGCAGCTGTTAGCACTAAAAGCAAACAGCAGTTACAAGTTCAGGTTTAGGGAAGCAGAGATCCTTAAGGAAGTGAATTATTAGCTCATCTTCTCTCTCCCTCCATGTGCCTCGTAATTCTTTTCAGTCTCACAACAGTACATGAGAGTTTGAATAAGAGATATTAGTCCAGAAGTAGGATGCTGCTGAAGAAAAAAAACAAAAATCACACAGCCTTTTCTCTTAGACTCAAGCCTTTATGCAAACCAAAAAAATACTACAGTGCTTACACTGAAGATGATATAGGTTAATTATTCCCATCACATCAAAGCTGGGAAATCCCAGTTGCAAAACCACAAGGCACTGGACAGCCTTCCATCTTCCCTTACAATGAAGCGCTCTGAAGTTCCAAACCCACGTTGCCCTGACCACACTGCACTGAAGAGCAGTTTCAAGCAAAATCATTTTCTAGCCAGAGGATGTCATGCAAATGTCACTACTGTGGGAATCAAATGTTGTTTCTGCATTAGAATTGGATAATTTTATTTTAATTTCATGATCTCCGTATCGTAGTTCTTTTTGGGAGTCCTTCTACTTAACTTGGGGAAGATCTCTGACAGTTTACATCACTGATCCTCTAGACGAACCTTCCCAGGAACGCACACTCTGTATATAGGTGTATATCTGTATATTTTGTCATACACACTGCAAGAATATCCTGCATGAGCGCAAACCAGAGAACAGTGAGGGCCTGCCCGAGGAAGCGCCTGAAGAGGCATCGGAAGGCCTGGCATCATCCCCAGTGCTCTTTGTTCAACAAAGACTTAAAAGAAAATCACCGCATTGATACGACAAGGAGAGCACCGAGACAGCTTGGAAACAACAGGATGGCTGCTGACTGACACCAGGTAACAAATAAATTAACAAGTAAATAGCAAATGTAAACCTTCTGATAAGATTGTGAACCTGGAGTACCCAGCCAGTGGGGAAACAGGGGAGGGGGGGAGGCAAGGGAGAGAAAGCAGGGTCTAAAGGCTGCCATGTTGTGTCCATAGACGCTGCCATTGCAACCGTGAATAAAATCTGCTGTTATCAGAGATACCGTCCTGACAAACATTGCTTGGATATTTCCAAAACTATGAATAAAACCCTTCAGAAAAAACTGGTCCCTGGAGGCTGCTGGAAACAACTCATGCTCCATGTGAAAAATGTCAGGTACAGGCCCATTCCAAAACCCAAAGGCAGGGCCTGAAGTTTTCACTGCAGAAAATTCACAGCGACAGACTTCAGAGCCTTCCTGCAGAGATAAAGGACCACAGCAAAGCAGCTGCTGCCATGTTGTGTCCCAGCACAAGGAACTCAGCACCACCCAAAACAGCCCCTCAAACAAACCACTGAATACGGCCTGCAGGGCACTGCCAGAGAAAGCCTCGCTACCAACCACTGCCAAATCCTCCCTAGAATGTCTCCAAAAAGTATGACAGATGCTGCAAAGAACCTGCCCTGAGCACCCCAAAGTCTCTGCTTGTCTCTCTGGAGCCCTACCAGAAATGCAACACCCCCACTCTCCATCTCTAAAAGCACGTAGTGTGAATGACTCGGTGCAGCAGCAGCTCCCAAACAAGTTCCATGGCACTGCCACCAAGATTCACACCTGATCTAGGTCACCCAGTATTCCAAGGGCCAACACCAGGAAAGTCCTGAAAGGCAGATGAGTTGCCTACTGATTAGATATCATTGATGACAACGCTGATGCTCCTTGACATTCACCAATTATTTCTAAGATCTTCAGGAATTCCACTGAGGTCACCAGCTTAGTTATCTCTCACAGCAGTAATTTCCATGTCTGCACTGTCTGAACCGGCCTTCTGCATCAATTCTCACTTTTTGCTAACATAAACCTGACAAAATGAAACATTAATACTGCTTTTAGCTCTGTCTCCTTCATAAGCTTAAGCAAAGCACCAGTTTTTCCCCTGTAAACGTAGGTAATTTTTACATTGCTTAAGGAAAAAAATAAGAAGGAGGGACTATCTATAAGCTTTTAGAGTGTATAAGAGTATATTATATAGAGTATAAGCTTTAGAGTATATAGGAGAGTATCCTGAAAGCTCTTTCCTTAAAGAGCTTCTAAAAAGATGGCAGGAGAAGTCTAAGCATGGTTATCATTACTTGTCACTGACTCTCTCTAACTTATCAGTCTTCAGAATGACTGTTTTCTGCTCAATTTGTTCATCCAAAAGAAATGGAGAGATCAGGTGTTGCCTCTGTGAGCCAAAATGGCTGAAACGCAGCATGATTCCAACAGGTTATTACCCGTTCTTTCTTCTCCAGAGTCCCAAAGATGCCTTTAACCCCACAGAACACAAGTACATCAGGAACCTGATATGAACTGAAGGAACTGTGGGCTTTGCACTGCTATTTATCCTCCCAAGGTTCTGCAGCCTGACCGTGAAGAACAACGGTAGCCAAGAACTGGGTTAAAGCTGACAAATACAAACATTCACACACCACTGGTGCCTACTACACTTGTGTTACATCCAGACAAATTTGATATTAACACCACTTTGCTGTGATATTGTGTTGTTGAGACATCTCATGATGGCCGGTAGGGCTTCAAAGTGAATAAAGGCTGCTTAACTCACAGCACAGAGAACCAGCTCGAGATATTTGACGGTGCCTTGTCAAATTCCAGCTCGAGAGAGACATCCTGTGGCAAAAGAGCTGGAATTGCAACCCTTCAAAGCTTGCAGGATGTCTCTGAGTGCATCAGAAAAAGATCAGCCATGAAAACCTGGTGTGTAACTGTCCCCTGACAGCAGCAAGGAAACCATCACCTCCCACATCTTATCTTAAACTCACCATAGAGATCAGGTCCGTGGGAGGTGAAGACGTTGTACAAAACAATGTTGAGAGGTGCAACTACCAGCTTCCCATAGTAATAGCTGTCCACAACTACCAGGGGCACCTGAAAGAAAGCATCTGTTATTTGCAGGGAGCCAGAAGCTTTTAGTTGGATCGCCCAACAGTTGTGAGTGATTTTGTTAACTGAACTTGTTCCTTCTATTGTGAACCCAATTCACTCTGTCTCTGCATTGTTACAGGGACTTACCAGAAACAGGATCAATGACACCACACACCAGTTTAAGAAGCTTTTCCACCTCTGCTTCAGTACTAACAAGTCAAAGGCAATGGGAAGCCTGAAACAGAGACCAAGCATCAACTGGAGATTATCATTCCCAGACAGGCAAGAAACATCAGACAAAATGCCAAGTTCCTGGGTTCTCCTCTCCTTACCCAAGAGCTGCACTGAAAGGCCAGCCCACTAGCGCTCCAGCAGCTATGCCTAGCACTGCTACAGAGGTCTTGTCCATATACCAACCAGTCATGGCAATAATCGTGGTATACATGCAGAAACTGCTTGGGAGGAAAGCTGCAAAACAAAACAAAACAAAACAAAAAAAAAAAAAAAAAAAAAAAAAGAAAAGAAAGAAAAGGCTTAGCCCAGCTTTCCCATGATACAAAACTACGTGATGCAAAATAAGGCCAATAACACCTCCTTTGCTCCACTGGAGGTGGGATGCTATGTTGCAAATTCACATTTCAGAGAGGACTCCAGTTCTGCCAAGGCTAGAAATACTCCTCAGTGGCACCCAGCAGTGGTTGGTTACCTGTTGACAGCACCTAAGGCTGCATGGAACACCACCTACAACACCTGCTTTACCTTCTATATTCTGCTAGACTGAGAAAGAAAATGGAAAGTATCTGCTCAAGCAGCAGCAGGAAATGTGACTTGACAACTGGGTACAGACTGGTGAAAAGTGAGTGAAGCACAGGGAGACTGAGGACTTCCTACATTGTTCCTGCAGTGTCATTTCACCATTCACCATTAAAAAAAATAAAAGACAAGAGGGGAAATACTAGTACTCATAAGCTATATTTCCATTTTGGTTTCTGCATGTGCACAACAGAACAAGCCTTTCCTCAAAGCCTGTCTTCACCTCACTCAATACTACAGCAGGTGCTTTATCAGCCTTACAGTAGCTGGCTTGACAACGGAGTACAGCCAGCCAGAGGACAGAACACAAAGGCAGGTGACAGTGCCAAAGTACAAAAAGACAAAGCCCCTCTTTGCATGAAAAAGACAAAATCCTCCTTGGATTAGAACATGTTCAAGGAAGGCAGGCCAATACCCTCTTTAAGTACCCTGGACCACTGCATATAGAACAACAGAAATTCTCTTAAAATGCCTTTGGTTTTTATGGACAAGATCATTGCTGGTGTCACTGCTATGTAAACTCACCTGCTGATGAACAAAACATCCCTGTGCTGAGTACTAAGAAAGCCAACATGAGACGACTCACATGTAGTCCAAACTTCTTGCACACAGCCCTAAGGAAGCAAAAGAGAATCTGAAACCACAAAGATGATCCCAGTACATGAAATAATAGTAGTAATGCATGCAAAGCCACAAACAATCCACAGAGCATCCCAAGAGCTTTAAGGTGAGCAACTCTCATTACTCAGACACTAAAAGCGCTCTGAAGACTGCCTTGAAGACTGCTTTGTATTTAAGATCTTCCTAAGCTATACTAGGTGCAAAACTTGGCTTCTACCAGAGTAATTTCCACTCAAAAAGTTTCATGAAGAAACTGTATCATCATCATTCTAAGATTCGCACCGATCTCAACTCCTCTCTGGGCACAAAGGCCTCACTCACATTCTTTAAACGAAACCGTGGCCAACAGAAACACGGTGCAACACAATAGTTTGGAAGTCACAAATGAAAAGGCAGCAGGCAAAAAAAAAAAAAACTCAGCTTAGACAAGGTAACTCATAAGCTATGATATGTTCAGCAGCATCTCATTAAGTTACCTTGCAAACATGTATTTTGAAGTTTCACTGTGAAGTAATCCCACTTGCACATTTATACATCAGCTTCAGAGTGTACTTCCTCTGGCAGTAACAGCATGCTACCCACACTGCTCCAAAATATTCTCAACAGATAGATTCTAATACTCACTTATAAAAGTAGAGTTCACAAACACAGCTCAGGAATGCCAGGAAGCATCGTAGGAAATAGAAGATAAGAACCTAGGAGATGCACTCAGATTCAGAACAAGGTTTGCAATGAAGCTTACACACCTACTGCTAACAAGTGAGTCCAGACAGCACAGGTTCTAACAGGATGGAGCAGCTCCAGCAGCAGTGAATGAACCTCTTTCTAGAGGTCCAGATCCTGCACCAAAGGATGGCTAAAACTCTTGGCAGCAAAAGGCCTGCCCACTAAGTCTAACATCCTTCACACAAAGAAAGCAAACTGAAACAAAGCCCACCGATCTGTTTTTTCCTAATTTTTTCTTACTGTTGTTTTCTAAAACACTCCTGAATTATTTTTATTCTATCTTGTGAAATACTATTTTTTTCTTTTATAGTTTACTAGGAAAAAAAAAATCAAAACAGTCACTGATAGCAGGAGCAGAAAACAACAGGAGCTTCTAAGACAAAGGGATAACAGTGACAGCTCACAGGGACCAGTGAGAGCCCATGGCTACCAAGCAACTACAAATGGCAGGAAACACCTGCCCTGTTGGGACAATTTCTCGACCAATACAGAGCCTAGCAGAGCTTCCCTGCTAATGCCTGCTCACTCTTCCTTTGCTCTTCTCAAATTGACTCACAAACCCCTGCATACCCTTACAGAGACGTTAGCATTTGTAGACTTAGCGTTTATAAAAGCACTGATTTGTTTCCTAATTCTGACAACAAACAAAGCAGCTGTGTACTACAAACTAAAGGTGCATTTATTCACCACAAAGCAATTCTGATGTATCTGATTTACCTTGTTAGTCTGCAGGACTCTAGCATGGAACAAGGCTGGTAGGGCATGAAGCCACAGGTACGCATAGGAGCGGATGGCATAGGCTGGAGAGTACTCCCATGTCTGAAACCCCTTCCCATAAATGAGGTAGTGTGTCTAAAATGGAAATTAACAAGCATTTATAAAGTGTTTCACACCACAGACAGTTTGAACACAGTTTATCAAAAGGGTGTCAGAATGCCTACATTTGTGCAGGCCAGATCACAGGCTGGAAATATACCACCTGCAGTGCTGTGCCCAGGCCTGGGGGCCCCAGGACAGGAAGGATGCGGAGCTGCTGGAGCGGGTCTAGAGGAGGGCACGAGGATGCTCAGAGGGCTGGAGCACCTCTGCTGTGAAGGCAGGCTGAGGGAGCTGGGCTTGTTCAGCTTGGAGAAGAGAAGGCTGCGGGGAGACCTCATTGCAGCCTGCCAGTACTTGAAGGGAGCTTACAAACAGGAGGGGAGTGACTGTGTACAGAGCCTGATGGGGACAGGAAAAAGGCGAATGGCTTTAAAGTGAAAGAGTGGAGATGCGGGTGAGCTGTGAGGAAGCAATCCTTTGGTCAGGGCGGTGAGGTGCTGGCGCTGCTGCCCAGAGAGCTGTGGGTGCCCCATCCCTGCAGGCACTCAGGGCCAGGTGGGATGGGGCCCTGGGGAGCCTGAGCTGGTGGGGGGCAGCCCTGCCCATGGCCGGGGGTGGCACTGGGTGGGCTTTGAGCTGCTCTCCAACCTGAGCACTGCAGAAGCGGCAGCCACCCACCGGCTCCCAGTAGTTGAAGGTCTCATCGCAGTCAGAGATGTTGCTGAGAAGCGCAGCGCAGAACCTGGCCGAGATGAGACACTTGAAGGCCGTGGATCCTTCGGGGGCCCACACCTGCCCCGCCTTGCTCCCGGACGGCCTGGTGCAGAGAACACACAAAGCGCGCACTGCAAGCGCAGTAACACGAGCAAACCCGCGGCGTGACGCCGGGCAAAGGCTGACAGGGGCCCGCACGCGGGAAGTCCCTTACAGCACGCAAGGGCTCGAGAAGCCGCAGCATTTCCGAACATCTCCCCGAGGACGTCCCCCGCCTTCTGCACCGCCCTCCTCCCGTCGGACCGCCGGCTCCGGCCCGGCCGTCCCTCGCTCCACCCGCAGCCCCCCGCCACCTCCCGCCCGCCCGCCCCGCGCACACAACGCGTCCCGCAGCCCCGCTCCCCCCGCGCCGACACGTACTCCGCCCGAGCCTCCTCTGAGCCCGCCGCCTCCGGCCGCGAGCGGGCCGCCTCCCCTCCACCCCCTCCTCCTCCTCCTCCTCCTGCCCGCGGCCGCTGCCGGGCCCCTTTGGCCGCCATGCCGACTCCGGGCAGCCGCCCGCCCTTTCGCTTCCTCCAGCGGACGCGACGGGAGCGGAGCCGAAGCCGCGGCCGCCATGCCGGGTGTGGGCACGGCCGCGCTCCGCCTGCGTCGGCTGCCGGGGGCGGGCGCTGCTCCGCGGCACGGGCGAGCGACGGGGAACGGGCGGGAGCTGCGCCGTGCGGTGCGTGCCTGCAGTGCAACCGGAGCTTCCACCGTAACCGTCTGTAGCACAGCGCTGTTGTATCGAAGATTCATCTCAGAACAGCACAGGTTGGAGGGGAGCTCAAAGCCCACCCAGTGCCACCCCCGGCCGTGGGCAGGGCTGCCCCCCACCAGCTCAGGCTCCCCAGGGCCCCATCCCACCTGGCCCTGAGTGCCTGCAGGGATGGGGCACCCACTGCTGCCCACTCTCTGGGCAGCAGTGCCAGCGCCTCACCGCCCTGACCAAAGGATTGCTTCCTCACAGCTCACCCACATCTCCACTCTTTCACTTTAAAGCCATTTGCCTTTTTCCTGTCCCCATCAGGCTCTGTACACAGTCACTCCCCTCCTGTTTGTAAGCTCCCTCCAAGTACTGGCAGGCTGCAGTGACTCTTCTCCAATCTGAATAAACTGAACTCCCTCAGCCTGTCTTCACAGCAGAGGTGCCAGCAGCTCCACATCCCTCATCATGTTCTCTCGTGCCCACTTTCTGAGCCCGTCCAGGTCCCTCTGGATGGCGTCCCTTCCTGCTGTTGTGTCCGCTGCACCACTCAGCTCGGTGCCATCAGCAAACTGCTGAGGCTGCACTCCATCCTATCTCTATCACTATATATCACTCCATCCTATCATCTGTCGCTGATGGAGATGCTGAAGAGCTCCGGTCCCAAGATGGACCCCTGGGGGACACCACTCATCACCGGCCTCCACCTGGACATGGAGCCATTGACAGCAGCCCTCTGGCTGCGACCATCCAACCAATTCCTTATCCTCCAAATAGCCCAGCCTTCCAATCCATCTCTCTCCACTTTGGAGATAAGGATGTGGTGCAGGACTGTGTCAAAGGCACAACTCCAGGCAGGTGACATCAGTTGCCCTTCCTTTGCCCACCGATGCCATCACTCCATCACAGAAGGCCACTGCATGGGTCAGGCACGCTGTGCCCTTGGTGAAGCCGTGCTGGCTGTCTCGGATCACCCCCTCACCTCAATGTGCCTTAACATCTCTTCCAGGAGGATCTGCTCCATGATCTTCCCACACACAGAGGTAAGATTCCCCGGCCTGTAGTTCCTGGGTCTTCCTTTCTTCCTTTCTTTTCTTAGAATAGGAGTGTTTCCTTTTTTCCAGTCACCACAGACTTCACCTGCCAGACACAATTTTTCAGATATGATGGAGAGCAGCTTGGCAACCACATCAGCCAGTTCTTACAGAACCACAGATGATATCTCCTGGCCCTACAAACTTGCACACATTCAGCCTCATGAAGTGTTCTCAGACTTGGTTGGGCTGATATCTCTTTTTATCTTTTATGATCAGCTTACCCTATCAAAGAAAGGCTCTACTTTAAGAAACGAGCTTTCATTACACACACGTGCGCACAGCATGGAGGTGTCCACTTTTTATTTTCCACATTTACAATGTAGGCAGATACTGGACTCCACCTTTGTAAGAGGCGCTGCAACACCACACAGCACTGTGAGATGCAGCCACGTTCTGCAGACAGCAGCACCACACAGCCCTGCCGCAGGGCCACATGGAGCCCTGCCCCAGCACCACACAGCCCTACCGCAGGGCCACACGCAGCCGCTGAGAGATTTCCTCCCTGAAGCGCAGCTGCATGGCTGCCACCTCCCTGCGGCCCAGCGCCCTGTCGCAGCTCTGGAAGGTGAGCCGGCAGCACACGCTGTTCCGGCCCGTCCCCGGCTGCTGGAAGTCATCAAGTAAATGGATGGATGCCACCGCTTCATCTGATACTTCTCTAGCAATGGTGTGAAAAGCAACATCATCCAATTGTTCCCCATCGGGAAGCCAAAAGCTGACATCATGCACATAAGAAGGTGGGTAGAGAGAGAAGCTCCTGAAAATCCGTAGCTCTCCTGCAGGAAACTGACAGAGGAAGCGTGCGTCTGATGTCCAGAGCATGCGCCAGTCATCTATGGCACAGATGAGCATGGCCACAAGGTCCAGATTCAGTGAAACAAAGACAACAACCAAATCGTTGCCTGCTGGCTCATACGAAGCTGTCCGCACTGCACCCACACAAGAGCTCCTCTCCAAGGAGTCCCGAGTATCTGCCTCCATGCAGAGGAAGAATTGCATTTCACCAAGCTGAGATTCAAAAGCAGCAAAGTCATTGAGCTCAGCTGTTCCCAAGCTCATTGCTTCCTGCAGACTAATGCTCAACTTAAAATCAGAAATGCTCTGGTGAAGAGAATGTATGCTGGTTTTAATTTTGTCCACTACCATCTGTATACAGCTGTTCTCTGAACCTCGGTCAACTGCACACACAAAAACCATCTCATGAAAAACAGGCATACAGTAAGGAGAGATGCGGCACTTCCTGAAAACTGGGCCAGAAAAAATGTAAAGTGTTCCTGGGACAAAAGCTGCACTTTTTATTATTGCCTGAGCATAAGGCAGAAGGGAAGGTCTAAGATAACACCACTTTGGAGTTTGACATCCCTCTTGTACATTCTGATCTGTGTCCCCATGAAAAGCAACATGGGAAAATAAAATTGCGTTTGCCTGCCCACCAGCCATTTCTTCAGCACTTGGAGTCTCCTCTGGTCTTGGAAGGATCCAAAAAATGTTTGAGTGACAAGCAGCATTGAGGTGACCTTGGAGGAGCAGAGAAAGGCAGTAGTCAACGCTCTGCAGTGGGAAGGCTTGGCTGAGCGCTGCAGTGAGCTTCTCCTTTATTGTCCGTACTGGATGGTTTGAATTTCGCTCTAGGAAACCCCTGTGAAAAACAAAAATGCAAATTACAGACACAGCAGACAGATTTCCCTGCAAAGCCCTCCTATCATCATAACTTGAGCATGGCAATTTACTCAAAGCAGTATCAGACATCAAGCTTGCTTTCAGCAACTAGTCAAGTCTTTCACCAGGGGCACTGCAACCACTGACGTGCTGTCAGGATGCTGGGCATGTGTCTAGGCTGCAACCTAGTGCTACCTGTGCTTTAGCCGGTGGAAAGGAATGGAACTTAATGGTTTAATTATCTGTGTGAGCAAGCATAGAGTAGCTTGGCCTCAACCACGGAGTTCTTTTTTTCTTCCATAGGCTTTTTTTTAAGTAGGCCATAACCACAACCAACACAAAGCAGACTTCAAGAAGAAATGGGAAAGAAAATCCTGTACAGGGAAAAGGAGGGAATGTGAAGCAGTTCCATTTTATCAGAGACCCATACTGGTCATTCCCACTGAGAGGACGCATGTTACTGCCAAAGTGACACCAGTTGTGTAACTTACCTGTTAATTTTATCCACAAGTACTTGCGGTACTTGAAATGAAATTCTTTGTCCATTCAGCTCTGTCTCACAGATCAGAGGCTTGCAATACAGAAGCGGTGCGCTCCGAGTAAAAACGTGGTTTAAAGCACCCTCTATGCAGAACGATTTATCTTGACTCCTGGCAATACATAAAAGCACAGCAAAATCATTGACTCTTTCCTAGACTTAATGTGACATAAGGGAGGGTGACAAAGATAATTCACCTTAACACTAACACGACTCTTGCTGAATCCCTGATCTTGTTGACAACAAAAATGCAACTTAGCATATTTTTATGGATAGATGGTCCAATACTGAAATAATCTGCACAAATAAATTGTGTGGTCTGCATTTTGCTCTGAGTGACCTGTTCTACCTAGCTCTGCAGTTGAACTGCAATTAACTGACTGCTGGAGGTCCCTGCCAACATCCACCATGCTGTGACTATCTCAATCAGACACATATGCCACAGTCCCCACATTGTCTTTAGGCTAAGATTGACTTTTACTCTGAAATGGACCATTTTAACCTTTAAAATTCTAAGATAATCTGATCTTTTCAAGCGTACTTTCTCAAGAAGCTTGCGTTTTCTTCTGGGCTATTCTGCTTATAGGCAAAGATGAACTGCAGCTGTTCTATGGAAAATTAAATAGTTTCTCTCTCCAATAAACAACACACTAAAAGATCACATGAGTGTGACAGGCATAATGAAAGGACATGTATCTGCCACGCCGCAGGTACCTGTACCCCGTGCATTCATAGCCATGGGCAGTCTCTGCTCGGAAGGGATGAACATCGCTCAGGATGAAGCCAGCTCCTGCTGCCACCGCCACCACCTGCCAGCTGTTGTGCCACTCTCTCCTGGGCTGATCAGCCGGTGTGCCACCCTGCCCCCTGCAGAGAGCCATGCGGACCTCTCCATCCTGTGTCAGCACTTCTGCACAGCTGGAAGGGAAGCAGGCAACAAGAGGCGCTGTGTTAGCACAGCCAGAAATCATGTAACACCTGCAAGGAGCTGCAGCGGTGCTAGGAAGGTATGTTGCCCTGCAAGGCTGTAGTGAGGTGGGGGTCGGCCTCTGTTCCCACGTAACAGCAACTAGATGAAAGGTGATAGTCTCAAATTGTACCATAGGAGGCTCAGGTTGGATATTAGGAAGAATTTCTTCTCTGGAAATGTGGTCAGGTGCTGGCACAGGCTGCCCAGGGGATGGGGAGTCACTGTCCCTGCAGGTGTTCAGGAAATGTGGAGATGTGGTATTTAGGGATACAGATAGTGGGCAGCATTGGTGGTAGGTACATGGTTGGACTATGTGATGTTAGGAGTCTTTTCCAACCTTTGCAATTCTGTGATCTCTGCAGTCAGTGAGCACAGCACTAACTCTGCTTGACTCACCTATGGAAGAAGCCTGAGAGCAGCTCTCTGTTCTTCACCACCCCAGCCTTCCTCCCACAGTGAGGGAAGTTGAAATAAATGCAGTCAAATTCTCTTTTTGCTGGTAAAAAATAGTCCTTCAGCTTGGTGCAGTCCACAGAAAACATAACTTCAGCTCCTTCAAAAGTAAACAAAAACCAAGGTCAGGCTGGACGGGGCTCTGAGCACCGCAGGAGCTGTGGGTGTCCCTGTGCACTGCAGGGAGTGGCACCAGGAGGCCTCTTCGGATGTATCCCAACCCAAACCATTCCAGGATTGGCCACTTTAGAGCCCATCCGTGGCCTTGCCTCCCACGTGTCAGGGAAGCGGGGAGCCCACGCTCCCTTTGCTCCGCCGCACATTTCTGCTAACGGTTCCTTCAGCGCTGCTCCTCCTGCGGGACACTGATCCCGCCGGCCAGCCCCACCCCGAGCGGCACTCGAGACCCGCGAGGCCCTGCAGCGCTGCGCCCGCCCACCCCTTTCCCGCAGCCGCCGGATGCTCTCCGCGGCCCGGTCCCGCGCCGCCGCCTCTTCCTCTCTCTCGTAGCAGGTTGCCACCACGCGGGTCCCGTCGGTCTCGCAGAGCGCGGCGGCGAACGAGAAGTTGCCCTCGCCCAGCAGCAAAACGCGGCGCTCCGCCATCGCTCGGCTCCCCGATGGCCGCGCTTCCGCCCGGTGACGCCGCGCTCTGTGCGCCCCGAGCGGCTCGGGAGGCGGCGGGGGGCGGCGCGGGGCTCAGCCGGGAAAGGCGGTGCCGGTCCGGGCGTCGGCGCCCTCGGCCTGGATGAATGAATTCCTCTGTTTGTAAGGTGGCTGCGTCACCCCGTGGTTACCTATGAAGCTGAGAAATTCAGTATCCTTCTTTAGGAAAATAAATGCTTACTGTACCACCCAAAAAGCTCTGTCACATCTAGAATGAATGCAGTCCTCTGATGCCATTGGCTGTGGTGGTGAATGGCTCGGTGTCCTGGTGGCAAGTGGTGTCCCTCAGGGGTCAGTGCTGGGACTGGTGCTCACTGTCATTCACTGGTGACACTGACAGTGGGATCGAGTGCACCCTCAGCAGTTTGCAGTAATATCCTAAGCTGTGTGCTGCAGCTTACACTCCTGAGGGACAGGATTCCATCCAGAGAGATTCAAACAGGCTGAGCTCTGGGCCCAGGAGAACCTCAGGAGGTTCAACAAAGCCAAGTGCAAGGTCTGCACCTGGGTCATGGCAGCACCCACTGTCAGTGCAAGCTGGGGGATGTAAGGATAGAGCACAGCCCTGCCAAAAAGGACCGGGGGTACTGGTGGGGGGCAGCTGGACATGAGCCAGCAGTGTGCCCTGGCAGCACAGAAAGCCCAGCGGACCCTGGGCTGCAGGCAGAGCAGCGCGGGCAGCAGGGCAGGGAGGTGCTCCTGCCCCTCTGCTGTGCTGTGACAGCTCACCTGGAGCACTGCGTCCACAGGTGGAGTCCTCAGGGCAGGAGAGACGTGGAGCTGCTGGAGCGCGGCCAGAGGAGGGACACAGAAATGGCGGCAGGGATGGAAGCCCTCCCTGCGAGGACAGGCCGAGAGCTGGGGCTGAGCAGCACGGAGAAGAGAAGGCAAGAGAAGGAGAGGTGAGAGCGGCCCGTCAGCATCTGAAGGGGCTGTGAGAAGGGAGGGGATGGACTCTATAGAGGGTCTGTGTGATGGGAGAAGGGGAGATGGCTTCAGACTACAAGAGGGGAGATTGAGGTGGAGCTGAGGAAGGTTTGGCAGTGAGGGCGGTGAGGCGCTGGGCACAGGTTGCCCAGAGAGGCGGTGGTGCCCCATCCCTGCAGACAGCCAAGGTCAGGCTGGACGGGGCTGTGAGCACTGCTGAGCTGTGGGTGTCCCTGTGCGCTGCAGGGGAATTGGACTAGATGACATTTAAGAGTCCCTATCAACTCAAACAATTCTAGGATTGTATGCTTCCATCACAACCAGAAAGGTGAGGTCCTTGCCTGGTTACCAAGGAAGTGAAGGTGTGACATTCCGTGCTGCTAGGAGTGGTTTAAGTCTGGGCTGCTCACTGCTGGACTCTGTTCCCAGATCAAATCCAGACCATGTACAACTTCCTCAGTGGCTCCTTAAAGCATGCCACTGGCCATGGGGAGGTGTGGACAGAAACCTCCAAGTTCTCCCAGTTTGGCTGGAGATGCACCACTAATGAGAACGATTACTCGCACAAAGTACTTATGGGGAACTGGAATGAAGAGCGCTACGACATCCGGAACATCACACAACCCAAACCACTTCCTTCCCAAGTATGTGCTGGGCCTTTCACGGACGTAGCAAATCTCAGCTGAGGTATTCCTTGGTCACTGAATTTGTCACATACACAGGGCCTTATCCATTCCATCAGCTTTGAATGTCATAGAGGTGAGCCTGCCATGAATAGCTCCCCTTCTGCTGCCCTGCTCCTGGTCTTTCCTAATGGATTTTAAAAATGCAAAGCCAATTCCTTTCCTCGGCTGAGCACTCTACAACAGTTCCACTGCAGGGCAGAAGCCGTGAGAAATGCTTCTTCATTTAATCTCAGCCTTGCTCTTAGTAGTGGCTCCAGTCAAACTGTGGTGCCTTTACTGTTCAGCGTTTTGCCCTGAGATGGTGAATGCAAAGAAGTCACCCAAGCTTTGTGATCTTACCTCAGACTGACTTCAAAGTAGGGGTGTGATTGCAGGTACTTTGTTCCTCCTGTAAGGTACAAAATGCTGAAGTTTTTAGTTTATATTTGGCAGTGTTAAATGTGAGTTTTTCTTTCCAGTATGCTCACTGCTTTGAAACGACGTATTCTTCGGATTACAACAAGGACAAGGATCAGAGAACGGGAAGTATGTGTGCAGAATTGAAACAAAATGTTTGTTCTGTAGCAAGGTTAAAGAAGATCTTTGGATGACATTTTGCCCAGAGACGACAGACTGATGTTTTCTCTGTTGAGCTGTATTCCTGCACCATCACAGAACAGGTCTTTCAAGTCTTTCAGGGAGTGGCACTTGCATTTCATGTGTTCTTGCCTAGCTGCCCTCATCACACTTATTCCTGAGAGGTCTCCATTGAAAAGCCCCATTTCTTGTTTCTGAGTTGGAGCCTTTGTGGAAGAAATGGACGTGCGGCTGTTGGTCGGCACTCGGCTGCAGTGAGCCAGCAGTGTGGCCAGGAAGGCCGACGGATCCTGTCTGTGTCAGCAGGAGCTGGCTTTTGTTCTCTGAGTGGTCGGGCACTGGCACAGGATGCCCTGGGAGGTGGTGGAGTCATTGCCCCTGGAGGTGACCAAGGAAAGGGTCGATATAGCACTAAGGGACATGGTTTAGTGGGGAAATAGTGGTGGTAGGTGGGACTAGATGATCTTGGAGGCCTTTTCTAACCTTAATGATTCTGTGATTCTAACAAATCCCTGATCTGTAGAAAGGATTTCCCCCCATTTACACTTTTTGGATACACTTGGATATATTTTGGATATATATATTTTAGACGTTCTTTCTCAAGTTGGCGTTGTTTCTCCTTTCAGGATTTGAACAAGAACCTCATTGGTTTCCAGGCCACCAGCCTGAGTTGGAACCTCCTTTGTTCAAATCAACTGCCCAGTCCTGCTACACAATCGACTACAGGCCTCCACACAGCCACTGCTCATGTCCAGCACCTAGAGAAGGAACAAAAAGGATGCAGACAAAGCAACAGAGATGAAGGGGACTGCAGACTATGCCTTCAGGATAACAGGAGGCCTGTCTGCTAGCCATGCTGCAAAGATATCCCTCAAACCAAAACAACCTGTCCTGCATTAGAGCCAAATACAGCATCTTGTGAAATATGTTGCTCCTGCTTTCTCAGCAGTATTGTTTGTAATTAACCCGTGAGTTTCTGTCATGCTTCACTTTGTCACTGAAGCTCAACTAACACCTTACCTGGTAGAACTTTTTAAACTAGAGCTTGGCATTCAGGTGGGATCTGGTGCATTTGACAGTGATCCCACCTCACTGAGTTCTCATTGTAGTCCTTTCCCTTAAAGCCATGGAAGAAGTTTGCCCACTGAGTTCACCTGAGATTTTGACTGATCTCTTATAATTCTTGTCTTAGCAGGTATAAGAGACATAGAAGATGGGTCACAGAATCATAGAATCATTAAGGTCAGAAAAGATCTTTCCAGATCACCCAGTCCACCAGCACTGCCCACTGAGTCCCTCAGTGCGACATCCACCCCTTCCTTAAACACCTCCTCCCACTTCCTGGACAGCCTGTTCCAACACCTCATCAGTCATAGCTGAGTACAATGACCTGTGCAATAGACCTGGTGCATTTTTTCGGGGTTTTTTGTTTTTGGGAGGGGGGGGGAGGGGGGCAGGAATTGCAGAAATTATGTTCCAGTAATACAGACTTTCCTTTCCGCTCATAGCTCTTTGAAGAGAGGTGCTAAGCAGATTCTGACACACGAGAAGGACTTAGTATTGTTTCGTACCATACAACAGTGTTAGCATAAATCAGATGAATACTCTAGACTTCAGATGCTATTTATTGTTTGAAGGGCACAGACAACATAGTTTCAGAGTGATGTGGTTTGCACCATTAGAGCAGGACATTTTTCTCCTCTCTGGATGTATCTGTGTTTACTGCAGCTATGCAGTTGTCATCTGCAACTGCTCCCAAGTGATTGCAGCACTTGAATGCTTTTGCGTAGCATGGATCATTCTAGAAATACAAGATACAGTTGTTCCCCATGTCAGTTATCTGACACCCACACTTTGAATGGGTTTCGATTGTCATGAAGTTGTCATACCAGCCTAATCTCCACTGGAGAAACTTTACTATTGCTTGTGAAACACCCAGAAATCCTCAGGAAACACTGAAAGGAAAGGCTCATGCAGTTAGATGTTTGCAAAACATTAGAGTAAATGAAGTTACACCAGCGAAGTGTTTTTGAACACAGAGACAAGCACTCCTGGACACACCTGCCACACAAGCTGTAAGCAAGAATGATGCCAGATATGTTTCCCTATGCTGCAAACTTACATGGCTTTCTTGAGCCAACACCTCTCTTGTCTCAAGTGCTCCAAACCAAAAACTACAGACTGCTTATTCACGTTTTATTTGTTAGTGAACTTACTCAGCATAAATAAATAAGAGTGGCCATTGAGCAGAGCTGGCATCCGATGAGAAGTGCTCTTGAATGGCCCTGGCGTGACATCACATAGCAGCCTACTTCCTCTGGGATCCTGCAATGGCAGGCTTCTCCTCACGGGTGATAGGAATACTTCGCTCAGGGACGTCGCTTTGTTTTCTCGGTGCACTCACTGTCAGGACACCATCCAGAGAGAGCGATGAGGTGATGGTCAGGGGATCCACGTCAGCTGGGATCCTGTATTTCCTGCTGAACTCCCTGGCAATAAAGCCATGCTCATCCTTCAAAAGGAGAAGAGAAGGAACAGCGCTGATTAGAAGTGTTCCCTCAGTTCCACCTAAACCATGGGTCTTTAGCGTAAAGTCTGAGTTCAGGAAGCTTCGGCTCCCAAAGGAAAACTTTTCAGAAAGTTAAAAGAGTTTTTATTATGAGATCTCCCTTGTAAAGATCTGAGAACAGCTGAAGCGAGAGAATGGCCTGCCCCTGCAGGTGGTGCAGGCACCCTTTGCAGGATGAGGCTTTCTCCTCCAGCTTTTGTGCCTGCCAGCTTTGTTTCACAGTGCTGTGCTGCCATGGCTAAAATGTAGGACCTACAGCTACCTCCAGAGCCAGCAGCCCCTCCTCCTGAGGGTCTCCAGGCCCTCAGAATACACAGCTTCCAGGTAAGTTCTTCTCAACTCTAGCCAAAAAAACCTTGCAGAAGCTATTTCAGAATTATGAGCTTCCAGCATCTATGAGTAGTGCTGAATTTTTTGACTGACAGATCTGGGCTCCCAGAAGCTTTTAGAGCTGATGGATACACTGATACAGCTACTTTATCTCTAGGATTTGTTTCCTTCTTGCAAGTAGAGGGGGATGGGCAATCCCTGTTATGTACAGCCTTACACATGGCTTTTGGCCTCTCTTTGACCATTTGCCACTGAGCCAGCAAGCAGTGGGACGGCTGACAGCAGAGCACAACCCTTAAGGACTGTAAGTTGGTATTTTTTCAGGAACAGATAGCCTCTTGCTAATGGAACAGGGCAATGCATGGATTCATTATGTGGTTTAATTATTACAGCTCACTGTTAACTTATTGAATGCCTCTCTGCATTCCTGTCTTCTTCCCAGAAAGAGGGAGGCCCAGAAATGCTCACTTCAAAGTTGATTTTCCAGTTCAGTTCTCAGGTCATGCAACACCAGCACTAAATCTCCACTCTGCTGCTGCCCAGTCTGGAATCGGATCGGTTTGCACAGAGATCGTCCATTAGGATTGGTTGATCAAAAACACTGCAAGTGTTTCAGAAGGGCAAAGAAGAGGATTATTCTGCAGCCTCCTTGTTTAACCATAGATGAGGAAGCACACACTGGCTAACTAGTGAAGCAATTAAAGAAGTACCTGCCGCTCCTCGTGTTTCCCATGAATTTCTATCATGTCCCCAAGCACCTTTACTTTCAGCTCCTCAGGGGAGAAATGCTTCACATCAAGATTTACAGAAAATTTGTCCTTCTCCAGTCGCATCTGTAAAACAAGGAGACAACTTCAGGCAAAGGTTTCAGCTTCATCAGACTCTCAGCATGCAGCAGGTCACGCTCACTCTGGGCTCTCTCCACATGCCCTGCCTGACCTGCATTCAGTCCCGGGATTCTTATCTGGCTCAGATTGTCTCTTGTTAGCCTCTTCCATTCATGCCCACCACTACAGCACATAAAGCATGATGCTTTCTCTCAGGATAAACATATAATAAGCATTTTCTGGGGAATAAGGAAGAGATTTTCTCAATTTGAATTTGTTAAAACTGACTCCCCAAACTTTTTCTGAGGTGTCTGGAGATTTCCAGTCTCTGCAACTGAATTTTGCTAAGTCTTTCTGGAAAAAGAAACTGAGTGTGCAGCTGACTACAGCTCATGTGTGTCACTCGCAGACTTTTCCCTGCGTCATCACTCCTTATAAACAAAAATAGCGTGTGTCAGCTAAGCAGCAGTACTGCCTCACCTCTCATCTGAGCAGCAGGGCTACTGCTGAAACTCTGAGTCACCTGCTGCTCATCTTGCCTCCTTACCTTCCATTTTGCACTTTGTCATCTCCAGCAAATGCTGCTTTTTGCTGGCTCCTGAGGTTGAATTTGCATTTTCTGCCTGTCTTGGATTCTGTGATAAGTCAGTGAGACTCAGCAGTGCAAGCTGGCTCTCTCTGCCTTCCTGCTGTGGTCATGGTCAGGAAACACATGAGGCTCCTGCAGCTCTGTTCTGGGACATGGAGGCAGCTTCCATGCCAGTTCTAGCTTATTGGTTTCCTCAGTTTTACCTGGAAGGCTTCCTGCTCCTTCTGCTAGATTATTCGTGAAGATTTCTCCAATGAGAAAGTCAGATGTTGATGTTATTACCTGTGGTGCTTATTATGGCTGCTTCAGCAGATGACCAGACCCAGGTGACTAAACCAAGGGAAACATTAAGCAAAGAGTAAGAAAATACTTCCCTCTCACTCCGTTGGCTTTGAGTAGCTCTATAAGTTATTTGCAAATAGACAGCTGACCTGCACACTGAACAAGGTCATTTGAGCTGTGTGCCTCAGCCCCTGAAGCAAGCAGATGGCCATTTAAAGGCCCTCCCGTCCCATATCTCTCTGAAAACACTGCTCTGTCTGCCAGAGATGCTTTAGCTTTGGCCTCTCTATTCAGCAGCGGAGGGCTCCCACGCTGCCTGGCATGGGGGTCCCACTGCTCTTCTACTTCTCAGGAGGAAGCAGAACGGAAAATTTTTCAGGGCAGACAGAGAAATCAGGCTTCCTCCTTTCTCCTGTCAGTTCCTGCAGTCATTCACAGCACACACACAGCTCGGTTTGTCTCTGTGCCCATGGCTGTGGCAATACTTGCTCTCAGTTACAAGTGATTAGCAAAGCGTGCAGAGGAACTTACCTAACACAGAGGAGCAGAGGCAAAAACTCAGCACCCTTTTCCCCAGGCTTTTCCTATTAACAATCTACAAGCAGCGTCCCAACTCTCCTGGGTTCCCAGCTCCAGACCCATCAGGATGTGCACCCAGCGGTAACAAAGAGCAGAAAGCAGGGCAGATTACCTCTGAGAGTCCCGTCTCCAGCCAACTGGGCATCCGAAAGAAGGGGGATCTCATCAGGAAGGGGCTGAGGCTGGGGGAAGTAGGGAGCAGCTCTGACTCCTGCAGGTGCTCTCCAAATATCTGGTCAAAGATACGGCTCGGTGTCAACCAAGAAAACAGAGGTCTGCGGATCAGGGGGTTGTGAATGGTGATATCCATCGGAGCGCGACGGAGGAGCCAAGCAAACGACTGCTGCAGTGCTGTGCCCAGCACAGGGGGCAGCTTTATACCCGCGTGGCTGGCGGGGCCTCTCCCCCCGAGGCCTCCTGAATAGTGGTGTCAGGGATTTTATTGTCCCAATCAGGGACTGGTCCCTTCAGCAGTGCCCAGGAGTGTCTGGGGGTTTGAACAGATTGCTAAGGAGGAGGGGGAAGGGGAGAAGAAGACAAGGAGACTAACGGGGCAGCAAGAAGCCAAGCTGCCCGGCTGCCCGCCCCGCGCCCCACGTGCTGTTTATCTGCTGAGTCCCAAGCAGGCTTGGCGGATGTTCCCAGCTGCTTCGGATGCCAGCAGGATCAATGCAGCTCCTATCTTTGGCTCACATGGAAAAGGACAAGGGGCTGTTGTTCCCTGTGACGGCACCGTGGCTGCAGCTCCCCACTGCACCCACGCGCCTAGGAAAGGCTCTGCCTTCCCTTAAAGCGAAGGAAACCGCACGCCATAGCTGGAGGGCAACATGGACCCCAAAAGGTCTGTTGTGATGTACTCTGGTGTGCAGCTCTACAGACTAGTGAGCACCCTACATAAGCACCTGCTGGTGTGTGCACACTAAGGATGGTTTCCACAGGGCATCAGCTGATACCTCTTCCTCTTTGCCCACTAGAGAAACCACTTTGCGGGAGAGAGCAGAAGAGCCCAGCACTCTGCAAGCAGAGATAAAGCAGGCAAACAGCAGCCCTGCAGAGCTGCACTGCTGCTTACCTTCTCTGGTTTGCAAACTCCCTTGTTCTGTTTGCCCTGCAGCAATCAGTTCAGATCATGAGACTGGGTTCAGCCCAACAGCTGTCTTTAAAGTACAAGAGCTCTAAGTATCTGCAACTTACATACAGCCTTCTGGCTTAGGGGCACATCATTCTCACTGCTAGCACCATCAGTCCCCTGCAAAAGGGCCTGACCCTCTTACTGTTCACTTGCCTGCAAGATTAGGGAGTAGAATTCACCCTCTGCAGAAGCCCCAGCCATACTTTGTCCAGTTCCATATTACGTCAGCAGTAGTGCACCTGCTCTCTCGCACCGCAGACATGGAAATCTCTGGTTTCAGAGTATGAGGAGCTTAACTGGGTACTAACTCCCAGTTCAATAAAAGTGGATCTAGGCCAGCTTCAGACCCTGCTTAATGTGTGACCTCCAGCACAGGCATTCTTCTGATCCCACTGCACAGCACTGAAGCCCTGGCCAAGGCACAGCCCAGACAGCTGGCTCACAGCAGCACAGTTCTGGAGTGTCAGCATCAGGGTCTGCTTAGTGCCACTTAACAGTCTGCAGCACCTTACCACTCCCAGGAACAAGAGACTCAGCTTCAGGGGAAAACAAATCCCTTTCTCTGGGGCTGATTTGAGGGCTAAGCTCACAATGATGGCTTTGCATGACTGCACACAACCTCACCAAGCACCAGCCACCATTAGGCATTGTCCTGTCCCCTGCTGGCTTGGCAGGGGTAGCTGGGGGCCCAGTTCCTGTCTCTTGTCCCCTGTCCAAGGCAGGGAATCAGGAGGTGCGGGATTGCACCCCGCTGACAGGCAGAGCCTGCAGCTCTACAGGAATGCAATGAGGCGCTTCCCTCGTCACCCTGGCGAGGCGGCCTGGGGCCTGGTGCAAGGCTATTTTGGTCTGTCTTTTTATCACACACTCCTCCCTGTGGAATTCACCCAACTAAAACCTTGCAATCTGCAGCCTCCGCTCTCAGAGGCAGCGACTGCTTGGACAGGCCCCTTCCTCAGCTCTCCATGGCCGCGCGGACGGTGCCCCACGCCTACCCCATGAGCTCAGAGTACGAGTTCGCCAACCCCAGCAAGATCTACGACCAGAACTTTGGAGAAGGTAAGCAGGGAGATGGGACCCTCGGCAGCTCTGTCTTTGGGTGCAGGAGGCTGGCACAGTCCCTCTGGAGAGGAGCTTCAGGAGCCAAGGAAGCCCAAGCATGGGAACCCAGGCAAAACCAGGAGGATAGCCTAGGCACAGCCAGGATCTCTCTTTAGGTCCACCTCCTCCTTCCATGCCCAGTGCTGGTTCCCCTGTCCCTTTCCTGTGCCCCCAGGGTCTGTTCATGCACATGCTCTGCAGCAGGGAGCAAAGCATTGTCCCCTCATGCCCCCCACCTCACCACACCCCACAGAGGCTGTGACTGTGCAGGACATGTCCCAGTGCTCTTCTCCATTGCCAGGGGAGGTTGCACCCTGCTCATGGGAGAGGTGTGTCAGCAGCAGTTCCACCTTGCCCACAGCAGGATGGAGGGGGAGGAAGTTTAGAAAACTACTGCTGGGGGAGGGGGGAGGGAAGATTTTGTAGCCGGGAACAGTGAGAAAAGCTGAGCTGGGGTGTTAAGCACAAAGCCCGGCAACGGTTGGCAGAGAGGAAGGAATGTGGGCAGCAGCAGAACCATTCAGCATCGGCACAGCAGCGTGAAAAGGCAAAAAGATCCAAGGAAAGCCCTCTGGACAATGGCAAACAAAAGGCCTTTAGTTCTTCAGGGCAGTGTCTTCACCATCAGCATTTTCTATGCCCAGCCCCAGCCGCGGGCTTTGCGTTGCTGAGCACCCAATGCACCCACCAGTCCCTCCCAGTCCACCCAGCAGATGCCCTAGCTGGATGTCAGCCCTCAGCTTATGGCAGAGGAGCCTTTGGTACTGAGTGTGCACTCTGGAGATGCAAGGGTAGGAAATGGCAGAGCCTCTGTCCCCATTGCAGAACTGACGCAGGAGCAATATCAAGGTGTTTGCAGGACCCAGCCTCCCTGCTTCTCCATCCCTTTCCCTGGGAAATCCCCCACTTCCCACTGGGTCTCATTTCTAGGTGTGTCCCCATGTGAGATTTTAGCTCCTGCCCTGTACCACGGCTACTACATCAGGCCTCGGATCAACAAGCAGCTGGATCGAGGCACCTCGGAGGTCAGCCTCAATGACCACAAGTACGAGGTGTTCCTGGATGTCTGCCACTTCCTGCCCGACGAGCTGACAGTGCGCACTGTGGACAACCTGCTGGAGGTGGTGGGGCAGCACCCCCAGAGGGCTGACCGCCACGGCTTCATCTCCCGGGAGTTCACCAGGACCTACATCCTCCCGCTGGACGTCGACCCCTTGCTGATGAGAGCCACCCTGTCCCACGATGGCATTCTGAACATTGTGGCACCCCGAACAGGAAAGGAGGTGAAGGCCAGGATCATTGAAGTGAAGATAATCCAGGAGCAGACAGTGGGGCAGGAAGAACAGTCTGAGGAAGGAAAAGGGAAAGAAGAGTCCTAAAGGCCCCAAAGCTGGGTTTGAGCAGGGAGGGGGGAGAGGCAGAAAAGGGAGTCACTGTGCCAGGCCTCTGTTTCTCACCATCAGTGTTTAGAAGGGCTGGAACACAGCTGTGCATATGCCAGACTTCTGCTTCTTAAGGCTGATGATCAGAAGAAGGGGCTTGGAAATGAAAAAAGAGGGGGACTAAAGTGTTCATGGAAGGCACTCTAATGCAAGTTTTTCTCCTGGGTGCCCAGTGAGCACCATGCTCTTCTCTCACCCCACGCTGCAAGGGCTGCTCTCGCCCAATGCTCTGAGGCTGTGCACCTGCCCATGCAATCCCAGCACCTTGCTGGTGCTGGCCTTTATGCAGATGCAATGCTGTTAAGTACCCACAGCTCTTGAATGGAAAGAGGAATAAATCTGCCTCCAAGCTTCACTCATTTGCCTTGGACTCACACTGCTCCTGCCCACATTACTGTGCAGCAGGAAGGACGGATGATGCCTTAGCAGCTTGGAATGCAAGGAGCAGAGCAGTGGAGAGTTCACTCTGAACTCGTCTGGAAAAGTCCCATAAATGAGAGATTTGCCCCTTTAGCAGACATGGTGATGCTACCAGCTACATGAGAAACGTCTTCACAGCCCTGTGACGTGGGACTGGGGATCGGGTGTGCTGCTGTCAGCGGCAGCTGCTGCGCAGCCAGCCCCAGGGTTCAGCAGGCGTCAGGCACAATCCTTGTCGGTGCCAATTAAAGCATCCAGAATGCTGTGTCACTGGCCAAATATGGGGACCCTGGCACAGCTCAGTGCAGCCCTCCTAAGGAGAGAGAAAAGCTCCGAGGTCCCCATGGACAAGCTTCCTCCTGTCAGAATGTGGCTGCAGGCTTCTGCACTCCTCTCTGTGAGGAAGGAGGGCCAGTAAATAATTCAGATGACGCCAAAATAAAAATCACCTTTACAACAGGTTTTGTCTAGGCTATCAGTAATAATTTCAGAGATAATCCCGCATTAATGACTTCCAGTCACTTGCTTGTAAGAGCAAGAACTGACTGGTCCTTCAGGAGCGGACTGCCCCACTGTGCCCCCAGCACACACCCCGTCCCACTCACAGCATCCACCCAAGCCCCTGCAGCAGTCACAGGGCCTGGGCTGGGTCTATTCAGGGCACAGGTCCTAAGAGAAAAGTGCCTATAGCAGTTCAGAGTTCCCTCTGCGGTGATGCCAGCTTGCCTTGCACCCGTACCTATCGCAGCACACTCCCAGTCTATGACACACTGCAGTGCAAACGCACAGCAATACAACCATTACACAGTTCTCGTCCCTCTCTTAGGAGCCCTATCCGCTCTCTCCAGCAAGTTCATTCCTCACCGCTGGGCACTCGCAGGCTCGCGCTGTGCCAGGCTCACAGCCTGTCACCCAGACAGGCCGAGGGCAGCTGCTGGGGTGGGGGAAGGGAGGGACTGGCACTGCCTGGTGCCACCCGGGGCTGTGCCCGACGCTCGCTGCTCGGTGCTGGAACCAGGCGGCTCCCGTCGTGCTGACGGGCTGCAGGGGAATGCGGAGCGGCAGCCAAGGGCTCCCTGGCTGTGCCAATGTTTTCAATGCCTTTCTGTTTCTCCAGTGGAGCTCAAAGCAGCAGCTCCAGCATTTGTGTTTGGGGCTGATGGGAAAAGGCTCCCAGCCTCTTTGTTTTTCCTCTCCACAAAGCAACGTAGTTATCCCAGAAATCAAAACAGTGGCTCACTGAATCAACAGCGTCTGTGGACAAACCCTGAGACACAGAGTCTGCAGTTTCCCAACGGTACTCAGATTCCTGAGACCACCCGGCCTGTGCAGCACCCCAAGAACTGGTCCTGCTGGGGGCAGGGCTGAAGCCCATCCGCCTGCATGAGTCAGGCCCAGGCTGCAGGACTTCCAGAAGCCCAGCTGCACAGGGCAGCAGATTCAGCTCAAGACCCTGTGCAGCTTGCAGTGCAGCTCCCCCAGGAGAGCAGCCGTGCCCCCGGCTGAAGCATGGTAGAATTCTCCTCCTCCTTCCGCTGCTGGGAAGCCCCAGGCTTTGCTCTGTGCTCAGGCAGACAAGCGATACTGGGCAACTGGGAGCAGGGCTGCCTCCCCTCAGCCCACCAGAAGGGAGAATGGGAGCTCCCCCAGCTGTCAGCACATCCCTTGGAGTGTTCAGACCCACACAGAACTGCCAAATTGAGGCTGTGGGGCACAGTTTCTGTTCCAGGGCAAAATCAACAATACTTTGACATTAAGTATTACCTCAACAACCGGACATGCTCTATAAACCTACTCCCACTTCTGCTGGGCCACTGCCTCCCTCGCAGGTGGTCCACTCCCTTCCCCAGGTGATGCCACACATTTTCCAGACATCCCACTTGATACGCATGAACAGAACTGACAGCTCCTGTTCTCCCTGAGCTCCCGCTTTAGAGCTCCTCTTGCGCAGGAACACCTGAATCCCTCCTGCACTCCTTCCCTGCTGGCATGCCAGGAGCGGGGCAGCTGAAGGCAGAATTCCAGCCCTAGGCCTGGCCCCGGGGGACGGCAGCTGCCCCTCCCAGCCCCGGGCAGCCGGCGGCAGCCCCCCGGTAGATGGCACGCACGGGCCCGGCGCGGCGGCGAGAAATCTGATCCTGCAGACACTCCCTTGGAATAGCCAGGGGACGAGCGGGGAACCAGGAAATACAAGCCGTGCCCGTGCAGAGAACGCTCCGGCTTCATGGAGGAAGGAGCGACATGGGCAACCGCTGCAGCTGCGGGCGCCCGTGGTGAGTACGGCGGGGTGGGGGGCGGCGGCCGGAGACAAACTCGGGCAGCGCTCAGCAGGACTGCAGCGGGGCTGCTCCTCGCACCTGCCGAGGCGGGGCGGGCCGGGGGGCTCGCCTCGTCGGTGCTATAGCTGGGTTCTGCGAGGATCGAGTTGAAATCCTTACAAGTTCCCCAGCGGAGGTAAAACCTGCAGGCTGTGGCACTGCCCCGAAGGGCAGCGGCCCCCCCCCAACCCCTCTGCCCGGGTCGCGCCGTGCAGATGCTGTCAGGCTCCCGAGAGGAGGGGCGGCTCAGCCCCCGCTCTCACGCTTCGCCGGCGCGGCGCACGGGGTGGTGCCGGGTGGGAACACGGAGTGCTGAGAGCGCGGGGAGAGCTGTAGGTATCAGGTGAAGCGCAGGGGACTTTCTCTCCAACACTGCATTTGCTCAAGTAATAGAAAATCATCGGAGCTTTTTAATAATTAAGAGGCACAGCATCACCTAGTGGCTGGAGCCGAAGAGAGGGTTTGTACACCCGGAGTCTGGGGTTCAGGAATAGGAATTGCAGTTGGAAGGGGGGAAGCTGGTTCTCAAAATCTCCTTGTCTTCCACTTCCTCTGCCCTATGGCAGGGGTTAAACAAGGTGCCCAAGGCATTCTCTTCAGGCTGCAGTGAGCAAGAGTGTACACAGGCCCCTTGGAGCGCAGAAAGCACCATCAGCACACACCATGTGGCACCCCCAGGTCTGAGCAATGCCAGGCCATGCGCAGACACTTCTGCCTCCTAAAGAAAGCCTAAACCCAGGCTGGATGGTCAGCTGCCCAGACAGGGCTGAGCAGGAAAGCAGCTCTCCGCTCTGCCTGGGGAGCAGTGTGGTGGCAGCCTTGCTGCAACTGCCACTTCAGGGTCAGTGCCAACTTCTGCTGTCCCAAGGCTGCAGGACCAGGACTGCTGCGTCTTTCTGGGTGTTTTTCCCAAATGGAGAGTTAGAAGCTGGGATGTTTCTGCTGATGGTGTCACCACCGTCTCCCTGCTCCCCTCTGGCAGTAGAGGACTAAGCTCTAGCCCAAGAGCCTTTTGCCCCAGCACCCCTTGTGGAGCTCTCATGCTAACTCGTGCCCCATGTAGGGACTGAAGCGGAGCTCTCCCAGGAGCTTCTCACTGTGTCTTGCACAGGAAAGCACCTGGCTGAGGAAGGGCCTCAGGCTTGCAGGCTTCCCTACGCTGCACAGGTGGTGAACAGATAAGTAAGGAGAGTGGAAGGTAAATGAGTCTGTGCTATAGGTAACATGGCTTGTAGGACACCCACAGACCACCATGACCAAGAGCAGACTGTGGTGCACTGAAGCCCCACTGCAGAGGTCTGCGTGATTCATGGCTTTGCCTTCGTGACAGAGGGAAAAAAGGTGCTGCTTATCTTAGTTCAGGTACTTCTGGGCACCAGTAATGCTTTTATTTCTAGGTATTTACTCAGCATCAGCAAAGAGCTGGCTTCCTAACTAAAGCTGAGACTTGTAAAAGGGGAGGTAGGTACCTGCCTTTTGTAGGGAAGGGAGGAGGTTCCTGAAATCATGAGAAAATCCTTTTCAGCAAACTTCTTCAGAACAGAAGCTGTCAGTGAAAGAAAGCATGCCCTGGGGTCTGGGTGTCTCTGCAAGTTCAGCCCTGGGCAGGATTCTCACTTCACTGTGCATGGGCAGCAAAGGATGCCAGAATTTGGGGCTCAGCATGAAACAGAAATTAGGTTGGTAATGACATGGGGAAAGGAGAAGCAGTGGTGCAGGAGCAGGGACACATGCTGTCAGGCAGAATACAGCATGCATCCAGCAGGTTGTCAGTTACAGCACGTCTGACCTGGTTTTGAGAAGAAGAGGGGAGAGGTTTGCCTTGCTCATTTCCCTTGCCACATCCATTGTAATTACTGCAGATCTGAGGCAGAGAGATGCTGTCTCCTGCCTGGCTGTGATTAGCCTGCAGACAGTCTCAGAACAGACTACACGCTGGCTGCTAACGCTCACTCTGCAAAGAAAGACAACCAAAACAAGCCAAGGCGGTTGGGAAAGCTGGGGCTGGAACGTGCCTCCCAGCAAAGAGACTTTGGACTCTGCTGAACTTACTTCACTTGGTGCTGTTTTAATTGCAGCCCACAACCTGTCTGCAAAGATGCAAAAGCTCCAGCACAAAGCCAGGCAGGGAGGGTCCTGGAAACCCTGCGGGCTCATGGCAACAGTGGAGGGGGATCTACAGGTGGGAACCACACCAGGACAACGCCATAAGAAGCAGAGCTGAATCCTTTTGTACAGCCCTTGCATTCCCCAGAGCTACCCTTGATTTCCCAGCTCCTGGTTAATAATTACCAGCTGTTTTGAAGGTCTCCTGGTTCTTTGTCATTCCTTTTCTCCTTTTGCCATTAGAACGGCAAGCCATTACTACACACTCAGCCCTGCTCTGTTGCTCCCAAAACTGCCTCTAAAATTGTGCCTCAGGCACCTCTTTGCTCCTACCTGTGGCAGATCTGTCAAGCAAATAAATGCACGACATGCTTTGGACCTTGGCTGATCTCTGGGAGCTCTCCAGCCCCCTTCAGAGCCCTGGCTGCTCACATTCAGTTGCGCTGCAGGCTCTGTTAAGTGCATGTGTGTGCAAAGGAGCAGCTGCACCAGGGCTGGCACCTGCTCCCTTCCAGCCATACGAGCATTCTGCAAGGATAACATTTGCTTCATGCTGCAAAGACAACATTTGTCTCATGCATCTGGCCTGGAATGTGACACGTCTCTGCTCTGGCCATGCTGCCCGGCCAGCACCAGACTGTGGAAGTTTGGCTCTGCTGTTGCATACAGAATGACTTTGGCTCCTATTTGCACCATGGCTGGGACATGGTTGTGTTTGGCTTTTCTCTCTCTGGTCACACAGGTACGGACAAGATTTGTGTTTGGCTTGGCTTATATAAAGTGTGCAACTTGTTTGGTTTGGTTGTGTTTAAGTGGAAAACTGCAATCAGGAAAAACACAGTCTGAAAGATTAAATTAGCATGTTGGCTGTGCACAGCTGCTCGGTGGGCAAGGAAGCCGAAGCATGGGCTATCAGAGCTTCTTGTTCTAAGACAAATGTTTCATGCTAAGGGGGATCATGCTCAGTATCCTGTAACTTTGATCATACAGCTGTGGAAACATAGTTGCAGTGAAATATGTTCTCCTTCACACTGATGCCTGTGCGTAACAGGACTGCCAGACAGGGCTGAAAGGCAAGGAGTCTTGGGGGTGTCTGTAGCATGTAGTAGAGGAGTCATTGAAGAGGGACCCCTGGACCTGTTCCTTGCAAAATTCACTCACATTCAGAAGGTGTCTCATTCGCTCAGCAGGGCTGGAGCCTGCACAGATGCTCACAAAGCTCTGAATGGAACTTGGCAGTCCCAGACACCCAAATAGGGGTGGTTGGATTGGGGGGAGGGGAAGGAGGGGCTCTTGGATTTCCCTGAACAAATGCAGAACGTTGGGGTGTGCTTCTGAGTGTGATGAAGGCAGATGGTGAAGCTTCTCGAGGCTGACATCTCTCTCTGATTCCAGGAACTGTCCTTCGCTTTTTAAAAGGAAGAAGGAAAAGCAAGGTAAGGATTTGTGAAGATGCTCTAGAGTGCAAGAACAGTGGAGGTAAATCAGCCCCTGGATAGTTGGTGTTCATCAGCGCTGGCTGCAGATGGATCCCTTAGCTGAGGCCCTCTCCCAAACTCTTCCATACTTGACCTTTCTCAAGAGAGGTCTGACAGAGGCAAAAGGCAAATTTCATTGAAATTTAAAGCAGGGGGGATATAAGCCATGGAATTTGGCAAGAGGATGGGAATGGGCTTCACTGGTATATCCAAAATATCTGAGTTGTGCACATAAAAATGTGTAAGTACCCTGTTGTGCAGCACAGCAGGAACTGAATCAAACTCCCATAAGAGCTGCAAACATTCATCTGACATCAGTGCCTAGAATAAAGCAGGAGGAACTAATAGCCCAGTTGTATCCTGTGGCCTTTGGACCATGCTGGGCAAAATATGTTTGCAGGCAGCAGAGGAAATAACAAAGTTAAAACTGGATCTGACTTCTCCAAAGGCCTGACAAGGAGGCTCTCTGTGCTATGTACATCCTTCTGGGTTCTGCCAAGAACATTACGGTCCACAGCATGTTGTCATCCCAGGAAACCTTATTTTTTCCAAAGAAACAAGCCCAGGCTTTCTTCTGGGAGACGGGCCTCAGAGACAGCATGAGGGCTGAGGATGTCAGATGGGGTGGAAATTTGATTCGCATCCAGGGGAGAGAGCCCATGTGCCAGATGCTGCTTTTTGGAACTCAAAACTGGAACAATAAACAGTTGTGTTAACCTGATCCGCCGGTGTCTCTTTTTCAGGAACCAGTGTGAGACATGAGAGCCAACAGCACCAGCCTGGCAGGAAGGTAAACAGCTTCATGGGGTTGTTTTCTGACTGGATGTTGGCAGAACGGGGTTAACCATCGCTTCCTAGCCTAGAGGGGTCAGGCGCACATGGGCTGTTCATTCAGAGCTGTGACATCTCATCCAGTGTAGGCTGGGAGGGCTGTGGGAGCAACGTGCATTGATGCACAGTGATACAGGCCTAGTTTTTCTCACTGATCTGTAAAAGATGCAGTAGGATGATGCCTGTCTCTGAGCCTGAGGTGTCAGTGGGCTGGGCAGTGCAGGGGCAGCATGTAGGGCATGCAGGTCCAGTTGACTCTGATCTCTTTTTCCCAAAGCCTCCAGCGCATGAAAATGTCACGGAGTTTCCAGTCTATGCTACTGTGAATAAACCCAAGAACACAAAGCAGGATGACAGCATTCATTATGCAGACATCCAGGTGTTCACCAAGGTGCGGGAGCGCTCTGCGGAAGAGGTGAAGAACTTGCAAATGCAGAATGCCACAGAGTATGCCACCCTCAACTTCCCCCGGCCCAGACTGAAATACGACAGCAAGAATGGGACCTTGGTTTAAAAAGCTTGGTAGCCCCTGCCTCCTTCAGCAGCTAATGGATTCCACAGGTGTAAAGATGCTGCAGGCTCAGGCTAACCTCATGAACGCATCGAGCCTGCCTGCAGAGCAGAGCAGCTGCGTCTTCCACCTGCACGAGAACACACACATTTACTCTCACATGAGGAGTAGTCGCCTCTGGTTCTGCTGGTCAAAAACCAACCTGTTCCCCTTGGCTCTGCACAGCTCTGTGTGGGAATGCAGCATACAAGATTCTGTTCTGGGGCAAGGGAGATGTTGCCATGGGATTTTATGCTGATATTAAGAACAGAATGTGGTTGATAGCGGGAGGAAATTGCATGGAAGTTCTAGCTGTAGCTGCTGTAAGGTCTTCCTCTGGTACCAGCCGCTGCACACTGCAGTCATGCACATTGTGCATCTCCTTTTCTCAGAAAGCAGTGTCTTCCCACCATGCACAGCACACTGAGGCCAAGGTCGGAAATGCAGAATTAACCAAGGGGTACAGAACAGTTCCTTCCGTTGAAGGGTGGTGCCAATTAACTAAGAATGTTAATTGGTCAATGCTTAATTGGTTAATTGGTTAGTGAGCTCTTTTCTCTGAAAATGAAAGAAGGAAAACCTGCAGCTTATCTGAAAGGCAGCCATTTAAAGCCACTGCCTATATTCAGGGTAGTTACCCAGTCCTTGGGCTGCAGTAGCTGTTTGCATGCCTGAGACGCTGTGAATGAATCCTGGACAATTTTAAAGAGGGCTTTGCACTTTTTCTCCATTCATTTTTTATTTTGTGTTGTCAGCCTTAGTTATAAAACCCTGCAACATAGAGTACATGCCATGTGGTGTCTTCTGCTAAAGCTCCTGAAGACACTTTGGAGAATTTGCTTATGGGTTTAAAATAGTGTTAGCAATGCAGGACAGCAACTGTCCACAATCTTCTACCACGGGGCTGCATCTGACAGTTGTGGTGTTGGGAGCTGAGAGGGCTCCCAAGCAGTGTCCTCAGGCCCTGAGTCAGTAGTTGGCACAGTCTGTTCCTAGGTAATAGTCTGCACGGCCAAACACAGGTCCTGGAGCAACCTGTTTATTGCCAGTGTTGAAAAATGGACATCTGGTACCTTTTATAAATGTGCAATGTTTTGCATATTATGGCTCATTTAAATGTAAAAGAAAAACCATGAGGGAGCTCCTCCTTGTAACAATAAAGCTGATGTGGGTACTGTGTGCTAAGGCAGAAGTGCTGTGAGGACCAGTCCTACAACCTTTCTACCTGAGCAGGTCTTCTTGCTCATGCTGTCCAGCAGACAACATCAGGCCTATTATAAGGCCAGACTTCTTTAAATAATGAATGGGAACAGTCTCTTTTTCTACCTGAACAGGATATTCTCTTTTTGCCCGCGCTACTGAGCTGAGCCCAGCTGGCTACTGAACGCCTGCAGAGTAAGACACAGAGCCATTTAGGTTGCCAAAGATCCCCGTGTCTGAGCGCAGCCCATCCGCCGTGCCCACTGGGCGCCCCTCGGAGGGCAGCCTGCTGAGGTGCGCCGTGGCCTGGAGGTGGCCCAGCACCCTGAACGGCGGTAGTGATTCGGCTCGATTGCCAGGCCCTGAACTGATCAGAAGCCGAAGTCACGTTCTGAAGTTTTTTCCTAAAAGCCTTGTTTTTGCACTGATTAACAGGCTCCAGCAGCCTGTCTCCTACGTTTCCCAAGAGTGTTGATATATCGAACGCTCCTTGGACATTAAAGATAAGATTTTTGAATCGAGCTGATCGACTCCCACTTCCTTTCCCCTCCCGTCCTGACGGGAGGACGCGCCTCACGCCTTCCCGCCCCCGCCCGCTTCCCGCCCCCCGGCGGCCGCTCCGCCCCGCCCCCACCCGTCCCCATGGCAGCGGCGACGCGCGCGGGCCGGGCGCAGGTAGGGCGGCAGGGAGCGGGCTGGGATCCGACCCGGAGCCCCGTTCTCTCAGAGAACCCCCTTCCCGGGGCTCCGCAGCTCCCGGGCCCCATCCTGCCCTCTGGGGTTCCCCTCTTTCCCCGCGCTCCGGCTGCCCTGCCTGTCAGCGCCTGGCACCTGTCTGCCGTTCCGTTTAAAATTAGCAATTCCCATTGCTGCGTTGGCAGTGCTGATTCGGATTCCTCCTCCAGGAGCGGGGGAGATAGTTGGGTCCCACGGGTGCTACAAGCCGACGTCATCGGGAATCCTGCGTACATGTTCTGAAGGAATCCTGTCCACCATCCTCGCTTTACGTGGAAGAAAACAAAAGATGTATAACTTCCCCCAAGTCCACGGACGTTAAAACTCAAATGTATTTTTTTCTACAGAAGGCAACAACTTTCTGCCCTGGATACACCCACCGCAGAGGGGAATTGCTGCCTGCTGTAGGACGGTACAGAGGGGTGCATCCAGGCACCGCACTGCCGAGTCCGTTCCCGCCCTTCGTGTTTGATGCCTTTGCTTCTCCCCCTCAGGACTGCGGACAGAAGGCGGGCCGTGCTGCTGGCGCGCCCCTGCTGCGCTGAGCGGAGCTGCGGCACCTGGCATGGGAACGCGGCTGGGCGCGGGGCTCCATCCCCCACCGCAGCCTGCTGCGGCGTCTGTGAGTGAGACCGCTCTGCGGGAGCTTTGTGGGGAGGTTGGGAGGGGCACCCTGTGAGCTGTGCTTCTGAATCATAGAATCACTGAATCGCAGGATGGCTTGGGTTGGAAAGGTCCTCGAAGATCATCTAGTCCCAACTCCCCCACCATGGGCGGGGTTGCTGACATCGAGGACCGCCTCAGGCTGCCCAGGGCCTCATCCAGCTTGGCTTTGAATGTCGCCATGGTGCACCCACAGCTCCCTGGGCAGCCTGTGCCAGCGCCTCACTGCCTCACTGTGAAAATCTTCCACTGACATCTAATCTAAATCTCCCTCCTTTCGTTTAAAACCATTCCCTCTTGTCCTATCACTGCCTACCCATGTAAAAAGTCATTTTCCCTCCTGTTTATAATCTCTCTTTACATACTGGGAGGTCACAGTGAGGCCTCCCCACAGCCTTCTCTTTTCCAGACTGAATAAGCCATGCTCCCTCAGCCTGTCTTTGTAGGGGAGGTGCTCCAACCCTCTGAGCACCCTCGTGCCCTGTGCCCTTTCCTCAACATCATTTCTGTGCTAAGGGCAGTACTCCAAAGGGGCCGTACAAGGCAGAGTGAAACAACCACCACTTTGCCCTGCTGTCCATTCCTCTTTTAATGCAGCCCAGGATACTATTGGCCTTCCGGGCTGCAAACAGACGGTTGCTCACTCATGTTAAGTTTTTCATCTGCCAGGTCCCTCGGGTCTTTCTGCACAGGGCTACTTTGAAGGAGTTTTCCTTCCAGTCTGTATGCATATCTGGGATTGCTCCAACTCAGGTGCAGCACTTTGTACTTGGCCTTGATGAACATTGTTAGGTCTACATGGGCCCACCTTTAAAGTCTTTCAAAGTCCCTCTTGATGGCATCCCTTCTTTCTGTTGTATCAGCTGCACCGCTCAGCTTGGTGTCTTCCAAGGTGCTTTGTCCTGCATCTTGCCCAGCATTCAGCACGACGGTTATGCTGAGAGCGGCCAGGAGAGGGCAATGCTGCCAACCAAACCTGCGCTGCGTGTTCTGAAGGTCAGCAATCAGGAGCCATAGAGCCAAGATCCTTTTAGCATCGCTGCCTCCCATTCACTTCATTTTGGAATTGTTTTTCAGGAATTTTAGAAGTCTTTCTGGAAAGTAAGAATTACAATGAATTATTTTTAGTTGAGAGGACCATTTATTTTTTCTTATTGCAAATAAAACATTCAAAGGGACCTTTTACGATGCCTATAAAGTGAAAGAAAAATATCCCTGCTACAAGAGGCCTGATATTTAAGAGTGAAATGCAAAAAGGGAATTTAATTTTTAAAACTTATTTCCAGCACACACGTACCCCATTTGTGTTACCACAATAAATAGAAGAATAGCCACTCACTCTATCCATCAGAAATGGCCTAGTTTCTATTCTCTGATATTCCTGTTGTCTAAGAAAAGCAGTTCTGTTTCAGAGATAATGTAGAAACAAATCTTTTGATGACAAAATCTCTGATGGACAGCAGGCTGTGAGCAGATCTGTCCCTGGACCTGCCATGAGTAAGGAGAACACCACCCGCTGCCATGTTCTAGTGGGTGGAAGCTCCTTGGTAGCGTTATGAGATTGAAAGCGATCACCTGAATTTCAGATTTCAGTCCCAGCTTTTGTTGATCCAAAAAGGAAGGCAGAGGAGGGTGTCCGACCTGAGCATTCACTCCAACCCAAGTGAAATTCTTCACAATTCCCCCAGTATGTTCAGCTGACGATCTTTTGCATTTCTCAGGGATGGCACTACCATACTACGAGTGACACATCTAGCTTTAAGTCCTTTGTTTTGTGCCAGGAAATGGGAGAATGGGGAGTAGGGTGAGAGAAATGCTTTCCAATATAACAAAGATTGTTGTTTCTTAAGTCATTTCCACTGAATGCCACTAAGGTCCATCATCAGTGAACTCTTTTTGCAGACTATCAGCTTATTATGATTTAAACAATACCTTTTACACATTAAATTATTTTTACACTTTTTGTTTCTCTGCTGTTTTCACAGATTATCTCTTTATCCCATTTTGAAATCCTGAAAATTTGGGTCATGTCTCCAGTATAACGTCTGTGGTGGGGGACTGTCTGCCTGTGGCTTATCTCCTCTTCAAAGGACAAGTGTATCTAGAGCTTGTAGGGATTGTGAGCACATAATTCTTAATCTGCTATCAAATTCATAAAACCAATTCCAAACACAATCAGAGAACATCTCGCAGCCATCTGTCACCTCTCCATACAACCAAAGTACATTTGGTTTCACTGTAGTACTTCTGCAGTTTATCTGGATTTGTGTGTGTGTGTGTGTTTACTTCCAGAAATTGAAGGGATGGAGGGAAGGGATGACCTCAGTATTCTTACCTGTAAATGTCTTCCATGAATATATGTTTACTGTGCAGCATTGAGAAACAGTTAATAAATATAACTTTCTTTGAGATTATTATAAAGTTCACAGAAAAGGCTCAAAATTAGTTTTGTTTTTCAAATGAAGTCACCTGCTGATGGAGAATCCGTTCACTCAGGTTTTCTATGAAGTGTAATTGAAATTGCAAGGCACAACCTGGTTGTCTGCACTGTATAAATGGGGAGAAATATTTCCTGTCATCCGGTTAATGGTGTTATGAGTCATTTTGAGTCTCCAGAGCAAATTGGCTCAAGGTGCTAACCACCAGCATTGCCTCCTTGCAAGATTTTTTGCAAAGATTCACAGTACTGCATTGTTTTGCTTAACAGATGTGACATAGCAATTAAAGAAAACAAAAGTCTCAGTTCCTACTGAATCTGGAAAAGTAAATAGGAAAGGCAAACAGGATATTTAATACTCATGTCACGAGTGGCGAGTGACTTGTTTTTCAGTTACTTGTCTTGGTTGTAGAAGGAAATTAGCTGCTGCTCGTTTTTCTGTATTTTACCTACATCTTCCATATCTGACAGAGAAAACACTAGAATGGTAAAATTATGTAATGGCTTTTTCCTCCAGAGCCTTCCATACTTAGGCAGAAAAACAAGTTTGTTTGTCCCCTTAGATATGGTTTGCCAGGTATTCAGAGCCCTGAAGGCGTGGTGCATTGCTGGGCAGTGTTTGCTGTGCTGCCCAGCAGGACTGGCAGACAGCCCCTGGCAGGAGGGGTTCTCCATGCTTTCCTTCTTTTTTCAGGGCACTTCTTGCAAGCTGAGATGAAGTTTGGGAGATTGCCTGGAGATATTTGATACATTTTTTTCTGGAATGAATGTAGTTACTATCGATTTAGAAACTTTGCTGGGGTTTGTATTTAATTCTAATTTAAAGCTTTTGTCCTTATTTCTTTTTTCATCTTCATTGCCACAGCGGATAGAGTGGAGCCCAGCACTGTGCAAATGTTATTTGCTGCATTGTGGCCTCATTTGCAGCTTCCTGTCTCTACAAGGTTGCTAAAAATGGTGCCATTTTTTCGGGGCTGTGAAGCAATTGCTGAGAGTTTAAACTGGCCAGCTCTTACAGTCTTTCCTCTCTCTTTCTAGCTAAGCAAGGCATCTGCTATTTGCTGACTTGCTCCCTGCCCCCACGCCGGACAGGGCTGGCTGTGTTTGGTGGGTTTGAAAACCTCTTTTCCGCAGCAGTTTTCGTGTGAGTATGACTGCTGGAAATAGGTTTCAGATGTTTCCCCAGTGCAGCGCTTGGGCTGCATCTTGTAAGCTGAGGCGTTTCTATAGGAACCGTATGACATCTCTCGCTGCTCCCCCAGCAGCTCTCTTGTGAGCATGCCCAGTGCAAGCCCTGACTTTGGCTCAACTATCTGCGTGCACTAACGGGCTGCACATATGGGATACGAATGCGGTTCCTGATGAGCTCCAACTCTTTGTCTCTGGGAGGAGGAGGAAGAGGCTGTGCCCTGAGCTGGAGGATCTGCCGTACGCCCTCTGAGACCCTCACCCCTCAGTGGGCTCTTGGAGAATGCTTGCCTGCTTGGCCAGGGGGAATTTACTGGATATTCTGCAGGAGGGCTTCACAGAGGTAAATGCATGCCCCCAAATCCCACGCGGACTTTTCCAGGGTGAGGCAGTGTGCTTCTCTGCAGCATCTCTTAGGAACTGCCGTGTCTCCCAGTCCTCTGTGGAGAAGAAAAAGAGAAAAATGAGCAAGATTTTCCAGCCAGGGAGAAGGGAGAGCTGTTTACTAACAGAAGGCAATATGGGGCAGCTCCACAGGGGGACTGCAAACCAGCAGTAGTTCTGAAAAGTTTGTGGCTGGATTACAGCTGATGATTTTATCTTGGAGATTTTATTTTCTCCATAGAGCTTTTACATTTGTACAAGAAAATAATATAAATTGCAGTGAGTTATGGAGAATGGCTTATTTTATGGAATGGATTCCTTTCTTGAGTATGTGAGGTCTCTGAATCTGAAGGCTGTTAGAAAGCCTGTAAACATGCAGCTTTTGGGAGAAGCTGACAAAGAGCATGGTGTCTTTGTGTTTCCCATCATCTTCTGTAGGTTGAATTTCAGAGAGACAGAAATTGACCTGACTCTGGAAAATATGTTTTTTGAAGTGCTCTTTATTTTTTTTATTATTGTAGTATTGGGGAGACAGATAAATCGTAAGGAGTGAGAGCTACCAAGAAGTTGCAGAGATGGGAATCCTGTGACTGCATGGGGAGGGCAGGTTGCCATTGGCTTTTCTGTTCAGGGAGCACAAGAAGTTGGTTTGGTCAGACTGTGTGCACTCAGTACAGAATGCCGGGGCAGCCGCTGCCTGGCTGCACTCATTGTGCAGACCATGCTGGAGCACCATAACCTGCCAGTAAACTGAGGAGGAAGGAATATCGTGAGGGCTCACGATGAAACCAAACAGTGGCTGCTATGTCTGTTCTCACACGGTGGCAGGGGTGGTCTCTTGGTGTGTTCTATTATTTCATGTTTTGTTTGTGCTTCCTGGTTCTTCACCCCTTCATGGCCCAGACACCACCTTGTCTGTTTGCTCCTGTACTCCCTCCATTCTTTACAGAAAATGGACATCCCTCCTGGGCTTAACACCACCGGTCATCAAGGGAAAAGCAAACTGAGTATGAAATGTGAGCCTCACAGCTTCATGCCAGCCACAGGTCTCCTCTGATTGCTCTGCTTGACCGTATAAATATTCCATCCCCTCCTCCACAGAGTATCTCAGTCTTGCTTTTAGCTAGTAACGTATTGCTTTAGTTTAAGTTGCGGAGGCTTCCTGTTCTCGAGAGCAGCTGTGTTTCCCTGGTGTAAGCTAATCGTAATCCGTATATTAGTGAGAGCAAAGAACAATTTGATGTTCAGGGCTAGCCCCGCTCAGAGCATCTGGTTTTACCCTTACGCTGCTCAGCTGTGGAAAAAAGTCCTTCTCCCCCCCCATAAAAACTGACCTTCAGTCTCTTGTCAGACTTCATTTCACGCAATGGACTGAGGTATGGCAGGAATTGCCTTGCTAACCCAGGGCATGCTGTTCTTTTGATAAGCATCCTTTCGGCCCAGGTGACTCTTGGTGACTGGATACCTTGGAATACAAGGATGTGCTTTCCAAATCTGTGCAGAGTGTGTCATACTTAACCAGTGATTTTCAAGAGGAAAAAAAAAAAGGCATCTTCTGCTGGTTTTGAGAGCAGTGAGAAACATCATTTTCTTTGCTTAGAAGTTTTTATGGTCTGCTTCTACAAAGGCCTCTTGAATGAAAGCAAAAGAAACCTCAGACTTGAGGGGCACTGGGTGGCAAATTTCAGAGCTCATTTAATCAAGGTAATAATGTCAGAAAGCTTAGAAATTATACAAAGCCTTAAAATTACATCCTGATGCAATCAGTCTGTCCTTTGAACTCTGTTGTTGCAGACTTTTGGTTCAGTGCTCTAAACAGACAGGACATTAAATGCCTTTTGTACTGAGACTATCCTTATAGAACGAGGGCTGTTATCTTTGACCTTGTTAGAGCTGGTGTTAAGGCAGCATCCACAGGCTACAAAGGAAAAAACAGAACGAAGATTACAAGAAGCATTATTCTTCCAGACAGAGTCCCTAAATCTAACAGGAAGAATAGATCCATATTCGTCAACTGTGTGTGTAGAAAAGATGACTTCTCTTATAGAAGTTGGGAGTCTAACATGACAGCAAGGATGTCAGGCCCTCTGAAAGCATCTACCAACTACAAATGACTTTACCAAGAAATACGTGGACACCTTCAAAAAGTGCAATTCCCTAATCTCAAAGGAGGCGAAAATTTAACATGGTACAGAGCCATGTAGATGGCACTGAAGGTAAAGGACAGAGCAGTTTGTCAAAGCACCATGATCTACCTATATTTACTGTAAGGCAGACTGGGCTGATGCATGGTTGAAAGAAACATGAGCCCTAAGCAGCAGGTGGTGAATTGCACTGCTTAAATGATAACAGCAAAGAGATCTAGAACTGGCTGGAGATTTGCAATAGAGCTGCTGCTTTTCTTCCACCTGTGGAAAATATTAGTTAATGGCTCTTAGTTGTAATTATCTGTAAGGGCTCACAGAGCATGAGATAAAGTGCTGACCCTGATGACACCATATGATGGGCTGTGGAGAGAAAGCACGAAGTAGCTCCTGATCTCAGCAGTATGCTTTCCAATAAGCAGGAGGTCTGGGAGCGTTCTTCAGAGTATGTGCTAGTAAAGTGTTATAAAATGAAATCCTGCACTGCAAAGTATGTTTGCTAAAGAACCTGTAGTTTGCTAACAGAAATGCCTGCATGTTGTTGAACTCCTTCCAACTGCAGGTGGCCCCTAGTATCCAGCTTTCAAATTCTCTTCCACTGTGAGAAGTCTGTTAGGGCTTCCAGAGTCATTTAGATGCAAGCACTCTACAGTGATCTGAATCTGAAGCAGTCTGGGCTCCAAGTTCCTGCAGGTAGGAGAGTTACTCTTCCAGTTTCAGAGTGCAAGGAAACCTGGCCTTTTTTTGGAACGCAAAGCTCTGTTAATATAAATAGGATTAAGCTTAAGTCCACCACAATCCTGATAACCTCTGCTCTGTATAGCAAACCTTAGGCTGCTTTGTTTTTCCTCTGAAAATCCTGTTTTTGAAAGAAATGTTGGTGTGGGACTTGAGCTTAGTGTCTTCTCCATTAAGTCAGGATTTAGGGAAACAAAAATTCAGACCAGCATGTAGAGAAGTAGCAGGAATCTCCTTGGTAGCAAATGGCTGAGCGCAGAGTTACTCAGGGAAAAGAAAGGACAAGCTAGGATGAACCACTGCTGTTCCCTCTCTGATTGCTCTTGGATATAGCTGTCAGCCAGGAGTTGTTTGAGGTGAATGGTGTGGAGCTGCTGTTCTCCTGGCAGGATAGAGTGTAGCAAGTCTTGTTTTTTGTTTTTATGTGCTGGAAGATAATACCTGGGGCATTTTTGCTTTGCAACAATTTAGGACTCTTGGTAAAGTCACTAGCTCTTTAGTTTTGGGATATAAAATCAGGAAATACTGATCACTCCAACCATCTGAGCTTACACAGGAAAATCTTACGCTTTAGTGGAAAAAATATGTACTGTAAGTCTGCTAATGAAATGTCAGCCTCCAGTGTTACAGCAGCTGCTGCTATGAAATTCTCTCCTTTGTGGTGGTAACATTCATCTTTCATTGCCTTCAAGTCCTCCTTTTAGCAGCACTGTTAAAAGTTTAAATGTCCCAGTGATTTTCTTTTTGTTCTAACGATAACATTTTAATTCTTGTGCTTTGAAGACATGGAGACTAAAAGATTGCCAAAATGCTTTCTTATGCATGCATGAGGAATGAGAGAAAATAAAGTCTTTTTTTTCCATGGACTGGAAAAAGTATTTGAATGGAAGAGTCAAATAAACTCCGGTGTAAAATTGCAAGCTTTCTGTAGACAAGAAGGGATTTTGCCTCTGTGGAATTAATATGAGAGAACATTCCAGTTCAGAACTTTGTAAAATGATTTGAAAAATGACAGCAAGGCAGTCAGCCCAGTTGTTAGAAGGAGATTACTTCCCCAAATTACACAGGCTTCAGGTACAATTTTCATGCAATTCCATTCAGTAGGTCTTTAGTATTGAATCTGGATAATTCTATAATAATGTGCTATTGTAAACAAGCCTACTTTATTTCTACTGGTACTTGCTTGAATAAAGCTTTATTGAATATAAGTAATAGAAGGATTGTGCTCTGCCTAGCTCTGGAATCAGACTGTTTTGAGATTGGGGGCGTGCAGATCCAGCATCAGTTAAAATACTGTTGCAAGACGCAGAACAGCTTCTTGCAGGCTGGCAAGAATGATCATCGCTGTTCTGGAAATCGACTCAGAATCATTCACTTGTACAGGAGAGAGAAGTTAGCAATTGTTGATTCTTCACAGTCCCCATTAAGTAGAAAGTAACTTCTGAAACAGGGCAGGCAAAACTGATGTGCACTGTTGCCGTTAAAAGCTTTCAGACTCAGTCCATGTGACAAGGCCATGTCTGCTCCAGCAAGCGTGCACCAGCTTTTCCAGTTCTGCTTTCTTTCCTTCCAAAAGCCAGCAGCAATCCCTGAAGCTCGCATCCTCTATCCCACTCTCCATCTCCGCTGAGTAAGCAGCAACAGCCTCATGGAGGTCCAAGCACCTTTCTGAGCCAGCAGACTGAGCCATGGTGTGGTTAATGTTGGATTTCCTATGTCAGGATAATTACAAGTGAAGCCATGATCAGATTGTCACTTTGATGGGTTGTAAAAGCATAAAATCTGACATTGCTGAGATAATACGGAATGAAGTCTTAAAACCTGCTGCATGGGCAGAATAATGGGAAGCTTAGTGAAACAGGATGTAATCCCATAAATGGATCAGTTTGTTTACCCTCTGTGTGCTACACCAGCCCAGCCCAAAGAGATTTCAGTGTCACCAGAGCCCCTGTTGGCTGTGGAAGTGCTGCAGGGGTATGGTGGAAGGAAAGGCATTGAGGACCTTTGGCTTGCTGTCCCTGCACTTCTCCCACTCATCTGAACCTTGATTTTTCTTCCCTGCTGGCAATGCTCACAGCTGAATGAAGCAGCACGTAGTGTGACCCACTGGAAAGGCAGTGCTTTTTGCTGTCACGTCTTGCAGATGGTTAAGTGTTGTGGCAAGCCAGTTTGCTGGAGTACAGGGCTTTGTGCAGACAGGAACTTGGTCTTCTAGAAATGCTGATGCAGTTCTATGGCAGTGGAGCTGGGGGAGAAGCTGTACAACAGGGTACCCTTTCCCTGCTGAGTGGTGCATGTTCCCATGAGTGATCCATGCTACAGGGTGTGCTGCAGGGGAAGGCTGTTTTATTTTCCAGGAAATCCATCCTCGTTTATTTTGGTAGATAGTAGAGTTTAATAGGAAATAGCACAGATTTTTCTTGCTTCTGCACTGTGGGTTTTCTGCTTTATAGATACCTTGGAAAAAATGCAGTCGGCAGTGGGGCCATGAAATGCAGTGAGCAAATCAGTTCTGGCACTGTTGTGCTGCCTGCTTGCTCTTCCTGCCCTGGCATGGAGCGAGCTGCACCACAGTGTGCCGTGATGTCAGGGCCATGCTCAGCAGGCTTTGGGGTTCAGAAAAGTAACAACTATGCAACTCCCCTCTGAAATGGCAGTGATGTGCAAATGTTTTGTTTTCCATTTTCAGCAACAGCTACAGGCATATGTGGCCTGGGTAAATTCCCAGCTGAAGAAGAAGCCAACAATAAAGCCAGTCCAAGACCTGAGACAAGATCTCAGAGATGGAGTCATCCTTGCCTCACTTATTGAGATTGTAGGTCAGTAATGCCATATGGCGCTATTTTTCATCTTGCTGTTTTAGATCTCTAGCAAAATGGGCTGGTCTTGGCTCTGACATCTGTTGGGCAAACTGGAGAGTGCTAATGATGGCAGTGGAGCTTGTGGGGAGGGTTACTTGGAAAGAAAACCATCGTAAAGCAAATCATAAAGACAATTCCATTAAAGGCCATATGTGTTCGCAGACAGCTGCAACACAGCCAAATTGCAGACCTTCTGAACTATGTTTGTGGTCTCTCAGGTATCACGTGACAGACACGTGGAATCCTTTCCAGGACCTAGTAACTCCCACAAGGCTGGAATGGAGTTATAGAAGGATTTATCTTACAAAGGACTGGTGTTAGTGTATGGCATTGTTGGAAGAGTGATCTGCTTGCTGTGATTCTGATATTCATAAGAAGTGAGAGCAGAATCAGATTTGAGGGATAATTCTGTCTCTCTCTCTGCAAAACAGTGTAATATTTCCACTCATAAGGTCAGTGGATCAGGAGTAGTCATGGAATAAGGAAGTACACTTGAAAATGCTTCTTTGCTGATAATATACTGTAAAGTCTGCTTCCAACCTAGCTATTCCTGGTACAAGGAGTAAGCAGGACAAGAAATGCATGTCTTCTTGCAGTCCCTGACTAGACGTAAAATCAGCCCCTACATCTATTATCAGTGCTTGAAGTGACACCAAACACTATTCTCTGTAATAAAATTTTTTGCTTCTTCAGCTGGTGAGAAGCTAAATGGTGTTCAGGTCAACCCTACCAGTCAGCAGGAGATGAGGGAAAACGTGGAGCAAGTCTTACAGTTCGTGGCATCAAAAAAGATTCGTATGCATCAGACATCAGCAAAAGGTATGAGCCTGCCAGTTGTCACAAATGATTCTAAGTGTTGAAGGCCTAGTTCTATTTTTGTTCCATATGAAACAGACAAGATGTTGATTTGTGGAGGAGGGTTTTTTCCCGTGTAGTTTAGCAACAGAGTGATAAAGAGGTGACAGTCTGTGTCTTTTTTTTCCTGCTGGTTCTATTTTTCAGACACCAAAGCAAATAACCAGCCCTCATACTTCCAGTGCCTGTGATATTATTTTAAGGCTTTCAGAAATTATAATATTCTGTCATTTAACCTGCTGGACTGTTAGTTGAAAATGGCCACAGGGGGAGGAAGGCTCAAGTCTGCTCAAAGAATTGAAACATGTAATCAGTAGGTGGCAGTCAGTTTGCTCTGAACAAAACAAGCAGAGCTAAGCGTCAGTGCTATAACACAGTTTCTCTTTTGCAGTCTTTATTTACTGGTGTGATCTCACTCAATTACATTCATGCTTGTTGGTCAGATGCAGCTCTGTGACATCACATTAACGTTACTGTCCTTGGCTTTGTTTGTATTTTGTAGATATTGTCGACGGTAACTTAAAATCTATCATGAGGCTGATCCTCGCCTTAGCTGCTCATTTCAAACCAGGCTCCGGAAGAGCCGTGAATCACAGCCCTGCTGGCACGATGGGGAAGAGCTCAGCAGCATCGTTTTCCAGTCACAGGCCCCGCTCAGCTGCTGCAGTGGCCCAGGGGGCGGTGGCTGCTCTGGCAGATGTTCGCCAAGACGTACTGCAGTCTGGCCGGGATGTCTTCCGGCACAGACAGAGGTAATGGATTTTTCCTACTTATGTGTGGTCAGACTGTGTTAGCAGGTGGACACGATTCATTTCAAAATAGATGCCTCTTTATCCTGACAATTCCTGACATAGGGCAGCTCTTAGATTGTGTAAACAAGAGACAAACCACTGCTGTCTCACTAAACCCCGAATTGGTGGCAGCCTAACAGGGGATTGCTGGTCTAGACTGGATGCCTCATAATGAAAATTACAGGTATCTCAGGTCTTTTTTGGATTTTACAGCAAATAACTGCTGAACATGTGTTCACTGAAAAAGAACATGTCTTTATGTCCAAGACAGAGGAACTTCTGCTGTCTCATCTTCCACAATTCAAGCTGAACACAGTGCCATCTTTGTGCTTTCTTCCTGCAGGGTTCCCATTTCAAATGAAACAAAACTAACCTCTTATCTGCAGATACTGTTTACAGGTCTGTGAGGAGTTATTGCCAGAACTGTGGGTTTGGTCCTGTTGTACACGTTCATTCTGCATTCGATGTTGCTGTTCTCCCCAGTGTTCCACTCACTGCTGTGTTGGCAGATGCAGTGTTGTGTGTTGTTAATCAGATGATGCATCCTACCATGTAAATGGAGGAGTTCTGGTGATAATGAGGGGAAATTATCCATGTATGGAAGGAATGTGTAATTCTGAAAGCACATTTAACACTTGCAAAAGGTGCAGTGTGGATTATAATAGTAATGACATTTAAATGAAGGCCAGATGGCTGTCTTTTGAGGGTTTCGTTTACACAGCTGAAGGTCATTTGCCCATGTTATATTGGCTTAAGGGTGTACCCTTAAACAGTGTGGAAATGAGGTTGAAATTGTTTTGGTTTTTTTTTTTGTTTTGTTTTAATTAATATCTTTTATTAAATGTTAAAGATTTATCTTGCAAAGATATTGGGTCAAGAGTTCATCACAGAAAAAGTCTTTATTCTGTTTGCAAATTCTGCTCTTTTCCTTGCCTTTACAGAGCTTTTCTGGTTCTGTAGTCACAGAATTAAGGATGAATGCATCACCTTCTTTTTACATCAGTCTTTAATATTCAGACCAGTTATCTGACTCGAATGTCTGGGGTGGGGAGCAGAACAAACCCCACCACAATTCAGGTAGAAACATTTAGAGACCTGCTATTCCACTTGGACTGACAGAAGTTCCTGGCGCCAGGTGGGATCCATGGGATCCACTCAGGGCTGCTGAGGGAGCTGGCAGATGTGGTTGCCAAGCTGTTTTCCATCATCTATTAGCAGTCCTGGTCATCTGGAGAGGTTCCAGCTGAATGGAGTCTTATTAATGGGATGCCCATCTATAAAGGTCATGAGGAGGATCTGGGGGAACTACAGGCCTGTCAGCCTGACCCTGGTGCTAGGAAAGGTTATGTAAGCATCATCTGGATCATCTTGGCTGCAGTCTCATGGCATGTGCAGGACAACCTGGGGATCACACCCACCCAGCATGGGTTCATGAAAGGCAGATCCTGCCTGACCAAACTCACCTTCTTCTATGACCGGGTGACCTGCCTGGGGGATGAGGGAAGGGCTGTAGATGTGGTCTACCAGACTTCAGCAAAGCCTTTGACATTGCCTCCCACAGAATTCTCCTGGAGAAGCTGCAGCCCTTGGCCTGGACAGGTGTGATCTTTGCTGGGTAAAGACTGGTTGGATGGCTGGGCCCAGAGAGTGGTGGTGAATGGAGTTGCATCCAGCTGGTGACTGGTCACTGCAGGCTTGGGGCAGAGTGGCTGGAAGGCTGTGTGGAGGGAGAGGACCCAGCGGGTGTTGGTGGTAGGTGGACAGTTGGACTAGATGATCTTCGACCCTAATTAGAGAATCAGAGAACTGCTCAGGTTGGAAAAGACCTTCAAGATCATCAAGTCCAACCTCAACCTAACCATACTACCCTAACTCTAAAAACCCACCTCTAAATCCTAATGATACTATGATTCTTGAGTTTAAAAGGGGGGTTCTGTTTGCCTTTGTTTTCCTCTCACCAAGATGATGAAGTAGAGCTCCCTGTAAGAAAGCTTTCTTAGTAGGAAGTTTTCTAGATGTTCCCTCCTTCCTGCCTTTAGCTTTCTTCCCTTCCTCCTTGGAGACCAAAAGAATTTCTGCCCCCTACTAGATGAGGCATCATCACTCATTCTGTGATCGTTAATTCCAGAAACAGCAGTATGGATGAGGAGATTGAAACCCCCTACTGGAGTGTTCGAGCACTGGTGCAGCAGTATGAAGGGCAGCATAACATCCCCTTGGAGCCCCAGTCCTCCAGGTAAGGAATTTTATTGCCAAGTCATGACCTCTCACGTTCATTTGTCAGGCACTGCCTAAAATGCCCTTTGTTATTGTGATGGAAAAAATGTGGAGGAAAGGAACTTAAACCAAGCAAATGTTGTTACCTGTGGAAATAGAAGTGAGGGGCATGTGGATTTGAACAGCAGTCAGAGAAACACACCAGTGTTTAATCCAGTCTGGCAGTCCCTGGGAGATCTACAGCTGTCTTCATCACCATCATGTCCTCATCCAGCAGTTTCGACTGTTTCTAGATTTGCAGTTATCTCTATTACCCTTCTATCCTCCAGGCTTTCAATCTAAAATGCAATACTTAACTATTTGGCTGAAAAATCTCCTGCATAGTGCTTTGATGCCTCAAAAGTCAGAGTTCACTATGGTTTCCATTGGAGTTGGCTTTGTTCTTTAAAACAGGACTTGGATCTTGAGAAGTACGTGTTCTGTGCTATAAACAGCCTTCAGTTTCCTCACTGCACAAGTTAAGCAGCACCAAACTGGGAGAAGTGGAAAGCTTTCTAAAAAATAGTCTGCAGAAGCCAGGACTGGTTAAAGTGGCATCATGTAACATCATTTCCAGTATGAGGTGGTAAAACTTGCAGTTGTTAACCTGGTTAGTGTGTGCCAGTCAGAACACACACACTGGTGCCTTGCATGCTCTTCTCACTCCTCTTTGCTTTGGGGAATAACTCAGAACTCTGCCCCCATTTACTTCAGCAGGGAGGGGGAAGGGAGAACATGTGTCTATGTTTATTTTCATGGATATAGGAGAGACAGCAGAAGAAAAACTGTATTATGGTGGGGGAGCTGATTTACTATGGGTGGATTCCTAGTAAAGGACAGCCTTTCTCTTTTTCCCCAGATAGCGAGAAACTAGCTTGCACACTGACTGAGCATATTAGGTTTCCCTCTGGGTACAATGCTTTGCTCCATTTAAGCTCTTCTGGAGCACACTAAGAGCTGTGTGGGCATGGTTGCAGCTCTTTGAATCACACTTTCCTGTTCCCACTGTAAGCCCCAACTCAATTTCATTGCTTCTCTTGCCAGGGCCGCTCCCTGAGAGTCTCAGCTGGGCTCTCATTTGCCCTGTTTGTGCAGGTGTGAGGAGGTTCATTTTCTTAGGGCTGATTGCCACTGACAGTTTCACAGGACACAGAATTTCTCAGCTCCATACTATAAAGAGGCCTCTGAATACCTGAGCATTAGGATCACTTGTCCAACAGAGAAGAATGAAAGAAAAAGGAAAAACCAAAAACAACACAACCATTTGTACTCAAAATTTGTTGTGTGTTAGTGTGAGGTCTGCTTTAAACATAGGCACACATGTCTGAATGGGTGTGGAAACTCCCTGTGAGCCAGTGCCTCCACATGATGTCAGCAGAGTGTACTTCGAAGTTGTTGCTCCAGGGGGAGATGAAAGAAAATTCTGGTCCAGAACACAGCATTTCATAGAATTATAGAATCATAGAATCACCAAGGTTGGAAAAGACCTAAGAGATCATCCAGTCCAACCGTTCACCTATTCCCAATAGCTCCCACTAAACCATGTCCCTCAGCACAACATCCAGCCTTTCCTTGAACACCCCCAGGCTCGGTGACTCCACCACCTCCCTTGGCAGTCCATTCCAGTGCCTGACCACCCTTTCTGAAAAGTAATACTTCCTAATGTCCAGCCTGAATCTCCCCTGCCGTAGCTTGAAGCCATTCCGTCTGGTCCTATCACTAATGACATGAGATTATGGTTAATGTCACAGGACTTTGGTGTTAATTCTTGAACTGTGATCTCAGCAGGACAGTGACTGAGCTATGCTACCTCCCTCCACTCACTGTTCATTTTAATGTAGCCATATTTTACAGGTGCTCCCCTGTCCTGTCAGGCAGGTGTTCTTGGACAGCAGCAGTTTGTGGCTGTATTTTGCTGTTCAGCGAAACTGTGTGTGCACATGCTACATTGCTTTGCTTTTTCCCTGCAGTGCCAAGAGTTCTTTTGCCATATGGTAATGGTGATATTGTTGCTGATAACATAACATGGTGAGAGCCTTTATGATAACACTGACTTCTAAAATTTACTGTGGATTCAGAAAATATTGTGCTATCCAGCTGAAAATCTGAAATAAACTGTCTAGCTTTTTTAGTGAGAACTCTTGCACTTTTTTAGTCTGTTTCTGTTTGGAACTTTTAAGTGTTTTGTTTTCAGGAGGAAAAAATAGCACATCTCTACATTGTGGAGCATAGTGCATCTTGCAGGCATTGTAAATGTGAGCTGATGTGGGTGAATAGAGGCCTGGGGCCAAAATAGTGAGGGCTGATGTGTTTGGCAAAGCTTTATAGTGGTCTAATTCTGGAAACACTGTGTGATGCTTGGGAAGAAATAAGGAAGAAAAGCACAGAAACACTCTTCGTGTTGCCTCATTTCATTAATAGGAGCTGCTTATCTGGAGTTTAAAATCTTGAAACTACCCAAAATTGTTCTCAGCAATCAGTCTGCTCATTTATCTGTGCATAAGGAGCAGAAGGGGGGGCCTGAGCCTTTGCAGGCTACCCAGTGTTTTTCTTATCCTACAGTTTTGCTAATCCTGTGCTATGGGATGCACGGAGAGCTACTGGCAGCTCATCAGGAAATGATCAGAGATTGGATCAAGCTGGGGCTAAAACAATTTTAATTAAAACTGGGAATATGCTGCAATATGTAATTAAATTTTAATCACAGTATCTAGAGAATACCAATATTCCCTAGCTATCGTGCGGATTTTTGTTACCTCAGAGGTGAGGGTCAGAATCTGTGCTGTGTTTATCAGCTAGGAGACAGACTGGGAGAGAGATGTGAGTGCTGGGGTCTCTGTCGCCCAAGGACAAGACCGTAGCTGTGAGGGCTGCTGACAGAGGAGGCACGATGATGCCTTGGACTTTTTTTTTTTGCATGCAAGACCCCAGCTGAGGAATAGATCCAAGCTGCCAGGCAGGAAAACTTTTCACTGTAGCCTCCAGTACTGCCAGCTACAGAACTTGTGTGTGAGCAAGGAGAAAGCAGATTGGGGCTTATCCAATGCTGTTCACCAGAGGCACAGCAATTACAAACACACAGGTTGGCTGCTGAATTGCAGGAGGAACTGCCAAGCGGGGAAGGATCTATTTATACCAAGTCTTATGAAATCAGGAATATATATATATTGCCCTGTTACAGGGCACCAGTCCCTGCCTGGTGCCTTAGAAATAAGACTCAGCAGCAGCGAAACTCTGTATCTTGTTTTGATGTGTTGATGCTCACAGTGACCTTGCTTTCTTCTAGCTCTAGTCAGTGGTGTGCCCAAAAAAACCAGGAGCAACGTGACCTCTGGCTCCTGGCAGTGTCTTCTGCTGGCGGCAGGTTCTGTGGTGAAAGTTAGATTCTCGTTTCTCTTCTCTTACAGAGGAATTTCTGAGCTTAGCTTTGTGAACTGGCTGGGAAACAAGCCATTGTATTAGTGAGATGATGTCTGTACCAGCAGCCACCCCCTCCTAATAATTGTGCTGCTGCTGAGCCTGTCCCAGGGCAACACTTCCTCTCCTATCAGCTAATTTCTGCATTAACCCTTCAGGGAGTTCACAGCCTGAATGTCAGAATTCCCAGAAACAAGATATCTAATAACCATATGTAACAGCAATGATTCATGGAAATTTTACCAAAACCAGGCTGATTCCCAGGCCACCGAGCTCCTTGCGCATCCCTCCTCCTCTTCCCTCCCTTTCCACCAGCCCTCCCTCCCCCTCCCTGAGGCAGGCATCTCGGAGAAAGGCTCTGCCTCGCACAGCCGTGTGACAGCAGGAGGGAGAAGGAGCTGGAGCCAGCGAGGAAAAGGAGCCGTGCGCACGGCTGGGAAGGACTGCATGCCGTCTTCTGAGCCAATATCTGAGTCTGGAGGAGCAGGGAACCCACTGCCTGCAGGGGCACTTTCTCTTGGCTGTTCACTGGCATCTGCAGCAGGTGCTTGGAGTCTGAAGAAGACAGAATGGGATGAGAAACGCCACTGGCGAACCAGATCAGTCTTGTGATTCAAACAACTGGGTGTGCAGCTGACCAAAATGCAGCAGCAAGAGACAAATAACCTGGGAGGAAAATCAGCAGAAGCAAAACCCAGGCAGCAGAATTTCCTGACTCTGCAATCAAATCTGTGCGCAGGGGCTGCTAATCTGCCATCAGACGGTTTCTTGCAAAGACCCTGAGGTTTTTTGGGGGTTTTTTTGGGTTTTTTTTTTTTTTTTTTGGCTATGAACATTTCAGCTAATGTGAAGCAGTCTGGCTTGTAAATATTTCTCCAGTAGTTTGACAGGAGCTGGCATCTTCTGCAATGAAGTCTGAGCATGTGAAGGAACGAGGCATGTCTGTAGCCCGAATCCTGAGGCTTCCCAGGAAACAAATTCTGTGAGGCGAAAGGTTAAAGTGGGATCATGGGAGGGAAGCAGGTCAAATGGTGAGCGATTGTTGCCGTTGTCATTTGAAACCGCAGGGGTGAAGTGCTTATTAAAATTGTGGGAGTTCAAGCTTATCATTGGGGCTGTTTTCCTGAAGCCTGGGCTGTGCAGATACTGACATCTCTGGGACTCAGCTGAGCAAGGATTTGTGGGTTAAGAATCCAAGAGGTGGTAAAAGGAATAAAGTGGAACAGTTTGCATCATAAAACTGAAATAGCTTTAATTTCCCAGAGTGTATTTCTGCATGCCTTGATCACGAATTATGATATACTTTTAAGGGAAAGTCGGGTAAGTGGATATTTAATGCTCTAAGTGACTTGGCAACTAGTAGAAAAAGCGTAGCAATGTTTTCAGCATTAATTCATTGATGGCATAATGAATGGGACCACCTGACCTCTGCTACTGCTTATCAGGCATCTGCGCACGTTTCAGTGTCACTTTCACTGTTTGATGTGGGTTTAGAATTTGTTTCTGGTGCCATGTGGGCTCTCTGGCTCTTAAAATAAGGAAGCTGCCGAAAAGGGGGACTGTGGGCATAGGAATGTTGAAGTGATTATCTGTAATAATATATGGTGTGAAAACCTGTGGTGACAGTTCAGCCTATCCCTGCCCCTGCTGAGGGCGCTTGTATTTCATTTGGGCTGTGGATCCAGTTCTGAGAGGAGTGAACCTGGGAAGAGGGGGAATGTTATTTCCATGTTCTGCATCCCCTTGTTTTTTTTATCCTGCATGTTCTGTTCACTTTTCCTTCCTGTTCTCTGCTCATACCTCAGTTTTGTCACCTTCTCATCCAATAGTTGCTAATACTGTTTTTCTTGGACATCTCTCATCCTTTCACCTTTAGCGTGCATGAGAACCAGCAGTGTGCTTCCTAGTGGCCATATCAGGATGATGGCATGTTCAGAGTCTCCTTGGGGAGGAGAAATGAAGATCTCTGGCTCATAGGAAAAAAAAAAAAAAAAAGTCTTTCTGATACTGGACATGTTAGATCAGCTGAGCTCCTGCTTTGTGCTTGTGCTATTTGAAAGCTCCACCTATGATCCTTATTGTGTAACGCAAACCCAGCTATACTTACTGGGCTCTCAGACAATTATTTTACGTTGTGTATCCATTCAGTGACAAGCAGTAACAAGCAAATGGTTGAAAATGTTGTATATAAAATGTGTCTAATTAAGTATTGGTGTAATGCAGTCTTCCTGAAGGTAAACCCTTGGGCAAAGTTAGGTGGCCTGGAGCCCTTAAACAACCACACACACCCTGTTTGAGCAGGACAGAACAAGCACCGTGACTGTTAGAGATCCCCATTAGAAGGTGATTAATTTTTCACTTACTAAATTGCCTTCATCTCTTCCTTTAATGTGGTGAAAGTCCACTCTCTTTAGACCTTTAAAAGTAGGTTGTTTTAAGGTCTGTGGTGTAAATGAAAAATAAGCCAGCGCTAACTTTGGTAATGGATGAGCCAGAGATGCTAGCAAGTAGTTTTCATCTATATTGCAAAGCTTTTCTGATTCTGGGAGAGCTGTGGAATATGTAGCAGCAGTGCTGGGAAGATGCAGAAGGCAAGCTGCTGGAGTGTCTTATTTTTCTGAACCTATTCTATTACTTCCACATTGTTTCCCTTTTGTTCTCTGTGCTTTGTTTCCATGTTGAGAATGAAAAATTAACTCCTGCTTACACTTGCAAGGATTAGTTCCTGAGACTTGGGAGGTATGCTGAATGGGTCAGTGAGCTTCAGCCACCTTTTGATGTTGTCTGGGTGATGCATTTCAGAAGAATTTCTGAGAAAAGGTTGAGTGTTTGGACCTCACAGTCATCTGAGATGGCTCCAATGAAGCTATTAGGGTACTTTCAAGATCTTTATACCAGGGATGTCCTGGATGAGTGCTATCTGACATTTAAAAATATTTTGCCTTTGGAATTTCAAGTTTGTTTTCTTATTGCATTGATGCTTTTAAAGCCCAGAAATGAGACACGAAGAAAGCTAAGGTGGCTTTTTGTTTAGCTTGCAGTATGCAAGACTTGCTATAAATTGCTTCTGAGCAGACCTTTATTACCTCTGTGTGAGTTATGTGCCTGCTTCAGTTTGCTGATGACTTCCCTGCCTGTTATGCAGAAAACTCTCTTAACAAGATTTCCTGCATGTTTGCTTTTAGCTGAGAGTGGTGTTGATCAGTGCACTGAAATAACTGTTTCCTCTGCAGTCTCACATCACCCAGTCCTGTCCATAGCACGAAGAGCGAATCCACTGTAACCCAGTCAGAGGAGAAAGCAGGATTTGTGATTATCCACACTGAGGAAGCAGAAACTAAAACAGGTAGTTTGCTGATAGCGCTTAACAGCTCACACTTTCACTGGGATTTGTTTGCATTTGTTTACTGAAAAGTTCACCAGAGACTGAAATGCATATAGAGAGAGCATGAATTCTCTGCAGAGAATGGGACACTGGGCAACTAAACATAAAGCAAAATCTCAAAAACTTCTAACAGTACAGTGGTGCCAGTAATATGACAACGTTTGTGAGGGCTTGCTAAGCGATACTTGGAAAACAAAATGTTCTGGAGAAGGTTTAAGAATCACATATAACTTTCACTGTAGGGTGAGTGCTTTAATCACAGTATCATTAGGCTGTGTTGAGAGAAAAAATAAAATTCCTAAAGACACAGTCCATGTGAATCTGTAAAGCCTATGATGCAGATCTTGATTTTGTGGAGGAGTCTGTGTTTACAGTGCATCTACACATAGGTTGAGTGACTCTTTGAAAGGAGTTGAAGTGTTGTTGTATTTTCATTGAAGTTATTGCTGTATTTCCACAAATGCCCTGTGATATGATCAGTTTACACTTGAAATTTTCATACAGATTGAGGGAAATGCTTTCAAAGAAGTTTCTGAAGTGACTTTTTTTTCCTCCTTTCCAGGAATGCAGCTTAATAACAGCTCTTTCTGGTTAGACTCTGTCCCAAGAGCAAATGGCAGAAGCTCTCCTAGGAAATACTTTGCTGCCTCAGCCAGTATAGTCTGCTTCACTGCTTTTCTAAAAGTATTTGATGACTACCTCAGCAGGTGGATTAGCTGGCAGGCCATGGCAGGCTCTTTAAATTATTAGCAGCACTCTGTGTACTTGCTGCCCTCTCATTTGGGTACTGCAGCTGTGTGCCTGCTGATGCACAGCAGCTTGAGCTGACTAGTTTCATCTTTGATCAACTAAGTAGCAACTAAGTAGTCATCAAACCTCAGCAGGTACAGCAAAGTTAATGGAGGGGAAGGATACTGATCGTCTTTGATGCAGGCATATTCAGGAAAATTTCCTTTGCATGAAGAATGAGGAATGAAACCTTGTAACACCTGTAGCAATTTCCTTGATGCCAGTTTGTATGTGATTGACATTATGGACAGCAGGCAATTAGTGTTGTGCAAGTCTTTTCTATCTATGTAATGAATGGCCTTAAGAAACATTCAGTTGTTCTTTCTTCCAGAAGAGATAGAATCTCACTTCCAACCTGAATGGCAAGCAGGGAACCTAGGGTCATGTTTGGAGAATTCATGGGAGGAGCAGCTATTGGAACAACAGGATCATTTGGAAAAGGAAATGGAGGAAGCAAAGAAGATGATTTCAGGTTTGCAGGTAATAGATATTCTTCTCAGACAGCTTTTCGGTACGCACTCATTTTCTTTCCTTCAGCTGTAGCTGGAGTGTAAATTATCTTGCATCTGAGTCTGGAACTTGAGAGCTGAGGAAGAGTCGTGGCCCAGGGAGGTCTCCTGGGGCAGTTGTCAGGAAGTCAGTTGGTTAGTGGGGATGGTGGCTCTGTGTCTCTGACCTCTGTATGCTATTGCCATGCAAAGCAGATACATTACCATGCAGAATGGTAAAGATGCAGTAGTGTTTTCCCATGGGCTGAGGTTCCCATTCTTCACCAGAGCACTTATCAGCCTGCAGGTTTTGTTAGCAGTCTGGAAGAATAGAGCGGTCTTTCTGTGACTTGTGATCAGAAGTAATGCAGAGAGGCAAGAAATGTTGAGAAATCAATGAAGATTCACAGGCTGGTCAAGGGGCACATAGGTGTGCATCAGTCTTTCAGTGAACTGGGCTGAACTATAATGTTTAGCACACCCCTCTTCAGCCAATGACCATTTATTTGGGGGACCTTTTTCTCACTGCCCTTTTCCAGTCCCTTGGTGACCAAATGACCCTCAGCCCAATATGTTTGTGTGATTCTGTGTGGGGAATAGAGCCCCTGTTCCATATGGTAAAGACCCTGAACTCTCTCGGAATATTCCTTTCTGTTTGTGCTGGGAACCATCCTGGCTTTGAATTGTAAATATTTATGTGCCAGTAAACAAAGCAGAGATTGTCTGAGAAGCATAGGCAGCCGGGAGGGGCTTTCCCTGTGGACAATAGGCAGGACACAAAAGGCTCCAAAAGAAAATATATGCTCATGCACTGGTAAAATCCGGTTGCATTATGTGCCCACTGGGAGCAGGGAGAGACAGCGCAGGAAGGACTGGCACGTCCAGTTCTTCCATCCCTGGCCCCATGTCTCAGGAGTGAGGGTGAGCAGCTGGCACTGCTGCTCCCTTATCATCTAGGAGTAGGAAGAGGCAGCTGATATTGCTAGCCAAGAAATTGATTTAATTGATTATTCTCCCCCCGCCCCGTGCAGCATTTTAGAGCTGCCAGTTCATTAAAGTTTGACTGAGATACAGGGGCCTGATCTATGCATGCCCCATAAGGAGCTAAAACCACAACAGTTTTTTATGTTCTTATGTGACTCTTGCTTCAATGTCCTGCTGGGCAGACTTTGGGTTGCACTCAGGGAATGGTTTCCCTAAGAGCCTTTGCATTAACTGAATGCAGATTGCTGGCTGTTTGCTATTCAGCAGCAGTTGCAGCACTCAGGGGGAAGATTCTGTCAGCAGGCAGAACCTTGAGTCTTTTGGAGCTGGACTGGAGTATTGCTGCAAATTTTTGTTTGTAGCTATAGAATTTAAATAAAGTAGAAAAGTAATTTAAGGGGAAAAAAAAAAGGCATTACTTTAAATTGTTGACTCTTGCAACATCCTGGCACGTACCCGTATGTCTTTGAGTCCTAGAAGCTTGGGACAGAAAGGTCAATGTAAAAAACACCAACTAGAGTAAACCAGTCCTGCCAGTCACACTTCCTACAGTACAGGATTATCTATCCTTAAGGCTGGATTCAGTTTACTATGGAGATTGTGGCGTCTTCCCATAGACATGGCCTACTTGGATCTGCTTATGGAGTTAATGCTGTGCTTCTAGAAACTGTTGATATGTCCGACTGTTAGCCAGGTCTGTAGTTAACCTGTTTTTCCTTTAAAAACCTCTGAAGAGTTTTTTTTTTTTTTTTTTTTTTTTTTCCTTCATCCTCTCAGGCTTTACTGCTCAATGGCTCTTTACCTGAGGATGAGCAGGAAGGGTCCTTTAAACTTTGTGAACATGGAGCCTGCCCAGAAGAGCAGCTGGTGAGCACACTGTTGTACTTAGGTTTCTCTAACTGAGCAGCTCTAGGTAATATTCTGCCACAGGCAGGTGTTTTACACAGTAATAATCATGGGTTTTTGTGTTCAGATCATAATCCGAAGTCGTCTGGACCAGAGTGTGGAAGAAAATCAAGACCTAAAGGTTAGAGGAATTGATTTTCTTTTTTTCTCTCACACCTATAATAACAGGGGCTTAAGGAGCTGCTTATTTGATTTGCGTGTGGGAAAAGGAGAACACAGGCATGGGTTGAATCTGAACAGGTGAAAAGATGCAATTTAATCAAATTCTTTTGGATTTACAGAAGGAGCTGTTGAAATACAAACAAGAAGCTCGAAACCTACAGGGGATAAAGGTAAGGAAAGGGACACTTCATCAAATATATAAACATTAAAGCTCTGGAGTTTGCTGCAGCCCAGGAGTAGGGCAGTCAGCAATCATACATTTCTGTGGAATCCAAGAGAATGGAAGGAGCTGTATTAGGGCAGTTGGAGGAAGGGTATTCTATGCTCTGTTTCTGGTTCTTGGGAGAGACTGCAGTTAAAGTCACTAGGAGTGAGGCGTCCTGGGTTCTGTTTCTGTCTTCAGGGTTGGAGTAGGCGCAGTAGGATCAGCCAAACAAACTCTTGACAAGAGGGAGTATCCTTGTCCTCTTCAGCCGCAGCATTCTTCACCTTTTTGGCTTGTTTTGCTCAGTTTCTCCCTTTAGAGTTATGAACACTCATAATCTGCTCCTAAGCAGAGGTATTTTAGAGCTGCCTGTCAGCTTTCTGTGAAGGAAGACAGCAGCACCTATCCAAGGTGGAGCTCTCAGTTTCTGGGCAATTTCTAACTGAGTTAGGAATTACAGAATTAGTACTGACTGTGGCCTCTTCAGAGAGGATTTCATTGCATAATTAGATCATGCTGAGAATTTGTTTCCTTGTGTCCCTCCCTGACATTGGCCTCTTACTACCCTCTGGCTGCTGCAGTTGTGTGGCTGGAGAAACTAGCTGTAGGCTGCTGTACACACCCTCCAAAGACACTGCTGTTTTCTTCCATAAGGGAGAATTGTCAGGACACTTCTGAAGCAGAAACTTCAGGAAGAAGCAATCACTCCGTCACAAACATCTAAACCGTTAGCAGGGAAATTGTCACTGGGCGAGAGCAAGGCAGAAGGGCTCTGAGAGGCTGTTGGAGCAGATGTCTGTATGTCTTCTGCTCTCTCAGGCCTTTGACAACATTTGAGTCTAGCCTGTAAGGCCTAGATCACATCTAGATCACTTCCCATGGAAAGGTCTCTGCCTTTGTCTTGCACTTACCCATCAATGTCTTTTCATAGGATGCTCTACAGCAGAGGCTGGCTCAACAGGATGCTTCAGTTCTTCAGCTAAAGCAGGAACTGCTGAGAGCAAACATGGACAGGGAAGAGTTGCACAATCAGAATGTGAGTCACTATGCTGCTGCTGAGATTATTTTAGAAAGAAAGAGCTTGGCAGCCCTGGGAATTCCAGCAGCCAAAGGATGGGGTTTGTGGTTGCAGCATAGCTTTTTAGGTCATGGGATAGTGAAAGACCAGTCAAAGGTCTGTGCAGTAAACACTGCAGACTCTACTAGCCAGCTGTGGAGTTCCCCATTCCTCACCCCCCACTTCCTGTACTCAAAGGCCTTTGGCTGAAACAAGGAGACTCCCATGATGTTTTCAGTGCAGTTGCACTGTTCCTTCCTTATACCGCTCCCTGCACTCACAAGTAGCACGTTGACAGGTGGAGCTCCAACATGGTGTCTGCCTGAAGACAGAAGTGCCCTGTTCAAAAGCTTGCTGCCCTGGAAAGCAGTCTAGCTTCTTCAAACCCTGCCTCCTGTTAGCACAAGGCACAAAGAGCTTGTTGCTAACTCTTTAGGAATATACACTTCACACCTAATTGGTTTTTCTTCAGGTTGATCTTCAGAGGAAGGTAGAAGAGAGAAACAGGCTGCTGGCAGAATACAAAGTAATGGAACCTCTCTCTTTACTGGGGGCTTTGCTGGGGACGGTATCTGGTGGTTCTCCTGTGAATGTGACTGCTCTCTCCCTGGCAGCCTTGTGGAATGGCACTGTGGGCAGTGAATAAGTTGCAATAGCCATGCATGTTTGCTATGAGAAGGAGGGATCAGATAATTCTTGTGTTCCTCCCCAAACTCATCTTCATAGTGTATCTTTCATTGTCTTGCTATTGGCTTGCTGAATGTTTGATGTGCAGAAGCCAGGTTAGAGTCTGTCACTTGGATGCCTACTGATCCCTCATCATTCTGTTTTCTCTGCATCAGTTGTCTGGCCTCAGTCATGGACCTTGACTGGCCAGGGGGGCTCTAGGTAACCTTTTCAAACAAGGCTTTGATACTCAGATCTAACATCTAGCTAAAAGGATACAGACTGTGTAGGTCAAGCTATAGAGTACATATTCCTGCCATAATGATGATTGTGAGCCTTACCACGCTTTGATTCCCGTTACAGAAGGAACTGGGCCAGAAGGACCGACATTTACAGCAGCATCAAACCAAACTGGATGAAATGCTTAGGCAACTTTCTGAGGCCAGTTACCAGCAGGTGTGGAGCCAGGTGGGCTGCTGATATCCTAAGAGCTGGTACTTTCCCTCTGTGGCTCATTTTGTGCTGGTTCTTCTGTTCCTTTTACAGGTGGATTTGGAGTGGGAGCTGGAACACAAAGAGGCTCTGCTAGCTCACTGCATGAAGAGAGAAGCTGAAGAGGTATGGGAAGCAGAAGCTTTGGTCGACACATCAGACTGTTGGACTAGTATTTGCATTCAGCACTCTCTAGCTGCCTGTCTTCAGAAATCATATCCATCCCAGAGAGGCCAAGCTCAATATAGTCTAATTGACTGTGCCCTAAGCAAGGCAGGCTTACTCCCACAAAGCATCCATCTTACCACAGCTCTCAGCAGTGAGCTCTCTGGCATAGCTTCTAGTGTCAAAATCATAAGGGAACAATGAGGAGAGCACAGGATTAAGTGAAATCCTGGATTCTATCTCCAACTCTAATGCAGGCTAGCAGCTAGGCCAGGACTTACCTTCTTATCTCCTCCTCTTCCTGGTGACACAGCTATTGAGAACTTGGAACTGTTTTGGTGGAAAGAACACCAGCTCCAGTATCTGTCAGTGCCTGCACAGTCTAGAGTTTATAAGAGTCCTCTGAGGCAGTAACAAGGTATTTCCTGTATCTGCCTGTGTTTCCTCACCCACACGTGAGAAACCGCACTTATGCTCTGGCCTATAGGACTGTCTCCACACTCCTTAAGTGAATGCATTTACCTACTAGAAAGTAAATAAATCTTTTTCATGCCCTCTCATCGCTTTGAAGTTGGCAAACTGAGACCTATAGGGAATTCCTAACACTTGTATTCCTGGCATCACATGCATCTTCCACTGAACAGGTGATGGCATATAGCAGTCGCAATGCTCAGAGCAATGGCTTCCTTCAGACAGCAGGAAAAGGAGCTGCTCCCACAGCCCACCAAGGGGTAAGTGTATGGAGGGATGTTTTCCCAGCCAGATTGAGGTGAGGGCTCCACGTGTCCTGGAATCTGTTAAGGGCTATTTCTCCTTTCTAAGGCCTGTGGCTTTAGATGGGAAGAAAGCAGCCTGGAGATAATCTGATTAGCTTTTGGTCTCTTGGCAAGACAAATGACTTGCAGCTCGTTCGTGATGCACTTCGTAGCCTGAGGAACAGTTTCAGTGGCCACGATCCACAGCACCACACTATTGACAGCCTGGAGCAGGGCATATCGAGTCTGATGGAACGGTTACACCGCATGGAGACACAGAAGAGGCAAGAGAGAAGGGTAAAGGTTTCCTACTGCTTGCTTCTTAATTTCTGCCCTTCACACAGAACCTTGAACTAAACTACCACTTCCCAACTGGGAAGTAATACTTCATTTTCACTATTTTGGTTTCACATCCTAGATCCGGGGGAAGTCGCCGGCAAGCAGAGCAACAAATGAGTGTAGAGACTCCTGGCCTCCAAACTCCAGTAAGTGTCTTTCAGTTCCTCTTCTTCCTGAATTCATTCCTCAGTTTTCCTGGGCAAAGTCTGGGATGCAGCATCTCCTTGGGAATCTGCCACCTGTTCTGCCCTTCACCAAAGCTCACTATCCTCACTTTGGCTGCTTGGTGTTCAGGCAAAGGAAGGAGATTAGAGACCGTCTATAGCAGCTTTTTTGTGAAGCACCATTACGCTGTGAAATGTCTGAACCAGTTGGGTAGTACTGCAGTAGAAATAATTACCCATGGGATGAGCTGGAAATGTAATGTTATTTCATCTTTCCTGCTGGTTTGCACCATCTAGTGGACGCATAACTGTACAGATTTTTCTCTTCTTGCTTCCCCCACAGTGTCTGGCTCCTTTCATGTATGTGGAATAGCACAGTTTCTGACATCATGTTTTGTGGCTTCAGCTGCAGCAGCTCCACATTTGCTTTTCATTGTAAAGGCTGTTTGTTTCAAGCTTTGGTTATAAGTATTTCCTGGGAAGTCTGTGAGGGAAGCTGTAGAGCTTTCCAGGTACTGGGGAAAGGCAGAGGCCATCTTTTAGCTGCATTGCAGCATCCAGCAACAGGGTAGCCTGCATGTACAGGATGTGGAGAAAAGCAGGAGAGAATCACAGAATCGCCAAGGTTGGAAAAGATCATCCAGTCCAACCATCCACCTATCACCAATAGTACTCAGTAAACCATGTCCCTCAATACAAAATCCAACCGTTCCTTGAACACCTCCAGGGTCGGTGACTCCACCGCCTTCCTGGGCAGCCCATTCCAGTGTTTGACCACTTTCAGAAAAGCAGTATTTCCTAACGTCCAGCCTGAATCTCCCCTGGTGCAACTTGAAGCCATTTCCTCCAGTCCTATCACTGTTACATGAGAGAAGAGGCCAACCCCCAGCTCACCACAACCTCCCTTCAGGTAGTTACAGAGAGCAATGAGGTCTCCCCTGAGCCTCCTCTTCTCCAGACTGAACACTCCCGGCTCCTTCAGCCACTCCTCATCAGCCCTGTGTTTCAGACCCCTCACAGCTTTGTTGCCCTTCTTTGAACCCACTCCAGGGCCTCAATGTCTTTCTTGCAGTGAGGGGCCCAAAACTGGACACAGTACTCGAGGTGTGGCCTCACCAGAGCTGAGTAGAGGGGAAAGACAGATACTCAGAAGTCTGAAGGGGAGCCTGGGGAGGATTTGTTGGGTTCTCCCTGCTCTCCTATAAACTGCAGATTTTAGGGTCTCTGCATGTGTACTGTACCTCTCCCTTTCTCATTAAGCCTCAGCAGGCTTCATCCCCTGCCCTGCAGCAGGAAAATTGAGTTTTGTGGCCATAAACTTAAAATCTCTCAGGTATAAAGAGTTCTAAGAGGTGGCTCCAAAAATTTGTTAGAAAACCTATAACTTGGTGTCCGTTCTGCTTTCTGCGTGCTGAGAGTTAAAATTGTAGAGTTCCTCAGTGTGAAGCTTCAGCTATCAGCACAGCACACTGAAAGGGCAGGGGAAACTAGGCAATATCCAGAGGGGAGAGAAACACAAATGAGCAAAGAAAAATATGTGCACAAACACTCATCCTGAGCAAGCTGAATGGACAGATGGGGAGGAAATAGGTAACCTTTTCCTTTAATGATGGTGATCAATCAGACCATCCTGCTCTATGCATCTGCAAGTGAAGGCAAGTGGTGCTGTCGTTTGCCTAGACAGTAGGATGGATTACACTCCAGTACCTTCTCTTCCAGAAGGGTTTTCCTGTCATTGCATGTAGAGTAGGTGGTAAGCAGCAAGCTCCTCAATAGGTAGAATAGGAATCCTGGAAGGCATTGGTAGGAAAATCTTATAAGCTGACACATTTGAATTTGTTGTTACCTTAAAATCCAAAGCTTTTCATTAAGCAGAGGAATACCTGGTCCTTCTCAGGGATAGCCACTTCTGTAAGAATCTCATCCCACCTGGAGATTCTTTGTTCCTGATGGCAAGTTTGATGCTGAGAGCATCTCTTGTCTCCTGTTGTGGTGTGAGACAGGTTGTTCTCCAATTATTGTGCTCTGGGTTCTTTTCCTTGCAGAACTGCCTCATTCTCACAGCACACCTGTGATGAGTACCAGTGCCTGCACCAAAGTGTTGTACTTCACTGACCGCTCCCTCACACCTTTCATGGTCAACATACCAAAGAGGTGAGATTTAGTTTTGCCTTGCTTTGATTTGGGAGGTACTTGTTTCCTTGAGAACATTAGTCTGATCTCTTCTGGGTATGGTCACCACTAGCACAGGTTCCCTTTAACTTAGGCACTGGATTTTATACCACTGACTGAAAGCAGTCCCCTAGCTGATATGTTTGTTTTAGAACCCTAGGAAATTTTTTGTTTTTTAATTAACTTCAAAGAGAAGGCATCCAAACAGTTCTGTTCTGGCATATAGCACAGGACTCCTGTGCCAAAAAACACATCAATCAGTGCGAATGGGAAAGCGAGAAAGGCAGTTTCGAGGTGGTTCCTAGAAAATTTGGAGGAAATTCTTCCTCTGAAGAGGACCTTGGGGTTGACAGGAGTGTTCCTGGAGGGGCACGCTCTTCACATCCCTGTGGCTTATGTTCTGAGAGCTTAGCCTGACTTGTGCTTGTGACCCTGCATGCCATACAATAACACTTGAGATGAAGCCTGTCCAGGGTACTAAGGGTAGTGTTGGATTCTTTTTGCAGGTTAGGGGAAGTGACTCTGAAGGATTTTAAGGTAGCTATTGATCGTGAAGGAACCCACCGGTACCACTTCAAAGCCCTGGATCCAGAGTTTGGCACAGTCAAAGAGGAGGTAGGTGTGCAATTTCGCTGTTGGCCGTTGCTGGGTTCAGTGTTGTGACACAGCCCTGGAGACCTTGCTCACATCACTTCTAAACTAAAACAATCTTTGTGTCTCCAAACAGACAGCCAGGTTCCACAATTGTAGGTTAAGCTCCTTCTTCTGAGAAGCTAAAAATGAGATGGTTTTTATCCTCAGCCAGAGCAATGATACAAACGTGACTGCTTGTCTGGGGTTTCCAGAGCCCTATAGGCAAAGGCTATTGGCAAAACACAGGCTACGCTTCTGGCTCTTACAGTGGCTTTATGAAATCTGTTGCAACATTTATTTTAAAAACATCCTCCTACGTCATTTTAAAGGTCTTTCAGAGGAGCTGTGTTTATCTTATCTGTGTGCATCTTTTCCTTTGTGTGCTGAATTATACCTGTTTGAGCTTAAGCTGGTGTTGGTATGGATTGGATTCATTAAAGGTTATTCAGGGTAGTTCCTGTTTCACAAATTGATGAAGACAAGTGCAGAGGGCTACCTTCCCTTGGGAAGGGTCAGCTGACTATTTAGCCATTCTGCAGAAACAGATGGGAATTGTGTTCTGATGGATAAGAGATGTGTTTCCTGTGTTTATTTCACTTTTTCTGATTAAAAAATAGTAATGACTGTTAAGGTTGAAGAAGGAGCCAGATCTGGTTTTCAACTTAAAATCTGAAAACATTGAGATGTGTCAACGTTGGGTGAGGTGCGTGTTATGTGAGCTGTGTTGTAGAATTGTAACTTGGAAACTTGGATCTCTGACTTGATGCCTGCCTCTAATGCTATTCACATGTGGGAGAGCAGTGACCAGACTTCAGATGTGACTGGACTCTTCTTTCATAGGTATTCCATGATGATGACATCATTCCTGGATGGGAGGGGAAAATTGTGGCCTGGGTGGAAGAAGACCATGGGGAGAATTAATCAAGCTTTTAGGTCTTGTCACTATGGAAACCTGTGACTGGCTGCTGAGCTCAGAGAGTGACCAAAAAGCATGTGTGCTGGAAGGAGTCCAACGCAAGCTGCCAAGAGAAAGGGCTTCTCTGCAAACAGCGGGTAATGCACGTTGTGTGCACGGACGGCTGGCATGGACACCTGGCTTTCTGTGGCCAAATACAGACAGCGTTGTGGGACTGAAACAGTTATCTGTGGGAAAGAAACACCTTGCTTTTTCCTGTCAACTAAACCCTAACGGCCTTAATGATGCATTTTTCCTTTCCCTTGCTTCTCAATTCCTGCTGTATGTGCTGCAGTCTGTGAGCTGGGCATCTCAATCTGGTTTGTTTTACACAGTACTGCATAAATCTACTCTGATGGCAAAAATGTGAAGCTTTGCCTTTGTGAGTCTGAAGAAACAGCTAGATTGTGCAAGCAGAAGGTTTGACCAGCTTTGGTCTTGAACGTGCATGTGTTGCAGGAGCAGAGTGAACTTTGTGGACAGTCAGACTCAGCAGACCTGGGGAAGGAAGACAGTCTTCTGGAGGTTTTATGCATGATCTGAAGCAAAGATCACCAGCTTGGCAAAGCTCCCTTTCTGCCAAATTCAGGCTTCTGGTTCCTAGCCTTGCTTCTCCCATTTGTCCTCCAAAGATGTACTTCCGAGGTCCTCTGGGTTTGTTTTGTTGCCATGGGGACTGTGGGATCTTGGTACTTAACTTCTCTGGTGAAAGTTTCCGTTTTGGGAATCAGCTGCTTCCCCAAGGTACTCTTAGCCCCTCCCCCCTCCTTGTTAAACCCCTCTCTGCACTCCTGCTGCCTCCTCTGTTATCGTAGCAACTGATTGTCACCTCCTGTGCACAGGCATCACTATGCTACTGTCTGCTGGTTGCTAGAGCCACCAAACATCAATACTCTTATAAGAAGTCCTGTCAGTAGCACCATTTCCTTGCTATGCCTATTGCTGGGCTTTCTGGAGGAGCAAGGAATTGAACAGTTGATTGAGAGGATCTGAGCCCTGAGATCCCTGAGGCTCTGTGGGGTTTGTTTTGCTTTTTGTTCATTCTGTTTTTCCCCTGCTTTGCCTGCCTCTGTCCTCCTGCTGCCTGTCAGCTGTACTTGCACAGCACTGGCTCTGGTCTGCAGCAGACACTGTTGATTTAAAAGTTCAAAAGGCAAGTCAAGGCTCTGCTCATCCTCAGTCCATGTGGCCCTTTCATGGGCTGCCCGCATGTCTGTACCGTGCATGAGGCTAGGAGGGGGTGAACCTGGTTTTACTGTTTTATATTAACGTGTCCTTTTGTAAATATGTTACTGTTCGGAATTATTTTGTACCAGTTTACATTGTCTGAGGACTGTGGATATTTTTATACCAGTGCAAGTGCTTTCTGTATATTTCTGCACGCATTATACGGTGTTTTACTCTCTAGTGGATGCTGAGATGTTTTGTATGGTCTTCTGTTCACACAACACTGGGTTTGACTTTATTTTACTTTGGAGATCCAACTAGTTCCTATTGGATTTTATGTTTTGCCAGCTTATACAGGCAGTAAGAACGCTATTTCTTCTTTCACTGCTTCACTGTCCAGGAAAGAGCTCAAGGATTTCACAAGGCCCTGTGCCAGTCTGGCACAAGATGGCACGCCTGTATGATTTGTTGTGTGACTTTTTCTTTACAGACAGAGGCTAATATCAGTAGGAGACCTCATCAGTGGGCAAGTTCATCGGTGGGTGCAGGGCAGGGGAACCCATCTCGCTTGGAAAAGAAGGATTTGCTTCCTCCCTGGAAATAGTTTTCTGTTGCATGATCTTCAGTGGGTTGTTAAGGACAGTGTGGGGTTGTTATATTGGAACCAATTGTTGTATTTCAATTGCAGGCTTTTTTTCTCAAGTGTTTCTTCAGTTTCTGCTCACTGATTCTATTTCAGCAAGAGCCACACATTCAGGATTTTATGGAGACAGTTTTCAAGGTCTGTAGTTGCCAGTTCCAGTGGCCAGTGCTGTTTGGTGCTGTTATCAGAGCTTCTAATGGACACCTTGCCTTTTTCCTACGGGAAAAGACAGATGCTAGCTGATACAGGAGGCGGTCGGGAGTCTCAGGCTTGTTCTTAGGGCAGTTCAGGTGACACCTTGTGGGCACACATAGCATGCTTACTGAAACTCAAATTTGGCCAAATGCTTTCCAGAGCAACAAGGAGCTTCGTACTTGAGAAGGAGGAAGACTGAAGACTGTACCTTTAATCAGTACTGACATCACACGTAAGCTGGGACAAAACAGGTGTTACCTGAGACAGAACTGATGCACTGCTCTGTTCTCGAGCTCCTGGATGTGGCTCCCTGTGTTCGCAGAGCTGGCACTGAAGCAGAAGCCCCATTTTGCCACGCTCCCCTCAGCAGCGCTGCACTCACAGGCTGCTTGTGTTCAGCTTTGTGCCATGGCTCTGCAGCCCTCCCCAGCCGTTTACTGATGTTTGCTGATTTATAAGGAGTTTGGAAGTGGTAATAAAGGGGCAGAGGAAAGGGGGAAAGGCCTCTGTGGGCTGCTGCTCCTCGTTGGTAACAGCAGCAGCTGTTGTGCCGATGTGGAATTTGCTGCAGTAACTTCAGCAGGTTTATTATACCGCACGTACAGCAGGAATTCCATTCTGTTGGCTGGAATTCGTGTTTATTTCTGCCCGTCTGCCAACTTACTCACCTACCCCTATACTTTTGAACTGACGCAGTGACGCGATCTATGCTAAATTATATTTTTGTAGAAGCTCAGGACGTGGCGCTCGCCATTTCCTACGCGACCCGCGTTATCGCCGCAAGGACGGCGCTGCTTCCCAGCGCATGCGCACATCGCGCCGCCCCCCCATCCCCCACCCCGTCCGCGCTTTACGGCAGCGCAGCAGCGTCGTGCGAGCCGTGCGGCGCCGCGCCCGGACGGAGGAGGTCACCGAGCGGCGGCGGTGCCGCGGCGGCAGCTCCGGCTCCAGGATGTGGCGGGTGTTGTGGCGGCGCGTGGCTCCGGGGGCAGCGGGGTTGGCGCGGGGCTGCCGAGCGTTCGGCGCCGCCTCCGGGATCGGTCGCGCCGCGGCGGGGGGCGGCGGGGCTCCGGGCCGCGGTCTGGCACGAAGGCGCGGCGAACCGCTGCCGCCTCCCTCCTGGCCCCGCTTCGTGCCGTGCCGCCGCTGCAGCCTGCCGGCGCACCAGAAGGTGAGAACCGCCCGCCCCCGGGCCGCCTCGCCCCGCTCGGGGTCGCTTCCCAGGAGCCGCGGGCCTCGATCCCTCCCGCCCGCGCTCCCCGAGCCCCGCCGCCGCCGGCCGCGCCTCCCGCGGCTCCCTCGCTCGGCCCCGTCCCGCCCCGCCGGGGTGGCAGCCGGGCTCTCCCTGCTGTCCCGCCCTGCCCCGGCTCCCCGCTGCCGGTGCCGCTCGTGCCCTGACGCCGCCCCTCCCCCCGCAGGTGGCTCTGCCGGCGCTGTCCCCCACCATGCAGATGGGCACCATCGCGCGCTGGGAGAAAAAGGAGGGCGACAAGATCGGTGAGGGGGATCTCATCGCAGAGGTACGCTGAGGGCCTTTGCTGCTGTGCTCTCGGTTCTGCCACTGCCCAGCCTCGCCTGAGCACGTTTTCAAGTTCTCTCCTATGAGAGCGGTGAGGTGCTGCTGAGAGGCTGTGGATGCCCCGTCCGTCCCTGGAGGTTGGATGGGGCCCTGGGCAGCCTGGTCTGTGTTAAATGTGGAGGTTGGTGGCCCTGCATGCGGCAGGGGGTTGGAGCTTTGTGATCCTTGTGGTCCCTTCTAGCCTTGTCCATTCTATGGTTCTTCCAGGACTGGTTGCTGGATTTGGTCTTTCTGAGCAGGAGGAGCACTCGCCCTTCTGAGAGGCATCCTCTCCCCAGCTGGCGATTTGTGCTTTGTGCTCCCTCACCCTACGCTGCCGTGCTGGAGGGCTTGGAGCTCACTGGTATTTCCCTTTCCATAATGTTGTCCTGTTTGCTCTCTCAAAGGTGGAAACAGACAAAGCAACAGTTGGCTTTGAGAGTTTGGAGGAATGCTACTTGGCCAAAATTCTGGTACCAGAGGGAACAAGAGATGTTCCTATTGGGGCCATAATATGTATCACAGTAGAAAAGTATGTATTTTCCTAACCCTTTATTGAATTTTCTCTTTTGGGGCTTTGTGGGTGCCCTGTGTTAAAGGCCATGGCGATTTCATCGGACTGATTTTTTTGTTTGGTTGTTTTTAGGCCTGAACATGTTGATGCCTTTAAAAATTACACTCTGGATTCTGCAGCATCTGCTCCCCCTGCAGCCTCAGTGCCTCCCCCTCCAGCTGCAGCACCCTCACCGCCACCTCCGCCTTCTCCTCAGGCTCCTGGCAGCTCTTATCCTCCTCACATGCAGGTAAGAAAGCATTGTTAACCATCTAAGGTTTGTTGCACACTTCTTTTTTTTGGCATCATTTGCTGTAGGATGTTTTATCATAAAAACTGTCAGGAACTGTCAGGAGAGCATTAGCTGTTACAGGACTGCACGGCTCTCAGAGTGGTGCATGCTTAAAGCAGCTATTTGGGGTGGTCCCAGAAAGTTTTCTTATTACTATGATATTTTTTTTTTATCCCAGCTGCTAGTAGGATATGCTTGTTTCTCCTGGTTACTTCAGCAAACGAGAAAGAAATTGCTACATTCCTATGGTTTGGACAGCTCTGATACAAAAAAGACCTTGTACTTAGTGTGAATGAACCCCGAGGGCTCTGCTCAGATCTCAGCAGAACCCAGAAGTGTGAGATATTCCAAACATGCCACATGTGTTTGTGAGCAGCTGAAAATGAGCTGTATTTGTGGATAATCTGTTTGCTTAGGTACTGAAGTGTGCATCCATTGTTGTTCTACCTGAGCATTTGTAGCACGGTAGTTCTGTGATGTTAATTTGAAACACAAGGTGTAAAATACCTCCTTTCACAGCTAAGGTACATGGAAGCTGGTTTGTCTGAGATGTTATGAAAAGTTTGTAAATGAACTGGGTTTCTTGATCTGACTTAACTCCACCTACTTAACTTGGTTAATTGGTTTATTTGTCCAGTTCTGTTCTAAAGCTGTTATATGTGCTGTGTTTGTTGTACACAGTACGTGTCTAAACCTACAGCACATTTAAGCACTTGGTGGAAGACAAGTCTGTATAGCTGTTACAGGAACCAGGCAAGTTTGTCAGAGACAAAGTGACTTGCTGAAGCCTTCCTTTGAGCCTTACAGACAGCAGCTGCCTGCTAGTGAATTGGGTACCTAGATTTCTTCGTTTTTGCTTTTGCTTGTTTTCTTGCCTTGACAAAAGAAGCCAAACTTCTGTAATGGAATCAGATCTAAGAGTGTGTTAAAGGTTGGCTGCTTCTTTAGGTTGGCGTCATTTAGTCAAGAGCTCTCAACTATGTCCCTGCTCCTTTTGAGTCACCAAATCTGATGCACTTGTATTCTGGCTTACAGGTTGCTCTGCCTGCTCTGTCACCCACCATGACAATGGGCACAGTGCAGAGGTGGGAAAAGAAGGTCGGGGAGAAACTGAATGAGGGAGACTTACTAGCAGAAATCGAGACAGATAAAGCCACAATAGGTGAGTCAACTCCGAAGCCAAGAACGGATGAGGGAGGATCTAGAGGAGCCTCTGTGCCAGCTGTTCCCTGGCTGCTCAGGGCATGAAAAAAGGGCAGTTAAAAAGTATCTTGTGCTGCTGGAGAGAGAACCACTGGAGCTCCCAGAAATAACTCCTTCCCCATCAATCCACAGTAGGAGTGTACAGTGCACAGAGATGTTTCCTGCCTTTTACACTGAAAAGAATTTTTTGTCTACTAAATACAGGACAGCTTTAGTTACTTAATCTTTCAGAGTTACCATTTGGTGCGACAGGCACCAAAAGAATTTTGTTTATTTTTCCTTCAGGCTTTGAAGTGCAGGAGGAAGGCTACCTGGCAAAAATATTGGTGCCTGAAGGAACAAGAGATGTGCCATTAGGAACAACCCTCTGCATCATTGTGGAGAAGGAGTCTGATATTCCTGCTTTTGCTGACTACCGAGAGACTGCAGTAACTGATATGAAGGCACAAGTTCCTCCTCCTCCTCCTCCTCCCCCTCCTTCACCAGTAAGGACCCTTCTTAGGCAGGGAGAGAAGTTACGGGGACGATTAAGAGTGACTGAACTGTGGTGCTGGTTAGACTGTATGAAGCCCTGACTCCAGTAATGTTTATGATCCTGTGAGTGCAAGGCTAGCAGGTGCATTCGTGATAGAGATCACTTCTTGGGTTGGCCCTCCAAAAACTGGAACAGCAGTTATGAGTGCTTCTTGACCTATTGCTCTTACCAGTTTGATGCCTCCCTGAAAATTAGGAGCATACATTGCATTATTTCACTGTTTCGGTGTAAAATTAAATAGGTTGGTTGATGTCCTGCACTGGAAGTTTCTGCTTTGATTTCTAGTGCTAGGAAACTGCTCTGAATCCTTTCAGATTACAGATTATTTCTGTTATTCCCTTGACTGGTAATGAGATAGTCCTGTTCTTTGATTGCACTGAAGTGAAACCTTCAAGACTTTTGCAAAACAGTCGTGGAACTAATGGCTGTGTTTGTTCTGTTAAGGTGGCGGCAGCTCCCGCTGCTGCTGCTGCTCCTCCCCCGCCTGCTGCTCCTCCAACTCCAGCAGTCGCAGCACCTGGGCCGCCTCCCCGGAAGGGAAGGATCCTGGTTAGTCCCCTAGCAAAGAAACTGGCGGCAGAAAAAGGAATTGATCTTGCCCAAGTGAAAGGTAAGGTGCTCTCACTGTCCTGAGGTGTTTGTCCCTCTAGCTACATATTTGCCTGTTCTTTGCTTTTTTCCCTGCTGGGGACATTCAGCTGTGCAGCTGTCCCCACCGATCTCTGTTGAACAAAACCTCCTTGAGACGCAAAGCCCTTTTGCAACTAATCCTCTTACATTTTTCTTTGACACCCTTAGGTACTGGACCAGATGGTAGAATCACAAAGAAAGATGTGGAGTCTTTTGTGCCACCACGGGTTGCCCCAGTGAGTAGACTTGAGGTCACTGAGGATGGGTGCACAGAGGCAGGATTTACCATTTTAGGAACTTCATCGCTGTGTGCCTCAGTGTCGTGTTTCAAAATCACTCAAGTACTACACTTAATAATCAGTGGTAGGGTTTGGCACGAACTTGGTTGTCAGCAGAGATTGAGTCAGTGTCTATTGCTCTCAAGCAAGAGACAGCATGTCCTCAGTGCTTGCCTTACCTACTGAGCTACTCTGCAATTGATACCTGGATTGTGCCATGAACAGTGCTGTCCTCCTCTGGTTGCAGGCTCCGGCAGTGGAAGCAGTTCCTGCAGCTGCTGCAGTTGCAGCAGCACCAGTGGGGACCTTCACAGATATCCCGATCAGCAACATTCGGAGGGTGAGAACGTTCTTGCCATTCCTGGCACCGTGATTTACAATCAGGAGTTTTCTGAATTTGTTCATTTTCATCTCCTCTGTTGTGTGCCTACAGGTCATTGCTCAGCGGTTGATGCAGTCTAAACAAACAATACCTCACTACTACCTTTCTGTTGATGTAAACATGGGAGAAGTACTGGTGCTACGAAAAGAACTCAATCAGGTGAAGTATTTGGGGAGCTGTGGTGAGATAGCTGAAGCTAGGAGATATGGTGAAGCTGCGTTCTGTCACGGGTTTCCCCACCCTGGTTTTGGTGATATGCCAGTTTGGCTTGGGGAAAAATAGTCCTTTCAGTGTCTCACCTACGTGCTGTAGATCAGTTTTGGACCGTCAGTGACAGGAGAACTTTTACTGAGGAGCAGTGCACTGACATCGAACTTCCCTGAGAGGGCCGCTTTGTACTCTGTGTGCTGGTGTTCTGTTCTTTCAGATGAAAAGTAGGGAAAAAGATAAGACAAAAAAGGGTAAAAATTTCAAGCAAAATTATGTTAATTCTAAGCCAAGATTGGGGAAAAATAGTCACCGAAAATTGTGCCTTGAATTATGAAGGAGGTGTATTCATCTCCTGCGTTATCTTGGCACTTCTGATACAAATGTTTACAGTCAGTATGATTGTTTTTTACATTTTCTCTAAACAAGGCTCCATGCAGTGACTGTCCAAATTATTCAACGTGTGAGGGACAAACTGACAGCTCGTATCTCTTCATTTACAGATGGTCTCAGATAATGTTAAGCTTTCTGTCAACGACTTCATAATTAAAGCTTCTGCTCTGGCATGCTTGAAGGTGCCTGAGGCAAATTCTTCATGGATGGACACAGTTATTAGGCAGTAAGTTTATGGTACGGTCGAAGCCAGAAACTTTTTTTGTTCAGTAAAGAGTTCATGGCACAGCAGCAGATAATCTGGTGATATTGCAAGGAGGGAGGGGAGCAGGTTTTGTACAGAGGTTGAAGGGGTTTAATCCAGGTGCTGAGAATCTTGTGTCTGAGGTTAAACAGTTGTTGCAAAATGAATGTTAACTTAGAATTGTCGTAGTGTTTGTGAATTTTTTTTCTTTCAGTCTTGCTAACGTAACTGGCACCTCTGTTGTGTCTTGCAGAAATCATGTAGTGGATGTGAGCGTTGCAGTGAGCACTGCTGCAGGGCTCATAACTCCTATTGTGTTTAATGCACATATAAAGGGCCTGGCTTCCATCAGTAAGGACGTGGTCTCTTTGGCAGCTAAAGCCCGAGAAGGTAAACTTCAGCCACATGAATTCCAGGTGAGGAACTCTAGTTGCTGTTAACTGCTGCCATTGGCTTCTGTCCATGTTCAGAATGAGCAAAGTCTATCTTGTGATATCTCAGTCATCCTCGTTCTGCATGAAACGCCTTTCCTGAGTTTTCTGTGAATGTCTTTTTCTTGCAGGGTGGCACTTTCACAATTTCCAATTTAGGAATGTATGGCATTAAGAATTTCTCTGCCATAATCAATCCTCCTCAAGCCTGCATCCTTGCGGTTGGT